>NW_005054305.1:6344730-6363938 GCF_000277835.1 Geospiza fortis | reverse complement strand
AGAGGGACAATTTCTGTGAGAAGACTCTTGTCTTTGAACGATGAACAGTTTACAAGATGCCATAAAAATGTTGGAAAGAAAATATTTCTTTGTACATACACAACAGAAGAGTAGAGAGCCTGCCTCTGAGGCATTGCGCCCCAACTGCATATAGATCACACCTCCTGGTAGTTCTGTAAACTTCAGAGGAGAGGAAATGTCTGCAGATGGCTGACAAGAATACTTTCATTTTTATATGACACAGTTTAGTCAAATCAAAACCAGAGCAGCTGATAGTTTATCTCATCTGCTCTTTTTTAGATGTTTATCTAGTTGATTATATGGAAGTTACTGCGTGGATTATAAATATGCAATTACAAGAGAAAAAAAATTAAAACTGTTTACTTGTAGTGTCTGATTTAACAGAAATTACATATCTTCCTATCTAGAAAGAGATTCCAGAATTCCTAATGTATGGATGCTATTCTTATACCATATTTCAACCTACAGAATGAACTTCACGCACAAGATAAACACGTGATGAAATATGACCTCAAGTTATATATTTCAAGGAATTGTGAAGGTTACAGGCAGAGGAGTTACAGGCAAAATTTATACAATGTGCTCATGGTAAGTCTCAAGTTGTCACAACAAACCAATGATTGCAGGACAAGTACTGGCATCCAGAACCTGATATGAAGAACTGAAGTTTAATACTAAAACTACTTACCAAAATTAAGACAAGTGACTCATGCAGTACCATTACATGTTTTTACCTGCCCCTTACATTTTTTTTCTGTGAATAACTGATATCACAGTCAATTTTGGCAATCACATATTTTTTTGGCAATCACATATTTTTTTGGCAATTATTCCAGCTATCTAGCTATCTTTCTGTAATAGGCAACCATAAAATGACCCAACAGAGTATTTACATTTTGTGAATCTGCTGCTACACTTGCTTTCTGATCTGTTTTCATCTACAGTTGAAAGCTGTAAGAATTAGTACCATGTAACTTCTTACAATGAATAATTTTTTCTGAGAATATATAGAAAATGTCATCATCAGGTAAATCATCACTAATTGTAAAGCTGATGAGGAGCAAGAATTTTAAAAGAGAATTCACAGATGACCTGAAAAAAAACCAAAAAAATCAAACAAAACAAAATTTTAAAAGTAACAAACAAACAAACAAAACCCCAAAACCAAACCAAAACCCAAAAAAAAACCCTCAAACTTTGAAGACCTTCTCAATGGACTAATTGCAAATTTAAGGAGTAAATGCCATACATGTAATCACATAAATAATTTCCTAAACTGATGCCTGGAGACCTACACACTTTGAACTAAATGTTGCTGTGTTGAGATTCAGATACAAAACACACAGTCCAACATCATGAAAAGTAATAAAGATCATGTTTGTACTACAGATATGCAATTTAAATTTGTCTTTGTAAGTTCAAAAGCCTGGAATCCTATGAAAAGAGAATTCAGAATGTAAGTTGTCTCTCTAGCTTGTTGGGGGAAAGGACTACATACATATAAGCTGTCTTTGGGATAAGTACACACCTGCTTGCACCTGCTTGCCAAGGGCAACTTGGAAATATTTTGAATTGTTTGTGCATAATGGATTGCTTTCCCTTACCTTCTTTGCATTGCAAGATAAATGAACAACACAGTCTGCTCAGCCTTCTGCTGCTTGCAGGTATCTACCTACATGCATCTGAGACTTCTAGACAATAACAAAATAGGAGAGAAATAAAATTAGGTTATTAACACCATGGACTTCTTAAAAAGGAGAATGGGGTTGATGCAGTGCTGGCAGAGGGCATTTCTCAGGTGCACTGATGTGAAAAAGCAACTTCAGTCTGGGGAATCTTTTTTTTGTGTTTAGTTGAGGGTCTTGCTGCAGAAGTGGTAGTGGGTTTTCTCTTTGGTGCTCCTTTATGGCTGTGAAAACCACCATCAGCTATATCACATATCATATAATGCTTCAGCACAGATCAATAACCAAATCTGGTCTAGATGTATTTATATTATATTTCTCTATTTGAGCTGTGCCAGTTCTGCAGGAAGAACAACATATTCTCTCCTGAAGTTAGCAGACAAATCTGTGAATTGCTTGGAACAAAGAAAGACATTGAGGTGCTGGAGTGTGTCCGAGGAAGGGCAACCAAGTTCGTGAAGGATCTGGAGAGTAAGTCATATGAGTAGCGGCTGAGGGAGCTGGGGAAAAGGAAGAACCTGGAGAAAAGGAAGCTTGGGGGAGACCTTATCACTCTACAGCCACCTGAAAGGAGGTTGTAGCAAGGTGGGGGTTGGTCTCTTCTCCTGGTCACCTAGTGACAAGACAAGAAGACACGGCCTCAAGCTGCACTAGGGAAGGTTCAGGTTGGACATTAGGAAGAATTTCTTCATGGAAAGGTCGCTAAGCATTGGAAAGGGCTGCTTAGGGAAGGGGTGAAGTCACCATCCTTGGAAGTGCTTGAGAAACCGCTGGATATATCCCTCAGTGCTGTGGTTTGGTTGGCATGGTCATGTTTGGTCAAGGGTTGTACTCAATGGTCTTGCAAGTCTTTTCCTACCTTGATGATTCTGTGATTCTGTAATTCTGCTGATTGAGGCCCCAGCTCTGCAAGACACCCCATTCACACCAATACTTGCAGTGCCAGTGCCATTTTACATATTGTCTTATATTAGCTATTTAAGTATAATATAATAGAAGCCAAATAATGACCAATAACATAGTTATTAAAATGACAATATTTTCTTTATTAACCATAAAAAGGTATGTATTGTAATTTTGAGCAGAGACTGGTTCTTGGGAGTGTGAATGTAATGTGGTAACCACATCAGATATTAGTTTTTAGGCATCATAACAGCAAAAGTATATACGTATATATATATATGTATAAGTTGAACTTATGCACATTTGACTTATATACTCTTTTTAAACTGTTAATAAATAATAAATTTAGACATTCTATGAATATCACACAAGAAACCAAGATTTACAAACATGCTAGTTAGACCTATGAGGTTAAAATTTTTAATGTCAGTTTTCAGTACTTGGTTTCTCCAATCATCTTTCTGTTTTTGTTCTCAGCTACTTTCTGCTATACCTCAGATAAACTTATGCCCATACTTTGACAATTCTATTCTTTGAGTCATCCATTTTCTATACTCCAGCCATTCAACCAGAGATCACATAGACCTTAAAGAAATAAAGAAAATTAGTATTTGATACCACCTTTTTCCTTTTGTAAGAAAGAATTTCCTGCTATAGTTAAGAAGTAAAACTTTCATTTCTATTCATATATACAGTTCATCATGTTCATTTTAGGCTACAAAATTAAATTAAAATATAATATCAATACTGAGCATATGATATATCACAGTTTAGTTGGCATGTATTTGCCCACCCAGTGATATTTCAAAGTTTAAAGGAAGTTGAAGTCTGAATCCCTTTCTATTCCCAGGTCTATATCTTTTTCAATTTAAAATATGTGAGTAGCCCACTGACGTTCATGAGGCTATCTATGTTAAGGAAATGTTTAAACTTTAGTAGAACCAGGCTCCCAGCATGACAACATGTAGTGCGTGCACTGGAAACTATTTGGCTGGATTGCAGAGGGTACATGGAAGAGACACATACCTATAATGTCTGGATCTGCTGTTTCCTTGTAAATTCTTGAAAAATCAAAAGTGAATGTAGCACCTTCCTACTATGCCTAGTAGATCTTATACTAAGATATGGAAATAACCTATAGAAATTAATGTTTTAGTCCTCTATTTTCCAGATTTTTTTAAGTATGCTTTTAAATATATGAGCTTATGAAGTTAAGAAGTTAATATTAAGTAACCATTTAAAATTAATTAAACACAGACACAGATGATTTTGTATGTTCCTCTAGAAGAATTAACACCTTCATTAGATGTTCATTGTCATTACTGCACATCAACTGCATAACTACACTGGGTTTTATATGGCCCTTGTGAAGTTTGTGGACAGGGAACCTTATCAACAAGTTATGATAAGTTACTGGAAAGCTAATTTCAAACATGTAAGGATTTGCATGGCAAATGACTCTTTTTAGAGCCTGAGGCTAGGGCAGGGGCAGGAAGTAAAGGTTACAAGGTGGATTATAAGTGTGTGCACAGTTCATAATGAAGGTTTGTGGACTGTGAGCTTTTTAGATCAATCCTTCAAATAGCTGCCTTTTGAGTTACACTCAACAATTATAAGGGGGAAAACCTGTAAGGAAGTTACTTGGTGAAATGAAAGAATCTAACATATATTTTTTAACAGAGAGTATAATTTCTGATAGCTGCCTTTATAGCTGACTCAGTTTCTCTACTCAATTTGCATTTAAGAGATTATTAAAATAACCTTATAATTTGCTGCATTCATCCTGCTACAACTTATGAAAAAGGAAAGAAAATAGTTATGCATAATTACTGAGAGTGCTTGCAAAAGAATAATATTCTGCATTCATGGCATTTACCCTGCCTTTATAAAGGCCAGCCATTTGCATGTATCAAAAATAAGACTTTTTAGAAAAAGGGAGAAGTTGCCTTTATTTGATTTTAAAGATTTGAATTGGTTATTTATAAACAAGCAAGGTAACTGTACAAGGAGTGCATTACAAGTAGTTTTTCAGAGCATATGACAATGTTCTACATTAATAAGCATTGTGAGAATAACACATCACTTATGCCAGTCCAGTTATAATGATATTTTAGGCAGGTAAATTACAGCATTACAGCTCAGCAGCAAAAGGCCTACTGTAAAACTTCCTTACGCAATATATGCTAAATTCTTAGATGCAGATTTGCCATTGAGGAAGGGGCCAGCTCACAGCCTATACATCATTTACATGATGCATGACAGTCTATGTTACCTATTATGCAGAGCTTACTAGAGTGAAAATACCAAGCTGTGTTTTTAATCTTACATGTGATAGAGATCACTGCTATTTTTCAGTTGACTGATGCTCACTAAGTAGCCCAACCACATCAACTGCAAACACATCCTATCCCAAGTGAATGTGTCCTAGCAATTTTAAGGAAAAATTGTTCATTTTTCGATTTCCACACCAGGGTTAGTCCTTGGTTACTAAGAGGTATACAATGCTGTTCCTCTAATTAACTGTTTTAAAGACCAGTTCTGTAAACTTTTACGGGGACAATTTATTTCATGCATCCGTGAGGTGATCCTAAGAAATATTTCTCATGCTTACAAGCCAAGAAAAGGCTGAGATGCCTGAGATTAGTCTCAGGAATAAATGCCTTAATCCAGTCACAAACCCCAACACTTTTGCCCTACATTTTCTTTGCCTGGAAATGTACAAAATCCCATGGAGCCTTACCGCTGAGCTGCCTGTTCCATGCATGCTTGATACCACGCTGCTTCTGTGCATGTCTCCTGTGAGCAGCCAGGCAAGGCACCTGAAACTCTACCTTCAAGGTAGCCAGCAGTGTGTGTTGGGGCATCTGGTTACATTTAGTGATTTACTGAAAGAAAACAGTCTACTTGTAATTGAAGAATTTAGTAAGGCGCCTAATACTCCATCTCTGTTTCTGAAAAATAGGAAGGTATTCTTATTTACTTACTTAATGCTGTAGTTATATTTTCTAAAAGAGTGAATAAGCTAGCTAAAATATACAGATTTTCTTTCATAAGATCAAGTTTCACATGAAATTACTCTAGCTTTACTTTTGTGGTTATCCATACGTTATTAAAACATTCTTTTCCTTTGGCATTTCTTCTGTGGGGAAGAGGTTGGAACAAGAGTTTCAGGTTCCAGAATAAATGGAGGATGGTTAGTCTGGTCTGAACAAGCACAACTGTGGTTGCTGTAGTCAGGACTGCAAACCAGATTTGGTTTAAAAAGTATCATATGTGAAATCCTACATGGCACAGAAGAAAGAATATGTTCAAATCAAGATGCTGCACTATTGCAGAAATTCTACACTCGAACCCTGGCTCTGCTCTTTCTTTCAATCCCCTGGAAGTCAGTTGCTTTTTCTCTAGCACAGTTCTCCAACTCGAACTAGAGATATTAATATTTAATTTTTTCCTCCATTTGTCTTCCTTGCTTATTCAAATTGAAAGCTTGTCTGAACAGGGACTGAAAATCTCTTGGTGTGTATACATCATGCAATAAAGAAGAAACCTGATCTTGGTTTGGTCTCCCAGGCTACCATATGAAGGAATGTATATATATTTCTATATATATTAAGGTAAGTTGTATGATATTTAAAAAATAAAATTTTCCAATGAAAAATTATTGTCCTACTTTTTTTTTCCATAAAGATTTCTAATGAATGTCAAATGTTGAAATGTCACATGACTGCAGTCCAGTCTGTGGACTGAGGGGGAGAAAATTGTCAGCTGGCCAATTAAAGCAGCTTTCTGGATATTTTCTGCAAATGGAACATCACAAAGATATGAACCAGCAATAATTTTATCAGACTGCAAAACTGAATGAATTTGGCAGTTCTGTACAAAGGTTTTCAGCACAGATGCTAACATAAGAGTAAATTGTTGTACTAGTGGCTGTTTATAATTTCTAAGGAGAATTCTCTTCCCTTGTTTATTTTAAAGTAAGAAATATTAATTGTATGCTTGGATTTTTTTCTTTTCTAGTAATTCCATTTTCTGAAGAGTTTGAGGCTCTGAGAATGGTGAAATAAATTGTCATACCTGTGTTCACTTTCAAAGGGTTTCTTGAACTCAAATCTCCTCAGGTTTGGCAATTTCATGACTGAAAACCACTATACCAAACATCATAAAACATAGTCAAAAGGTTTAAATTCACTTGAAGTTGGTCAGGTTTAACTTGAAGAAAATTAGTCTTCAAAAATTACTCTTTACTACTTAAAATAAGATCTACTGGAGAAAAATTCAGCCATGGATTTTCATACTTTCACTACCAGAAACTGTGGAGTCAACATGGTTTGCCTTACTTCTGTAATTCCTATGCCTCTGCTTTCCAATATTAAGGCTGCAAATGCTGTGGTAATGATTAGGTCTATATTAATTTTATGTGATTCCAACACTATTCCAACAACACTATTTCTGCTGTTTGTTTTATCTCCAAGTAAATATATGCACTTTTACTATGCAAAGAGATGGGGTTTTTTTTTCATCTGCAGAGAGCATGCAAAGGTAAGAAACACTTGCCAGATTAAATATTTTTTTTGTGACTAAACAGAAAGGCATAAAAATAACTATATGTAAAATGTAATGTATTGACTCTTTTAGCTACCACTCTTCTATTTTTCTCCCAGATTGTTATTCTTTTAAAATGCAAAATCTCAATGTTCTTTGAACACTGGCAGTAGTGTTCTATCTTCTACAGTTGGGGATTTCAGGTTACAGAATATTATTCCATCTGAAACTTACAGGTTTTGACCTTTATTCCTAAATGTCAGATTTCAATAGCTTTATGGAGTTCAGTAATCCACAAAGTATATTTGTTCCATACAAACAGTCTCAGTTTCCCGTAATTGGTTGATAAAAAATGTAAAAAGATTGAGATGTAGGTAGTTTGGATTACTTATGATATTTATATTTGTGGTGCATTGACCCTGGCTAGGTGCCAGGTGCCCACAAAAGCTGCTCTATCCCTCACCACTTCAAGCAGACGAGGGAAAGCTAATATAACAAAAGGCTCATGGGTTGTGGAAAGAACAGGGAGAGATCACTCATCAGTTACTGTCGCAGCAAAACAACCTCAACTTGAAGAAATTAGTTTAACTTATTAGCTATCAAATCAGAGTAGGAAAACAAGAAAAAACCCCAAATCTTAAAACACCTTTCCACTATCCCTCCCTTATCTGCAGGCTTGACTTCACTCATGATTTTCATTACCTCCTCCCCTGCAGGGGCTCAGGGGAAGAGGGAATGGGGGCTCCAGTCAGTTCATCACACGCTGTGTCTGCCACTTCTCCCTCCTCAGGGGGAGGACTCCTCACACTCTTCCCCTGCTCTAAAGTGGGCCCCTCCCATGGGGGACAGTCCTTTTCCAGGGGGCATTCTTCAAGTCCTGCCAATGAACCTACTCCAGCATGGACTTCCCATGGGATCACAGCCTCTTATGGTCATCTGCCTGCTCCAGCACAGGATCCCCCACATGGTGCAGATGCATCTCTGCATCCCTGTGATCCTCCATGGGCTGCAGGGGCATCTCTGCATCCCTGTGATCCTCCATGGGCGGCAGGGACACAGCTGCCTCACCATGGTCTGCACCATGGGCTGCAGGGGAATGTCACCTCTGGTGCCTGGAGCACATCCTTCCCCTTCTTCTGCACTGAGCTTGGTGTCTGCAGAGTTGTTGCTCTCACATATTCTCATCTCATATCTCCCTCTTACTGCAAATAAACACGTTTTTTCTCCCATTCTTAAATCTGGTATTCCTGAGGTGCTGTCACCATCATGGATTTTGTCTTGGCTGGCAGTGAGTCTGTCCTGGAGCTGGGTAGCATTGGCTCTCTAGGACATGGGGAAAGCTTTTAGCAGTATGTCATAGAAACCACCCCTGCAGCCTCCTGCTACCAAAATCTGGCCACACAAACTCAGTGCTGTGCTTCAAACAGTTTCCTTACATTTTGTTTGGAAACTGATACTTTGTTCTTCCAAATAAATAATTCAGAAAATGTACTACATTTTGTAACTCAGGAATGAAAGTCAATACTATTCATAGTGCTGTTGACATGCCTTCTAGTAATTTATGGAATAATTATGACCATATTTGGGATATATCTGTTCCCTACATTTTGATTTGTCCTCCTCCAATACATCTTGACAATGTTGTTGTAATTCATGTGTATTGTACAGACTGAATAAAGACAGGCAATTCGTTCCAGACAAATACATTAAAAATGTAAACCATCTGTTTGGAGCTCACTTTCTCCATGAGACCTTTACAGTAGACATTTAGTTAGTAATAAAGGAATTCTGCATTTTTACCCTTTGTTCTTAGTGCACAAGACCACAAATGATAATTTGTACTGAATCATTATTTAAATCTGTTTAAGCCTCTGAAGAATTCAGATGTTACTTGCATGGAGTGCTTTATTTTAGGGAGTGAGTGACAGGCAGCATTGTACATGAAAGGAAATAAATCTCCAATAGCTTAGCCAAATTTTCTACAAACACCTGGTCTTACCTATCATAATTTTCTCCGATTTCAATTTTCTCAATTATAAAAGCTACACAAAGATATAAACTTATTTTCCCTTTAGTGGTGATAATTCTCCTTATGATTGCATTTTGCAAGTGTTTTAATCTTTAAGGAGTGTCAGTCATGTTGAAAGAGACAAAATATTTCAAAGAACAACACAGACAACTTTCAACTGACGTTAGTGGAAATTTAAAAATGAGGCATTGGACTCAAGAGAAGAAAATCAGGAGGAATGTTACCATTGACTTCATGAGATCAGGAATTTTCCAGCCCCCACTATATAACCTGGGAATGTTGATTTTACAGATTTTATTGAAATTCATGTTTCCATAAGACATAGCTCATGGCCATCATTCCATAAGCCTTAGAATTTCCAAGGGTAGAATATTAACAAGTAAAAAGCACAACTAATACTTGTCAGTACCTGTAACATTCTATAAACCTACATTTTGTGTTGTGTTTCATTATGATCTAAAAGCAGAGTTCCATCAGTAGGGACATGGCTATTCACATCATGAAAACAACTAATTTTAGACTAACAGATTTGTCATGTTGACTGAACAGAGTAACTGAAAATATAATTAAACTATCATTGTTGATTTTATTGAGAGTAATCAACTTAATTAACAAACTCTCTTTTGTTTAAATTGACTATTTTCTTTAGGAGACCATCAATAATTTATTTAAACAAATTCCTCATGAAAATTAAGTATTAATTATTAAGTTACTGTTTCATGATGGTACCATAAAAATGCAGATCATTTGCAGATAAAGATTGGCATTTTTAATTGTTTTTGTGCACTACTCATTTTCTTTCATCATATGTGAATACTGGCTTACCTTAAGTTGTTAACAAGAGTATTCCAATAATATTAGAATAATTTAAAACCTTGACTATTGTTAAAATGTATCTTGCCACAGCTACCTGGTTATTTACAGAATTAAGAGAAAAATCAGTGCCTGATTGTTGATTAAAGCCTCAGCTCCGATAAAACATATAAAAGAATGAGACACTACTGTCGTAGTTATATACCATGTGACAAATAGAACTCTTACTAAATTTGGCAGGGTAGGGAATACTGACTAATTTTTCCATGAGTATTTAACATAATTATGTGTTAGGAATTGTTTCTATTTCTTTTTGTCTCTGGCTAGAATTTTTCTTGTGGAAAACCATAGAAGAGACTTTCTGATTTGGGACAGTGATTGTTATTTAAATGTAACAGAAATATAGGCAGTACAGAAATATATCTGCGCTTCATGTATCCAATATAGAAATACATAAATTTCCTGTACCAGTGAATTTTTTAGATTACTTTCATATATATAACAGCTCTAAAAATTAGCAGGGACAGTGTTTTTAACAGCAGCCTTTTTAAGAAACAAATTGAAGAACAAATATCACTAGTAAATTCCAAGACCTACAAAGGAAGATGTGATAGGTAATGCATTTCTTTCTGAATGGTCATGTAACCAGTAGAGCATTACTTTGTGTAGATATTGCTTTTGTAGACTGTGACAACATTACAGAAGAGCTGTTCAGAGAAATGAAAAGATAAATTTGGAATGGAATATTTTGGGGATTTAATATCACTTTGGCGTTGAAGCAAAGGACGTCTACATCATCAACAGAATATAACTGATTTTATCAAAGGAAAAGGTTTCAATTTGACTTGTATTTTTAAATGCCATTTTGCTGGAAATATGAACACTGCATTTGTAGATTCTGATTTAGAGTGACACTCTCCCCCTCCTTTACCCTCCCCAATTTACATTTTATTTGAAATGAAAATTTCAGATTCTATCTATATTTAGTTGCCCTTTTTATTTCAGATAGCTCCTTCAACAGCCAAGCACCTCTTCCCAAGACTCTGCTATGCTTTCTGTTGACTGAACCTTCAGGAAGCTTCTGAGTTCTCACTTGTGCTTCAACTAAGTAGTTGAAAATCCAGATAGTAAAATAGTGCATCTTAATGGAATTAAAATTGTAGGTAGACCACTAGAGAACTTCTGGAAAAAATATTTCCACTGTCAAAAACCAAGTAATATTAGCACTTTCTGAAAACTCCTAGTCTTTGTCAGATAATTCTATTTTACTCAATCTATGACACCTTTTAAATAATCTGTATCTGCTGCAGTATTTTTTAAATGAAAGTCCCTAAGAGGATCTTGCAATGGAATCCAGAAAAGGAATTCTATTTGAAATATGGGAAAACTACAGCAGTGGTATGTTCAAACTACTGAGGCCATTTAAATTACTATAAAGAAATGAAACATTTCTTTAACATCTAATGAGCTCTTACTTGACAAGTTCACATGGCTTTCTTTTCACCTTTGAAATAAACATATGTTTTTCTTATTTCTGAAAGTATCTACATGTTTTACAAGTATTTAAAGTAAGATAGCTTGTTAATAGTTCGCATACTTGGATATACCAATATGAGTAAGGGATCCATTTTTTACTTACTCTTTTAGTCTTTTATTACATGTACTTCTAGACAATTTAGATAGCGACCATTCATGACCATAAAAGGAAAAATAAAAATTCTTCTGCTGTTTGTTCACATTGTAACAAAACCTTTTAGAATGCTTTCTCAAAATCCATTGCATATATAATCTTCAGTTTTGTGCTCTCACTAGATAATGTACCATGAAAATAGAAATGATTCGCAAAACATGATTTTATTATTCAGTAATATCTGTGAAGATAATGATGTGAAATAAGGATGCCACTTTCTCCAAGTAAAACAAACATGAACAGATAGCATGCATTTTAGACTTATCTGAAATGTTCAGCGGATTAAAAATTCATTACATTCATTGTAGATTTTCAAAATTCAGAAAAAATTCTCATTATTGGATTCCTTTAAACATTTCCTATAGGGAGATTTTAATAATAATTCAAACTAAAAAATGTAATTACAGGTCTAAGAGCATCACTGCTGCGAGTATCTGGACTATCGTCAGTACATGTAATTTAATTATTTGCATTATCTAGGCAGCCTGCTGATAGTTATAAAAGACAATTGCTCTCTCAAAATTCACCAAAGGTGTAAGCTGTTTAATCTGTTTTATTCTTGAAAGCTAGTCAAAACTACAAAATTTTGAGACCTAAGATCTTCTGTGACACAACTTTTGAATGACAGTTCTGAGAGGGGAGATGCATATTTGAGTGTATCAGTTGCAGTCTAAAAAAACTGAAGAATGTTATGACAACAATTATTCTTTTTACCTATCCTAAAGTATTTTCCTTAAGCTACATTTAAGCTATATTATAAATAATGAAAAATATTATAATTTGCCATATGTGAGAGATAAGATTAAAATTATTGGCAAGACTTCAGCTTCTAGACAGCTTCCAAGTGAATGAACACTTTTTGTTGCCAGGAGCACAATTTGGGAGGCATTTATATTTGCTGTTTATCGCATTGTTAAGTGTATTGTAAATTTTATTTTAAAAAGTGAAAAGCATCTCAAATTTACACCGCTGCCTTCTGCTGCTGTGTTATTATTATATAGTGTATAAATATTGTCATGGTTTAACCCCTGCTGGGAACTAAGTACCACACAGCCACTCGCTGTGTATAATTATGGTAATCTAAGATATATTCAGGAGCCTCTCCTGGCTCAGTATTATCTTATAGGACTGCTTAGTTAAGGAAGGGATCCTAGGGGAAAAAAAAAAAGAAGGGAAACAATACATATGTTCTTCTGCATTTATTGTAATGAGGTCCTCTAGGTTAAACAATTTGTTTACAGGAAATGCATTCTTCTTGTGTTTGGAGGTGTGTGTAAGTGAATTCACACATTAGTCTCAACAAAAGCCTGTGGAACGTTTATCTTTGTCCAGAGTGGGCTTTGTATTCCTTTTCAGATAAAGATTCATGATCTACATTGTTGCAAAGTATTAATTTTAAAAAGAAAGTAATGACACTGAATCAATGCAACAGGTAATGGTTTCCCTAATGGGCAATTCCTAGTTAGGACTGCTGACATTCATGTATTAATGTACATGTTCTGGATTATGTAGAAACACAGATCCATACTTTTTGATTTCTTATACATAGATATATTTCTTGGGAAGAAATGCTCAGTTGGTTTCAATCAATGTTTTGTCTTTGCTGGTTTTTCAAAAATTGATTCTTATGTCATTCTTAAGTCTTTGGTTCAGAATTTTCCAATTCATTACTTACTTTTAAATGAATATAAAGTCAAACATAGTTTTACAAACAGTATTATATCCTTCCACACAGTGATACATTTCCATATCTATTATTAATGCCTTGGTTGCTATCCTCTACTTTAAATTGCTTCCTGTGCATTGTGCCTGTAAGCCTGTGTTTTGTGTGCATTATCTTCACATCCTTTACCTTGTTTTCCTGCTCAGATCTGAGTGGGAAATTTTTCTTTTTAAACTCATGGCAGCAGATTCTGTTATCAACAGCTCTGTCACAAAAATTTGCATCTCTCACCTCATAATGGTTGGAAGACAATGTCTGTCTCCCTATACCATGTATTTTGATAGCAGATATGATCTTTATCAGATGTTCAGTGCAGACCTACTTGACTGAAGTGAGAAACTCTATTGCTGTAGTGATGGTTTGCTTTAGACTTGCAGGAATCATAAAGAAATTGGTTACCTAGAAAGAGATATATAGGTATCACCAGAATCCTTGCTACAGTTAGAGGATGGAACAGAGACAGCATTTATATACGTAGACAAGCAGACCTTGGAAAAAAGTACCTGATGGTCACAGAACTTGCATTTTAACACACAACACGTCGCAGTTTTGTGACAGGCCACGATAACAATCATGTACAGGGATATTAGTTTAGGCAGCCAAGACACCATTTTTAAGCATAATATTTGGCTTTCCAGCATTGTCATAGCTGCAGTGTGTTCTAAAGAGAGTTGCATGAATAATTGAATATTTGCCTTCTCAGCCAAAGTGAAAAATGTATGTGGTGGGAATGAGTCATGAACCAAATCTGTGGCTTTTTACACTAGGAGAAAAAAAATTATGCTAAATTAAACATATTGTTTGTACTGTAACATAACTTTTTTTTTTTTGGCAATTGAAAGAAAAGAAAAGCTTATAGACATCCACATACAGCTGACTGCTCCCATTCAGTAACCCAGTAATGAAGCAGCCAATCCAGGTGCAAGAAACCAATACGTACTCTTTCTCTGACTTACGTGTGCAATTCCTTGAGGGATTAAAACTATGCCTCATCAAATTTAACTCAAATACTTCAACATTTCACAGAGAATCACAGAATAACTGAGGTTGGAAGGGACCTCTCGAGGTCATCTAGTCCTACCCCGTGCTTAATACAAGGGGTATAATATACCAAATACCACATATTTGACACCATAATAAAAAAAAAGTGAGGTGTCTAACTTGCCAGAAAATCTTTTCCCTCCAGTTTTCATATGAAGCTCTTATCCATTGCGAGAGTACTGATCTGACTGATTGCATCTGACTAGTTTTTTTCAGTTATGAATGTGATCTGAATAATTGTATCACACCATTATAAAATTTGCAAATACATTTCACTGAATACTCTGTAAGATTCAATTAAAAAAAACTTTCAACAACATCTCTGTTTCATTATTTTCCATGAACTTTTATAGAACAGTCTCACTTCTTAGTCTTCTCCCCAATAATGCAGCTTCTTTGGGGGCTATTCAAATTTTGCCCTGAAATGTCATTGCAAAAACTGGGGAAGGGGCAGTAGTACATCTTGCAGTACATTTAATTTTCTCCCACCCTATATATTACATGACAAGCTTTAAACGTGATAGAGGAAGAACTTAAAATTTCCTCCATCACCCTAGGAGTTTCTCAAAGTTACAGAATGGGAAACTCATTATGCTAAATACAATTAATTTTGCACTACTTGATTAGTAGAAAGCAGATGTTATAAAGTGAATCTGGGACACACATTCTATTTTCCCACTTTAGACAATACTGGATTATTAAAATATTGCATAAGGCTGAAAACAAAAAAACCCTTTAAAAGGAAACCTCACATGTGGTTATGTTCTGAAAATCTACCTAATGAAAATTGTGCTCAGCTAAACAGATAAATTTTCTCCTTGAGTCTGCTGAAACATTTGTAGTACATTTAATGAGCAATTGAGGCAGGGTTTCAACTTTATGTGTTCCATCTAGCATTGCAGGGTTAGTAGCACTTTCTTTCAGTTTATACATCACCAGAATTTATGTTATTTATTGTTTTAAGCCATGCAACTTTTGTGTTAAGTCAGTTATGCTCCCATATATGTAATTAAAGCCACAACTTGGACATTTAATAAGTTATTTGTGCTGAAGTATAAAAAGGAAGAAAAAAAAGGAAGATAATAAAATCTGGTCCAAGGCGATTTGAGACTGGGCAATTCCATTCCATTTCTTGAGGTGTAGACCAGAGAGGTGACATAGAAGTATAAACTCAGGTGTTGAAATTTTGAGTTTTAGATGATTTTAGGCATCTCATTCTAAGTGAAAGCACAGAGTTAAGATCCTAGTTAGCAGCTAGGTGTAGAAATACTGCTATGGATCCTGGCCTGGTGCTTCTTCTGATGTCGCTTAACATCCCTCCAATATTTGGTCTTTGCTCTCCTTCATTATTCAAGAAGATACAAGTTTGTTCTTGTAAAATTTTTTTGTCATTTCTCACTTGTGTTGCAGAAAGGAAGATTAAAGAAGCAAACCCTGAATTTCAATATCACAATTCAGCATTCAATGCTACGAGCTCAGCTTCTTTCAGCTTTTGTTTGCAGTGTATGCTTTGTGTGTAGGCTGGGAAAAAAGGCACAATTGGTCCCACATTTTCACATTTTCCTGTTCTGCAACATACACTGTACAGACCATCTGCACTTCCTTTATGGACTGATCTAGCATATATTTTACTGTGAATAACAAAAGGAGGGGAAAAGCAGGTTCAGAAGAGTCCTACAGAGATGTAAAATAATCTATATTTTAGCATATGGTAGGCTTTTGTAATATTCTGTATCGTGTCATTTTACATTCTCTGGACTATGAGATGAATCTGCAAAATATTCACAAAACAGCAACATCTAGCAGATGTTCAGGATTTCGTAGTTCTGTTAAAGTCTTAGTTGTTCTTTAATGAGAGTGAAAGGTTATAAGAAAGGTCCAAAGAGACATTCACTGGAAATACTTAGCTGGTAATATGCTAACTAGGAGCCGAGGATCTACATGAGTTTTTTAAATCTTTTATATGCTTATAAATCCACAATTGCAAAATTTTTAAATGCTCCTTATATACCTATACGTGATTAAAATATTATGTGTTCAGTCCTGCTTCTTTTCAGCAACTTTTAAAACATAACTTGTGGTGTTTAACTGCAAGAATAATCTTAATGCTATTCTAAGAAAAAAAAGTCACCAGGTAATGCTTTTTATGAGATTAATGAATATATTAATACACTCTTGAATCTGTATTCCCATTTATTAATAAATTATGCAGCTAACTACAAAGACACTCAAATTCTGGATTAATCTAGTTTTTGCTACCATCTAAAATTTCAAAAGTATCAGTTAGCTGGCAGCTATCTAAATGATTTTTTTTCTGAATTTGTTTGAAAAATCTAAAACTAAGGATGGCCACAGGACTATTACGATAGCGATCAGAGGATTAGACAACATGTTCTTTGTTTCACAATGGTTACCAAGATCAATAACTGCTCCACTAGATCAAACACAGTAATCATGAAACTAGTCATATATTTGTGACTCAAAAGAGTGACTTTTATTGCCTCAAGAGTAGTTTCTTTTTTCCTTGGAAAAGCACAGAAGACAGCAAAAACTATTGCAAAATAATACGTGATTAATCAAAATACGAAAAATATGTGCAACAGCTTGGGGATTTGAAGTTCTGAATTTAGCCTGGAAAAGTAAAAATGTAGTATCTATCACCTTTACTTACCGCCTTTCTTCGGTCTTGGCAAAGGTTAAAATTGTGATTTCAAAGCATATAAAATATCAGAACATGGTATTCATTCTCCTGGTAACTGCTGTCCCACAGTTTTATTGGGTACCAAAGATTTTTTTTGTTGTTCTCTATAAAAGGCTATTTATTTTGAGATATTTACCACAATGCAACATTCTTGGAGAGGTAAGTGTGGTTTTAACTGCTTTTCAAGTTGCCTCTCTATCTACCAGGAGGGGCTGGCATTGGAAGCACCATTGTTAGAACCGGCTTTGAAGCTGTGTCTGTTTTACAGGCTCCTTTGTTCAGCGATACTTGCTGCAAATGTTGAACCTACAGCACAGTACAAGGGATCAGTGGTGCCACTGGCCCATGCCCCTGATGGAGCCTGTCAGAAGGATGAAGGAAGCTGATTCTTTCTTTCATTCTTTCCAGATGATGTTGTAACAGCTGTCACAATAGCACTTAGATTTGCTTTGTAGCATGATGTATATGTTTACTAAAATTAATTGTAGTTGCAATAACTCATCTATAATTTTTTTAATCCTTTTGATATGTAAATGGGCATGATAGTAGTAGTACACAGAAACTGGACAATATTCCTTGATGTTTGAGGACCATCTGTGTCTGGTATATTTCAGCAGTCACTCGGATGTTGCCAGGACAACAGAATGCAGATATAGTCTTCATATTTTATATATATATATATGTGTGTGTGTGTGTGTGTGTGTGTGTGTGTGTGTATATGTAGATATGTAGAGAGAGAAAGATTTCATAAACTGGAGACTTTAAAACTCACTGCTTTTATGTGATTGCTTTAGAGGTACCACATCTTGTCTTCACCAAGATTATACTGAGGAAGAAAAGTGAAGTTAAAGATTTCACCACCCCTCTTTCTTTTTTCTCATTCAGTACATACAGGATAAAGTCAAATATACTATAGTTCACATAGAGTCTACACAAAGAAGTGATGATAAGGAGGCAGAATACATGAGAAAGTGATTTTTGGATTTTTGGACTGTCCCCTACATATCTTGTTTTCTGGTATGGTACAAGGTGTTGAAAGAGGAAACAGAGGGCAATCTAGGAGTAAATACAAATGAGGCACCTTTTGCCTATTCCTTTAACT
Organism: Geospiza fortis; assembly: GCF_000277835.1. Taxonomy (NCBI): domain Eukaryota; kingdom Metazoa; phylum Chordata; class Aves; order Passeriformes; family Thraupidae; genus Geospiza; species Geospiza fortis. The sequence continues at coordinate 6,345,685 of NW_005054305.1, read as the reverse complement.
TAGTTTTAATCTGTATTTAAAGTAAAGGAGAACTATGGAAATCTGAGCATATACTTCTCATGAGGGAACCAGATTTAATTAAGAGCCCTCCGTGAGTCCTAGGCTCTTCTTAAATTTGTATGAAAAGGCTTTGTACATCATGCAATAATTTCCAGGACTGTTTTTTAATAATCAGGACTGGTAGCAACCATGGGAACTGCTGTGGAGCACATTTATTAGTAACTAATAATATATATATGAAAGAATTAAAGAGGCAAAGATTGGCTTTATTCTCTAAAATATTAGTTCCCAAATTTTGGATGATGGACTACTGTTTACCATTATAAATTTTCATTCAAAATCAATCTCAATAGCAAAGTTCTAACTGGAAACATTAAAAATCAAGGTGATTTCAGGGCATTAGCCATGCAAGAACTGGAAGTTGAAAAGGCAGAAGTGGGGCATGGAGTATGTTGCAAGTTTCCTCAGATCTGAGGATGGTTTGGGTTGGAAGGGACCATAAAAATCACCCAGTTCCAACCCCCCTGCCATGGCCAGGGACACCTTCCACAAGACCAGGTTTCTCAGAGCCCCATCCAACCTGGACTTGAGCACTGCCAGGGATGGGCTCATGGGTGCTGTGCCTGTAGGCTTGACTGAGTGCTCCATCAGAACATAGCCTGAGCAGAAATTCCTTCTTGCGTTTCTGTATTGATCATATTGAGATGTACATTGAAAGCTGAAGGGTTGGTTTTGAATCCCAAATGAAATGTGATCATTTTGGGACTTGGTAATGTTCTTTCAAATTGTCCTGATTGGAAAACAGTATTTTTTGCTGAATGAGAGCCTTTAACTTAAGCATTCTTTTGGCAATTGAGAGAGTGACTAAGGTTTTGAAGGTGTTTGATTTGTAGTCCTCTGAGATTATTGCTCCTGGAATTGCAGCCTGACTGCCTCTAGTGACTCTGTGCCACTA
>NW_005054305.1:6340573-6344676 GCF_000277835.1 Geospiza fortis | reverse complement strand
CTCTCAACTTTTGTAAATGCCCTCATCTTTACAAACTATACATCCTCTGTGTGGTTTGAATTTGCCTGACTCTAAGATGTGGTATTAGGATGTAGATATGATAGCATCATATATATGCCTTTTTTAAAGAACTTTCAGATGGAGCTAAATGAAATGAGGACATGGTAGCAGTAACTGCATTCTAGGCGACTGTTTCAGGTTTGATATTTTGCATAATAGGACAGGTAGGTCTGAAACTGTTGGTGTGAAGACAGAATGAGGGAAGGCATCCCCTTGTGAAGGGTGATGTTAAATTTTAGGCTATCTGTATGTCTCTAAAAGGGCTTTGCACTGGCTTCACTCCCATCAAAAAGTAAAGACACTAAGGATTATGCCAGTCTATTCCTATGGATGAGAAATTAACACTTTCTCTAACAAAAAATGGATATTTATATGAACTTTTAATTGTGTACATAGTGAACTTTTATGTATTAGAGAACAAATCTGTGATAAAAAAGAAATTTATAGAGAGAGTGAATCTAGCAAAAAAGTCTCTCTTTTATTCTTTTTGCTCAAATATGTGGCAAAATTTCATATAAAGTTTCAAAAATTTATTTCTGGGTTAATTTTACTGGGCAATTCTTTTAGCTTTGTTTGAAGATTCAACTTAAATTGCCAAAGTGTGGGGTAAAAACACACAGTAAAGATAATGATCACATTTCCTATAGAAAATTTTTTATGGTTTAGGCTATGTCACCTTGGACAATGGTGAGAAAAAACTTGCTTGAGTGAGCAGCAGCTCCAGTTATCTTGGGATATTACTGGATTTTTATATATAATTTCTTCTCTAGTTTTTTTTCCTGTCTTTTCTTTTTTCTTTCTTAATTTTCCTGTCATACACAGCTTTGTCTCAGGGCAGTAATTTTTTATGGTCATGAGCGTGACAGGTAAAAGAAGGTACTCTCAGTGTAGCTATATCCAATTGTGTAAATTAATTGTTCCTTTAATGTTGAATCCTTATAAAAATGGAGTCTGAGACGATATAATTTAGAAATATTTTTCTATTAAGTTTCTTTTTAAACAAATCTTCTATATAACATCAAGACTTAACTAGCTGCTAAGATGTGAACAGTGCCACGAAATGCATCTTACTCCACCTGAATAAGAATATGTTAATAGCTACTCAGCACTCGATATGGAATTTGGCAAGATTTTCTCCTAAAGCTAGAGAACACACAGATGCAATTTCATGTTATTTAGTGGTGTGTTTCTTATTTTAAATAGATTGCATGATCCTGCCAAATTTTCAACTCATTTTGTTTCTCTAATCTTTGCAAGTGAACTATTTATATAATATGAATAATGGCTAAAATTACTATTTAGCTTCAAGCCCCTCTGAAACATAAAGTAACAAAATACATACCGCTTAAAACGAGAAATCAAATAGGGATGGATCAGCATTTTAAAATGTTCCTTTCTCCTTTTTTTCTTTTTTTTTTTCTTTTTTTTTTTTTTGAAAAAACACAGAACCAGCAAAGCCATATCTTATGCATGGCACTGAAGGAAAATGAAATAATGCTGACTGCAAGCCCTTACTGCATGATTATTTCCCAGTTTGGACATGGTCTTGGTGGAGGGGAGCTGCAAGCATTCTGAAGGACAGGATCATTTTGAATGTGAAATGATCTTGAGAAGTCAGAGAATAGGGTATAAATCAGGAAGAAAAAGCACCAAGTATTATCCATAAGCAGTAATAATGGGTACAGAGGACAAGAAAATGCTAGATAAAGAATGAAAATGTCTGTAAGTTGACAAGCTAACCATGTCATGCTGTTGGGATAGAAACAAGGGCTTTATCAGGATATGAAACCAAAAGCATTACCCACTCTTCTTAGGTGAGCCATCAGCTGGAAGGCTGTGGCCTCCTTATGGTATATGTCCATCTGGGCCAGCTGGAGAACTTGGAGAAAGAGACCAGGAAAAGCTGGAAAGCATAATCTGTGGGGTAGGAGGGTGTGTGTGCAAAAATTTAGAAGAATTTGGTCTGTTTAGTGTAGAGAAGGAAAGCGATAGCAGTTCTCAAATCCTTAGGAAGCTGTTTACACGATGAATGCAATCTGTTATTTTCTGTGTCCATACAGATGTGACAAGGAGAGCATGTTATACATTAGAGTGGCTAACTAGTGACAAAGGTGGTTAAAAACCTTGGTTTAATTTTGCCTGGACATCTGGTAGAAACTGTCAGATTTGATCTGCATCTGTCGGAAGTGGTTAGGATTTGGTTTAAATTACCTTAGATCTTTCAATCCATTGAGGTATTGCAGCCTGTTTTAACATTCTTCTACATTTCTGCTATCACTAAATTGCAAATAATTTTTCAACATAGTTTGACCCCTTTTGCTCTGTCATGGTATTCTGTAAATGCTTAATTAAGTGATCAGTTTCTTTTTTATTCTGACAGATGCTCTGACACTTTTACTTGTATTGTCCCATTCCAGTTTTGGCACACAGGCTTTGTAGTCTCTTCTTTATTTTCCCTTTATCTCTCATTTGCTTCGTCATCTTTGTATTTACTCTGTATAATGTTGTCTAGCTTTGCTTGCAAGCATCTTTCATTCCTTGAATGCACTATCCCACCTGCTTTTCTTTACTATTGCCAGCACCCCCTGCTTTGTTCTCTCAGGTTTTTTTTGTCCTTTTTTTTCTATATTTTTCTTTTGTTTTTAGTATGTACGAGATCTGATCCTTTTCTCTTTTACCTGTATCTGTTTTACTGATGAAATAGTGAAGTTTAAGATCCTGACTAAATAGAATTTCATGGAAAGGTAATGTGACAAATGGCAGCAGTAGAGAGTCCTTACTGGAACCTTTACTGTAGGGACCCTCCAAGTAAAGAGGGGGTGGGGATTTTTGATATCTAAGAAACAAAGTATATGCTGTCACTGTATATGGTCTGCCAGTGCCTGTACGTTGGTAGCTTTTGTCTCTTCCACCCAGATTTGACAGATGGCTAGGAGTCTCCAAGATGTCAAATTCTTCCAAGTTGCCTGAAAATTGGCAGGCCCAAATTATTTCCTTATCTGAAAGGAAGAAGTTCTAAATTAGCCCTGTACATATTCTGTAGGGTGGCAGTCAGCTGACTGATTGACACGTTGTGAGCAGCCAGCCAAAACAGTCCCATGCACATGCCTGGAAGGGAATGCCAGGGGAAGCTAGGTTGGTCAGACTCAGTGGCACTGGGCTTCTGTGAGGAAATATTGCACATGTATCTCTAGAAAACCAGGCTTCACTGATTCTAATGGTCATGGGGGTGTTATAAAATCTTTTTAGCATTGTTTCTCTGTTGCTTGCAACAGCTGTGAGATATCTCGTTAAAAAGAGTGATTATTTCAAATAATATGAATTTTGATTCATCTGTCCATTATTCTTGATTGATCTTTTTTTCTTCTTTTTTTTCTTTTTTTTTTTTTTTTTTTTGAGTACCTTTTGTATCCTTCAGAATTGTTGAAGATCAATTTCACAATTTCATGAAAACCTTGGCCCAGTCATGCCAGGAAGAGTCTGAGGAGATAAGGTAAACTGAAAATTATATTGCTGGTACTTCAAATTAGAAGCATTACACTGTGTGCTAAACAAATTCTTGGACTTCTATTTTGCATTTCTTTGTGGCAATGCATTGTATAATTGCAGGATTTTGTTCAATGTACGAGATGGCTTAATAAAAAAACTTCTGAGTTTCCAAGACTTAAAGTTTTCAAACAGAGATGATCTGTGCTCATGTTAAATATGATTTATTTGTCTCTGTTCTGTATTACCAAACTCTTTTTGAAATTCAGTTTGTTTGTATTTCTGAAAATTAAAATGAAAGGTGCTGATGACAATAAACTTGATAAGAATAAAGTAGCTTTGGAGCAACACAATCAGTACTAAATTATTGAGCCAACAAAGCTAGAGAGGGGAAAAGACGGAAGAATTCTAGTTCTGAAGCAAAAACATGGAAATTCCCCTGTCCTACTGTTCATTTGTCCCATGGAGTTATGGGATTGTTTAGGGGTGGGGATTTTATGAGACATTTAAGATTCATTCTGGCAGCTGATAAGGAAGTGGAAAGGAATTTGTAGATA
>NW_005054305.1:6291852-6340538 GCF_000277835.1 Geospiza fortis | reverse complement strand
TTTTTAATGCTGCTGAGAAAATTATGCTATTGTAAGACTGAGTGTCAGCATGCCTAGAGTGCTCTTTCCTTTTCTATTATTTCTTGAAACTAAAGACACACATAAATTTATCCTTATTCAATGTGAACCTCATTGCAAATGATAAAAACAAAATAACTGTATCCCAGACTGTTGTGTGTTTATATTTTATAAAGTTTCTATAGCTCTTCCTGGATGTTTGACTAATAACGTATTTATTATTCTATAATAATAATTTGAATTTAATGACTAAGACAGAACTGGCTTAATTATCAACATAAAAACATAACTTAAACAGTACTTAGCTAATGGTTTAATAGAATGCAAGAAAATGTGCTCTAATTATAAAAGAAAAGCAAATGAGTGAATTAAACAAGAATATGTTGTGTTATGTCTATAAATACTTGATCTCATTTTTTGTTTCTTCGTTACTCTATTTTTAAAAAATGGAGTTAAGAAGTGTCTTCATTTCTAATGCTCAGAATAAGAGATGTGATTTGTATGAACATATGCAGCAATTATGCCAAAACTAAATTTCTTCAGTTCTGTGGTTACTATGGTAACAAAAATTCACTGTATTTCATTTAGACATATACAATAGAATAGAAGATGGCAGATTTAAGATTTAATAATATTTTCAAAAATATTGTGTGACACTACATGATATTTTATTTATGTGTAAGGGGATAGATCAAATAACTAACATGCTTAGTAGCATGAACATTGGTATTAATCATATTTAAAGCACATTTGGGTGATTCTTGTGGTAATGGCATCTTGGATGCTCATTTGTAACAATTGTATCACATTTTTTTGCTTGGGCATGGAGTTTGCTCCTGCTACTGTCAGGTCTCTTTGACCTTACAATAATGAGGAAGAGGACAGTAGTTCTCCTGTTTGGTTACTGGTTTTGAAATGTATGAGGAGGGACACTGGTACAGAAGATTAGGTAGCATCTTTAGTCAGAGATAGTTATGTTTTATGTGAACCCATGTTCCAGAATGTGCTCTCAGTCTTAAGGTATTTATTTCTCACTACAATTTGGTAGAAGTATAATTCCTCTTTTCCAATTCATGACAACATAGTAGCACTCAAGAATATATAAAGAAGAGTGGGACATTCATGACTCTGGCACAAAATACCTGGATTTAGTAACCCTATATACTACAAGTTTCCTGTGTTCTTGATTTTCTCCTATGTCATTGTCCGCAGGTTGGTTTGTTTAGAATTCAGAGTTGCACTAAGGTGTGTGGAGGCAGAAAAGCTGTTAAGTTTATTTGAAGTGCAGGTTGTCTAGCTGGAAAGAACCACAATTCTAGTGGAATACTGAGAAAAAATCAAATTTGTTTTGATGCAGAACTATTTCAGGTATTTGCATGACAGCAGTGAGATGTTGGCTGTAATATTTTCAGTTTTGTGTATCGTTAGAAGTTTGTGAGAGTATATTATTTAATCTCAATTCCTTGCTTAAAGCTTAGAGTAGCTAGTAAGGCACTAGTTCCAGCAAAAGGAAGAAAGCAAAATTTTTTCTGGTCCTTTGTTGATTTTGATAGTAATTCTAATAGTTTTCTTACATTTGATGGTGTATCTTAGCCTCTACAAAATTCTACATAGAGGTTTGTTCTCAGTAGGAGACCAGATTATCACCATAACAGATTTTAATGCTTAAAATTGCTATTTAAAAACCACAAAGTACTGTTTTGGAATATCTGCACCAAATGTAGTTTGAGGCAAGAATTTTGGGTAGATTAACCCTCTTCTGTGTATTCTGAAATGAACCTGGGCTGCATTTCAGTGTTTAAAAGGATTCACTGAATCACTTTAGGACAGGCAAAATTGTGCAATAAATTCTGGAAACCTAAAATCAAATGGTAAAATATGTTCACTTCCTGCATTTTCAGAAAGTGAATATTTGGAGGTCAGGAAGTGATGAAGTGGAGATTGTTCATGGAATGTTAGCTTCTTTTAACTGTGATTAGTTTATCATTTTTATTTAGGCTGGCTGAATCTTGTGGAAGGACAAAAAATTTGAGCACAAATGGCATAGTCACAGTGAAGGAGGAATCAGTGAGAACATTTTCAACAAATATTAAGGCACACTGATTGTTCTTATGAGGCAGACTATCTCAATATTCACTTAGTTTACTTCATGGTGAACTAGACTTTTGGTGAAGGGGTAAGTATGGGAGTGGATGGGGAAAGGGTTCTTATAGAATAAGCTTCTTATGAAGCATATTTATGAATATCTTAAGTCTCTGCTTCAGGAATGGCATTTATGGTTGATGAACAGTAGTTCTAGCTTTGTTAGGTGAACAGAAATAGTAAAATCTGGATGCTATTCTCTTTTATTGGAAAAATTTTTATCACAGATTTTGCTTTTAACAAACAATTTTAGTTTCTCATCCTTCTGTTTGAGATGTTGATATTGTAATTTATTTTAGCAGCTGAATTATTATTTCTGTTACATTAAAGTACCAAGAAAGTAATTAAAATGTTGTATGTGTTTGCTCTAGTTGTATTTATATTTAATTACACAGATGAGGTAAAAAGATTTTGAAAAATATATAAATGTCTGTATCTGATGAAAGATTCACAACTCACTTTTTTCTTCTTCTTTACAGAGCTGCATGGAATGACTTAAAAATTATACTGTAGTAAAATTATCAAAGTACTGGTTATATTCATTGGAGTGAAAATGTTGGAATTCTGTGCAGAATAAAAATTCCCTAAGGTCAGAGATATATGCTACAAAATTATGAGTGCTAACTCACTGGATTTGTCTTATTTTTTTATGTGTAAGACAATATAGTTTTGGTTTTTTTATTTGTATTTTGATAGCTATAGCTGTGAGTTGAAATAGTGTAATATTTATATATATTGAGGCTAAGATTGTCAACAGATATGAAGTGAGCTGTGTGTTGAGTAATTTTTTTTTTCATTCCTCATGGAAGTTATGTTTTTGTCATCAATGGTGGATTTGTCCAATCTTTTTTCTCAGTGTATTGTTTTGCACAGTGGAATCCATCATTGTGTTGTGCAACTGATTGCTCATCAGGAAAGTGATTTTCTCACCTTTTTCTTAACACACGCTCACATATCAGGTAATGTCTGTTCATACCTTGTCTTGGATGTATTACTGGCTGTATTGTAAGCAACAAATGGAAACTGTTATCTTAAGCTTTTGTTCTGGATTTCATCCTTTCATATGTAGTATATTTCTCATTTTTCCTCCTTTCTCTAGAGCAATTCAGTCTGTCAATATTTTTTTTTCCTTACTAAGAATTTCAGATTCTTTTGTACTTTTTGTTGGAACTAGTATGGTCCATCTGGTCTGACTGTCAGGATGAGCCTTTAGGAGATTCTAATTTCACTTTGCTGAGTCCAAGAAGCTGACATTCTGTCACAAATACAGTTAAAAATTCCTGTTAAACAAATCAGTGCATTTATTTCAACAGCACTGAATCCTGCCATTGAAAATAATTGATTCATAAAATTTTAAAAGCCACCAAACTTGAAACAAAGTTATTAATATGCAAATGACATGTGAGAGTGACTCATATAAATAATTTTCCATAATTCCTGGGGAGAGTTGTATAGTTGAAAATATGGTGACTTGAAGCTTTGTTATATGTATTATAAATTTCTTTCAAAGAGACCTTTTCTATAGCTTTAGTTTGAAAGGTATTTAAATTTCTTGGTATTGCACAGAGCCTCCCAGTCAGTTAGCTTGTGATGGCAACAGAACAATAATGCTGTCCGCATTGCAGTGTGTGGGAGTGAGAGTCAAAGGTCAGACATGGACTCAGCATTTCTTCTGGCAAGCTTGGCACACTTACATTCCTCTAGCATTTCTTTGGAACAGGCTTGAGTTTGAGTTTGGTGGATCAATAAACTGAGGTGTGAGGAATGTGAAGTGCTTATTTTTGAGCTTGCTCTGACCATCTCATAGGCAACTATCTTCTATTTCAAACAGCTTGGAATAAATGTATCTCTATTTTTTCATAGTATTACTTAAAAGCATACAAATTGCTATAATCTATAATCTAGCTGATTTTTTTTGCCCAATATTTTTTGTTGATGAAGACTGCAATATAGATGTGGGGTTTTTTTTCCTTTTTTACTAGTCATTTTTTGTAGGTTGATAATTCAGTTGGAAACTACAATTTACTATGAACTTCTAATATGCTAATTGTACCATCCAGAAGGTGCCTGCCTGAAAAGATGATGAAATATTTTGGTAAATTACCTCAATTTGTGGTCCTGAGATTTAACTACCTAAGTTTTCAGCCAGTATTATTTTCTGAATTATGTAAATTATAAATAAATAATGTAGGTTTTTTTATTGTAGTAAATTTGAGTTATACATTTACATGCAAATAAGTTGATTTTTTCCTCTCTTATACGTCTCCAGTGCACTGAAATGACAATTTTTCAATCTATAAGTTTATGAACCTCCCTTCCACTAATAGTTTCATACTTAAAATTCATCTCATAGGTTATCCATTTTGTTTTCACATTTTTACAGTTAGTATTTTTTACCACTGTTATAATAGGATCCCAAAAAACATGTATATTTTAAAAATCCAACTCACATTGTTTGAAATTGGGTTGTTTTCACTCTTATTTGCTTTTTAGCTGTAATTTCCTTACTTAAATGGGGTCCAGTCTGTAATTTGTAATGACATCAACTGTTTAGTTGCTGCATTTCCCTTAGTAGAAAAAATGAAAGTGGATTTGCTAGCCTCTAAGAATATACCTGATACTTATCACTGATGTATTCCACTTTATATTTCCAGCTTGCTTTTATAAAGGGATTAGAAGACTTGCATATAAAATTGCTTACACTTACCAAGGAAGACCAAAGCAGTAGAAGAACAATGTTTTTTAATTAAAGCTTTTTAAAAATCTAGGGCTTTTTTAAGTGGCTATTTTGTTAGTTGCTCTAGTGATGCAAACATAATCAATATAATTACATAACAATAGGAGCAACTAAATGAAATTAATGCTGGTCTTAAAATCTGAACTTCTTTGCTGGGCAAAGCCTAAATAGGCTTTGTAAGGATTGTGCTGTGCAGGCATCCTGTGAAGGTTTCTGGATCTAAAAACAGGCAGAACAAGAGTCTAGAAAATGGGTTTTGTTATCCATTTTTGTGGGTTGCCTTTTTAAACAAAATATTGCAAACCCTTTATTCCATTCCAGTACATCTGTTTATGATAAAGTTATGTTAAAAGAGCCTTATGTGACATACAGGCTGTTAATGTTTTAGGCTAGCCCTTTAATTAATTAAAATATTGAGATTATTCTTTGAAAAAAATCCTAACAAAAAAAGTCTACAGACTGTATCTGAAGGCTGTCTGGTTCTCTTTTACAGTTTAATCTCTATTACTTTTGTTATTTTTGGTCCATCTCCAAGGCACATTGAAGCATTGTATCCCTCTGAACTTAATTAGGTTAATGTTTCATGTTTGTAGGACAGCTTCTTAGATTTTTTAATAGCTCTAGTACTAGGTTTCAGTATCTTGTTCTGGTTCCTGACACCTCTCATTAGTGACCTCTGCAATCAAATTCCTGTGCTGTGTATTAACTCAATAGTTAACATTCAATAGTGTGACACAGCATCATTTATTTAAGTAGCTACAAGGCTAACAGAGTTTAAAGGAAACATAATTCTGAAATCCACTTGTTCTCATAAAACAGTTCATTTATGTCATGTTGCTTTAAATTCCCATCACAGGAGTTACTGTTCTGAAACTTCACCCCTTCATAAGGTGGAAGCAAACATTTGCTGGAACTAAGTATTGTGTACATAAGAGTAGTCTAAGCTTGTCTCTAAGTCCTTGTGACCTTTTCAATTTTGCTCTGGGTGTTTTTCTAGTAGCTGCCACATTTGCCTTTTTGGATTGTGATTTTTTTTCTGTTTGGACAAAATCCTTGCTGAGGACTAATGTAAAATCATAAGAATCTATTCATTTGGGATTAATTATGCAAAATTAGTTACAGTGAATTGTATTTTGACCCTAGCCCTCTTTATCATATCTCATTTCTTTGAAATTATTCCTTCATATTCTTCAAGAATTTTTTAATCTCCCTCCTTGTGGTTGACATTGTATTAGAAAAGGAGTAAGAGTTAAGAGCAAATTGTGTGCAAAGTAATAGACAGCTGTTACATTCTGGTTAGTAATTTTCAAGATTAAAATTAGCAAAGTTGCAAATTAAAGGAAGAAAATCAGGTATGACAAAATCTGATATCAGCCTGCCTTCTGTATTATCTTGTTTTCTCCAGACAAGAATAAGTGGATCACCACAAGGCAACATTGCTGTACTTTTGTAAATACTCTGTTACCCTGTATTAACAAAGTTATTCACATATGAAACAATTAGAATTAAAGGAGGAAATATGCTTCCAACTGGGACATTCATGGTACATTTTTATCCTTATAGGATCAGATATATATTAATTAGGATTACTATGTTGATTTTTATAAAAATCTTAATTTCATATGATATGTACTCCCTGAAATAGTGCCTGAGAATTTAATTTACTAGCCATTATGTTTTTCATCTGCTCAACAGTTTTGGCAAATTAAAATATTTTATTGCAATCAGTGTAACACAATATCATAATGCAATATCCATATATCATCAAAATTAATAGACTCATGCATAATGAGTCAGAGTCAAGATGATTCAGCGATATAATCTGTAAAATAATTTTTGTTACTTGTCTTGAATAGGGCATGAAATGGAGATGAGTGCCATTTTCTCTCATTTATAGTAAGCAATGTTTTTTCATGAACACTACTTAAGGATTCCTTGATTGAAAGGTTTCATTATTGTAGAAAGACAAAATTGAAAATGTTGTGATTATTTCTGAAACAGCACAGGATCTTTTCCATTTCTATATGGATTCATAGAAATGAATAGAAACAAGAATAAAGGAAACTTTAAAAAAGGGATAGGTAGAGGAAGAAACAATCCAATATATATATAATTTTCAAGTGTTGTAAAATCTTCCCATTAACCTCTCAGAGAACATGATTAGTGTAATTTAAATAATTCACTTTTACTGGAAAAGTGTTTTCCAAATGTTAATAAATTTTGCATATGTCTACACTGCAGCAAGAAGATCTGATAGCTGCCTGCACAGACAAGTTATATTTAAATAATTTATCTGCAATACTGGCAGTAATGTCATCATAGCAGTACATCAGGAAAGCTGTCTCAGATTAGTATTCCACAAATGCTGTTAAATACTCTGCAGGGAAATTTCTGCAACTGCAGTAGAGATGATACAAGAATCCAAGGTGCATGAACTACATGTAGATTTACAGTATAGACATTAATTTTACTGGAAAATTTATATTGCCTCATTCACTTTTATTTAAAATAATGTTAGAACAGCAAAATTATTTCAATGTCATAATTTCTCATCAATATGCATTAATTGGATAAGCATTGTCAGGTCCAGATGTTTATCCCTTTTATTGTTAGCTTAAATTCTTTCTGGTAGTCTTGTGTATATTTTCCACATCTCTTCTAAGTTGTTGTTACTTTATATACAGAGATTTAAAATATTCTCAAGTCTTTGGATGGTGACCTTATTATAACTACAAGTTAAAAGGAGAAAAGGTAGGATTGCTATAGTAAGAATGTCTCATTAATGAACTTAAAAATAAGAATTAGGCATATAGAATGAAATAACTATACTAAAAATATAGAAGGCTTTGATTTTAATTGTTTACATGTGAATTTATTTATACATTTGTTAATAAATTATTTCTAGCCACATGTCCAGTAGATATGTAATACAATACAAAATAGGTATATTTCAAAGGCAGAAACTCAGAAAGAACACAAAATAAGCCTGAATCTGTGACTTTAAATTTTTCATGATGCGGAGTACATTATGGTGTAGTTCTAGTTACATTCTCCTCTTCAAACTCTTCTATTAATCTTTGTATCTCCTGCACCAAGCTTGATGTCCTGGCTGTTTTGCTCAACCAACCCTGTATTGACCTGACTGTTTTTACTTCATGTCAGATACACCTATTGAGGTATTATCTGTTTGCCTACTTATTTAATTCTTGTTTATCAAACTGCTGTTTCTGTAATTAATTTAATACCTCTTCAGGTCCCAGTTTTCCTGTCCAATGTCTCGCTCTTTTCCATTACTGCACAGGTCTTTTTTTTTTCCAATTCCCTGTATTTTGTGTTGAGGCTTCCATAGCATTCTCTTGGTCTGTTTTTGGTGTAGGATTTTTGTCTGCTGTATCTTCATGGCAAAAGGATTTTTTTTTTGTGGTGCTCTTCCAAGAGTTCTTTCAAATTTATGTGTGCTGAAGTTCTGGGAGTGTGTGTGTGATGTAACTCTGTGACCACAGGTTTTGTTCCATCTTAGCTGCATATGAAGGACTCCTGTGTGCCCTTTAAGCCTCATGTGTGGACATAAGTGGGTGGCAATTATCTTTCCTCCCCTGGTTTTCAGCTCCAATAGGCTAATGACCCTTTTAAATGCTCATTGCAATGATTTGCTTGTGTTCTTGACTTCTTGTGTTACTTCATTCCCATTCTTGCTTGCAGATTAATTTTGTTCCCTGTTCCATGTCTTATGTAAATGATGTATCCTTTGAAATCTGTGTGTATCATCTGTCAAGCTGAAAGTCACATACATTTAAATGATATATTAAGTACTGTTAAGTCATCCTATTTGCAAGAAGATAATTTACATCTCTCTATTTAGATCCATGCCATGTTTTAACCTCTCTTGGATTTGAACCAACTAAACTGGTTATATTGGATGTGGGAACTCTAGAATTTTTTCATTTAGTTTCTTTTGTTAAAAAAATAACTACATTGCTGTTATAGGATATTTGTAATATACTCCCAGCAAAGAATTCTGTTTTATATAGTTTGCATCTTTAGTCAGACTATGCATTTTTTAATTAAGTTTTAAATATTAAAGAGATTGTGTGCAGCTTTTCAAACCAGTGTGCAACCTTTTAAGTAGTACTAGCCTGAGGCAATCCCATCTGCAGTAAATTGTGTGATAAAATTTTTGTTGATAACAGTAAGGCTAAAATTTCACTCCAGATTTTAAGTACTTTTCCTTCTTTTAAATGCTTGCAGATTTTAATCAAAATAATTTAAGGAATTATTGACTGTGGAATCAAAAGAGAAGTGTCTTGGACCATTGCTTGTATAATTCCTATTTTTTGTAGATCAGCACAATGATGATGATGATCTCTAAGAATCTTTTGCCAAATAAAAATCCCAAAGAAAACCCCAAACCAAATGCCACAGAACGGAATGATTCTTTGGTGTATCACCAGTAAAATAGTTCTCTTGACCTATTATACTGAATATTCTTAGAATGCCAAAGACTTAAATTAATTAATTGAATCTTACGTAGAAAAATTAATTTAAATATTTTTCCTGACAAAATTGAGATAATTAGGAACTTGTACTGTTATTTGGATATTATTTACCCAAGCAAAGACACAAAGATGAAAATTTTTCTGCCATCTATATTAACACATTTTTGTTGTGCTTTGCATTTGAAATAAGCTGGAGAACATGAAAGTTGTGTTTGTAACCAGTTGTGCTTGCCTTGATAGATGTGAAGAGTCAGCTTTATCCTGAGAAAGGAGCTGGAATTCAGAGCGTGTGTTTAAGCCCTCATAAGGAACAATTATAATCTATTTTTAAAGACAGAAATGTAACCAATTGTGCTTACTGTGAGCAGGCCAGCTTTGTGTTGAGAATGAAGCTCAACTAAAGAGCATATGATTAAGTTTTCATTAAAAAAATATTTCTAATGTATTTTTAAAGACAGCGAAGATGTTAACTTTGAAGCAGGAAACAGAAGCTTTGCTATTAGAAGTTACTGAGCTAATTAAGCAGATGAAGGCTTATCATGAGGGAGAAAAGTCTTTGGAGTTGGAGAAATAGTGAAGGAACAAGCTTGGCATGAAAATTGTTTGTATGTCACTTTGGAGGCTTCAGCAACTCCTTGCAGCCATGCAAAAGGGTACTGATATTGAAACAGAATATTTGTAATATTTCAGTCAGCTCACTATCAAGAGTAAAAATCCAGACATGACTATAGTTGTGTTTACTATAAAAGGATTACAATATTTACATTTCTGAATTTGGTACAGTTGAATACTTATCTAGGGAAAAAATGGGAAGTACTATGAAATGTTCAGCATTTTCTGAGAAATAACATAAGAGTGGACACTTAACGTGATAATAAATACTTAGTTTGGGGCAAGAAGTGATAATCTGAAACATAATTGTAAAATAGTACATTTGGGTTAAAGTACAGATTAAACCATTAATTAAAAAATTAATTTTTTTCAGAAAAATTAAAATGCAATACATTTTAAAAAAATTCTCACATATTTAATACAACTTATTTGACGCAACCATTGATATGTATCCTGAAAACCCCAGATTCTGAGGACTTTTGCATTACCTTTTGTAGGTATCTACACAATAAAATTAAAGGGAAAAAAAAAGGAAAAGTAAAAAAAGGATCTCCTTAGCAGTTTGTTGTTTTTATTCTTGCTTATAGGCAAAAAGTAGCTTCTGCCTGAACCTAGGCTTTAGGAAAGTGGCATAATTTGTCACAGTAAGTTGCTAGATGTGAAATCAAGGTTGTACTTGTGGATATTCTGGTGCAAGCCACCCAGAGGTCTTTGACAAACATCTCACAGTCCAAAGTGTGGTGGCAGTGCAAGAGTCCTCCATGGCTGCGTTTGGGAATGGGCAAGCATTGCATGAAGATCAGTGCATAATGGAGATGAGCCAATTGTTTAGTCCAAATCTTTTCTATCCCCTTCCCTGAAGGCAGGGTCAAATAGTAAACACCCCCAACAACATAGGAAAAAAATGTTTGTTGGCTTTAGTCAGTGGCTAACTCTTGACTTGGAAATTGGAAACCTGTGTTAAGGTGCTCCCAGTCTGCTCAGGTTGCTCACCTAAAAAGTGACTGCCTCTTACAGACCATTTATGATGTCCTGAAAACAGAGGAAGAGATTGAACGAAGACTCTGAACTAAAAATCATTGACAGGTTAGAGAACACTTTCAGGAGCAAATCTGGCTGTGAAAGGTCAATTTTACAGGAGTAAAGAACTACGAGCATAGTAGCTCAAGATTTGAGCTGCAGAGTTGTTACTTTTTACTTTTTGATGTTCTTACCTTTGATGATGTAGCAGTAAATTTCTGTTACTTTTTCTTTAGTGTTTAGCATTTTCTTTAAATAACAGAAGTTTAGAATCATAGAATATAATTAGCACATTTTCTGTTAATGTAAGCAATGATGCAGCATTTTTTAAAGGTGAAATAAAGGAGTATTAAGTTTAGCAGTGAAAATTGACCAGTTTCTTCTCCCATGGTTTATCAGTGGGCTATGTCAGTATGATGTCATGTCCTTGGAGTAAATACTGTCATTTTTCAGGATTATAACTTTTCATAGTATTATCTTAAAAATATACTAACATGGAATTGAGGATAAAGGAATTCAGGGATGTTATAATCATCTCTAATCTAAGCATTACAAACCCAGAAGATTCATTAAGATTTTGCATGACCCATTCAGATTAGACACTGAATCCTGTTATTTCTTCAGACTTACCTTGATTTCCATTATTCCTAGTGCCTGCTGCATCTATGTCCTGTAGCACACTCAGGTAATTACATTTGATGTAACCAATCTTCAGAAATTACTTTCTCTGAAATAGAACAAAAATCCAGTATAAACCACATTTTATTCAACTTAATGTTAGGCATCACTTTGTACAATGTAGAAAATCCACTTCTTGCAATATCTCTAACTTTCAGTAGCAATGCAATAATGATTTTGCAAATTTTGGATTTATGTCTTGTTAACACAGCAAGATTTATTGACTTAAGGGATTGCATTGAATATTTCACAGCTACTTCTCAGGAGTGTTTTTTAAATCAGTAAAATATGCTTATTTCTCTCAAATTTATGGCAAAGTTTACTGTTCTTGAGATATTATCTGATTTTTTTTCTCATCTGATATTCTTACTTTACTTTCTGTAGTTTTATACCAATAAATTTCCCATCAGCTGCTGCAGAACATCACTTGTAATAAACTTTTTTTTTCCTAGGCAAAATAAGATAAAATACAAATTACTATTCAGCAACTAGTGGTCTAGTCACCTATTTTCTTGTAAAGGAAATTTGCCATAGGAAATTTATGCCAAAGTCAGAAAATAAAATGCAACAAACTGAATTAAGACTGACTGTGTGGCAGTCACAAGATAATTCTTGTGTGACAGTGAGAATGTTTTGTTAGTTTTGAGTTTGTATCTTTAGTTTAACTTTCCTGAAACCATGTTTAGTTTGGGAAGAGTCCTTCTACTGAAAATAGTTTTTGTATCAAGAGGATGTTGGATCTGTGCTTGTCCTGTTCTTTCTCTGCACCAACATATGTCATACATCAACATAGCTGCAGGCTAGGAAGCTCGGTGGAGCTGTTCTTGTGTCATAATAGCCTCCTCTACATATGCCTTAAGGCGAGGTGTTTTCGTTTCCTTTATGAAAACAAAACTACCCCAGCTTTGAGCAGTTGCTTGACTTACATAGTAGGATAAATAATTATGAGTTTATAAACCAGATCCACTCCTAATGCTGTATCTGGTGATCTTTTGTCATCAAAGTCCTTTCTCAGTCTTCAAAGAAACTTATAGCAAAATTTTGCAAGTCTTAGCGTTATGATAAGGTATTTCCTAATCTCACTAGTTATTTGTGATGTCATTCAGATACCCACATTTTGTTATGCTAATTATCTTTTCAGCAGAATATTACATGTGTGTTTAAGATACCTTGGAGCTATGATGGCATTTTGATTGTAAAAGCTGTCAGCTGCTGCAGGTACAGAACCAAATATGTAAGAAACAGCCAACAGAGAGATTCAGGAGGAAACAGACTTCGTGAAGAAACACAGCCCTCTGCTGGAAGAAAAGCTGAATCCAAGGGCACAGCTGTGGAGAATGTAAGGAAAGGTAAATCCAGATCATACACAGAGGTTTCTTTAAGTTTCTTTCCAATGTGGAGAGATATAGTCTCCACCTTTTAGAGAACAGCAGTCTGCTGGAAGTACCAAAGTCTGCTTTACATTTTGTACACCTGTACCACTACATACAGGCCCTCAGTGCTGACAGAGCCTGGGGAGGACAATGCTGCCAGCCTTTGATAAATGTCTCTGAGGCATACATGGAATGTAATTCTGACTTTGTAAGATGATTTCATGTGGCGTTTTTCCTGAGAAAGGTAGAAGCCACATATGTGATATTTGCATTGATTCTCTTCATTTTTTACACAGATGTCTGTGTTTCAGAATACGGAGATGTCAGAAGCTGTCCAAAAAAGTTTACAATATTCAATTATTCTTTAGTGCTGTTGTATGTTTTTCCTAATGTATTTACTTATGGTATTTATTAATTGTAATATTGATAATATCTTTTATGGTAAATGCCTTAGGTGGAGGATGCCAGTCTAAATAATCCCATTAGAGCAAAGTTGCAGGCAACTTAAAATATATTTCTAAAACTAGATGGATACTGTGTTACTTCAAATTCAGATATTAGGAATAATTATAATGGTTTCAATATACTTTCTATAATACCTTTTAAGTGCAAATCTAGAGTACAATCTCTTTTTCAAGGTACTTACAGTCTAAAATGTAGGGGGGGGGGGTTGTGATTCATAATGTTGTTTCTTTTTGTTTTATTTTTAATTCATTTTTGGAGAACTCTGAAGTCATGTCAAAATACTTACTTCTAAAAGTAATTGAAAAGTATTGAAAAGTTAATTGCCTATTACACAAATAATATAAGAACTATCATGGATTAGTTCTGATTTATGAAACACATCACCATTCTATCAGGGCTGTATGTTTGAAATACTGATTAAAAATCAAGTTGGTAACATTTTTAAGTTTTTTAAGTTGGATATCTTATTTCCTTGTTGATGTCCTAAAATATATGCAGTTAAAATATTGAGATGTACTACAATATCACTCATGAAGTAGATTTAAGATATTTTGAAAGACTATTTTAAAGCGCTCTTTTATTCAGAACATTTTTTTTCTTTCCAAAACTTGGCACTGGATATCACAAGGAGATAGACTTATTGTAACTGTATTTATATATCTTTACATATTTGTATTTACCTTATTTATAGATTTACTGTATTTATATGTCTTTACATATATGTATTTATCTTATTTATATATTTAATTTCAACAGAATTTTTAAATGTCAAGTAAATTATCTGCGACTTTTATTGTGCTCTGATCTAACTGTTTGTTACTCAGGTTTGGGGTTTCCTGCCATGATCATAAAAAGCAGCTGATACTTAGTTACTGTTGCAAATAAAGTAATTATTTAAATTTTAATATCTAGTTTTTAATATCCAGAGAACTAATTTAAGCAGCGAAGTTAAGCTAGATTCTAATAAAGATTTTATATCATGTTGTTTATATTTGTAGTATTTTAAAAAGCAAACACGACAAACATGCATATCTCTACTTGGGAGTTGTTACAAACTGAGTGCCCCAATATTATCAATCCCATTAAAAAATATGGTCATTACATTGTCTGCAAAGGCTGCACAGCCTCTAGGAGATGCTTCAGTAGTGATTTTGTCAGGTTACTGAGTGAAATCTCAGTGTCTTCTTTGCTCATAATTTCTTTCTTTCTGCTCCAGAGGTCACTATCTTCCCATGAAAGTAGCCACCTTTTCAAAATAACTCCAAAATTCTGCAATAGAATGAAAGCCTCCTTGCTAGTTTTTTTTTTTAATTATGCAATTTTACAATACATTCTGTTGTCTTTCCTTGACACTTCAAATTTAAGCATCAATTTTTAAACTGACAAGGATGAGCTAAATCTTGGAATTTTTTTAAATTTCAAACATTATGTATGTTTTTATATAAAATCTTTCAGAAAACTTGTTTTCTGACATCAAAAAAATGCATTGATGTTCACTGTGAACTCATAGAAACACAAAAGACAATGAAAAAGACTGATGAAGAATCTGAAGAAAGATGCATATGTGTATGAGAAAATTATATATGGTGAGATGCTTTGAGTCAATAGAAGTAAGAGCTCTCCACTCTGGCATTATAATTTCCTGTTGGTTTTAATTGAGGCAACCAAACTATAGAAAATTTACTTGTAGAAATTATTGTAAATTCTCTTGTTTTTTTCTTCAATTAAAATAATAGAATTATACATAAGTGTTTGCCTCTTTTGTCTTAGCTTGCATTAGCAGAATAAGGAAAACATGACATCCAGAATTATAGTAATTATAATTTCAATCCCTTTGACACAACATTCTGCTATCATTCTTACTTACTGCACAAATTATTGGAATTTATCAAAATACCTTTTCTACCTTTTTTTATTTTAACAAACCAACAAAATTACTCTATTGGATTGCAAGGTAGCTTCTATATGGCAGTGGCTTATATTGGAGTTCCCTTGCTGTAACCTCTTGTCAGGTTACTAACTGCTGGTAAATTTATCATCTAGATTATCAAGTAGAGCTATACTAACAATTGGACACCATTAATGGCCAGTCACTGACTGACAAATAATCCTTCTTTTCTATTTTTGAATATATAGACAAAGAGTCAGCACCAAAAATAAGTGTGCCAAAGAACCAGAATATCAAGTATTTGATGTTTGGTAGGAGGTTGCACTCGACTTTGCTGCATATGCCCATGGCTCATTGCCAGCTTTTATCTGGCAATGTAGCAAGTGACACAGTGGCCTTTTCTTTTTCACTTGAGATGAGGAAAGCTCACAGGAATAATTGAAAGGCAGTAATAAATTTTTGAAATATCTTGAGTGGCCGAAGCAGACATTTTGGTACTGCAGCCATGTGACAGCACCCGTTCTTCAAATATCAGGAGTTAAAAAGCTGTGCACGGTAGTTATGGAGTGTATAAATTTCTCAGTAAGTAATGAAATTTGGTCCATCTTATTCATTCAGAACTACCTGGGTTCACTACGAATTTATAGGCCAGTTTCATAATTCAATTCTGCACTACCTGAGTTGGGTCAGCATGCGCTGTTCTGATATTCCGGAAAATTGATAAAAGTGCCTCATGTACAGCGGGGGTTGAAAACCTGTCCTGATCACTGATGCTTCATTCAAGGCAATAAGTCTAATGCTAATGATTGAGTTGTTTGTGCAAACTGGTGTCCTTGGTAACCTCATTTCAGTAAATGTCAATTTCCCATCCACCACAATCATTGCAAAGGGTTGTCCATCTCCCATTCTCTGTTTCTTCTAAAGAATCATTTTCATTTGAAGTCACTATAGAGTTGGCCTCATTAGTTTACCTAAGAGCTGTAAAGGAGCACTTACAGAGCTGAAGAAATGTTTCTTGTTATCAAATTTCTTATTTTTTAAGGAAATGAGGACTCCAAAGGGTGTCTGTTATCTACAGATCCATGATCATCTCAGGTTACTGCCATGTCTCTTCAAAATGAAGGCACTGATGTTCTCTTACTGCAGGATTTCTCTTTCCATACACTGATCCGTTCAGCTCACAGGAGGTGCTGTGTATGCAACATGCTGATGTTTTGTAGAATAGATCATTTGTAAAGGAGAATTCTGTTTATTGGACCAACAGTGGAATTTCATGAATTTCCTGGCAGCAGCATTAGATTCCTCAAGGAGATGGGCTGTCTGTGTCTGTGAGACAACTGGGTGATTCCACAATGCTGTGACTAAGCATTTAAATATGATTGTGAGCTGCGAGAGCTACTCTTACCACCAGCACAGGTGTAAAACCTGTAAGAGCTTTTATTCACTTCTGCTCAGTGAATCCTTATTTGCCAAAGCTCATTCTCATCTGTGTATCCTTAAGAATCTTATGCCATAGGCCAACCCATCTCTGCCAAGAAATTGCTGAAGTCCAGAGGTTGTTAGCAGAAATAAATGTTGTCATTTTCATTGTCTACAAGCCAGCAGCACACAGCCAGACTTTCTAAAAAGACAAAAGGTAAGCAATGTGAATAACTGATTGTTGCGGTTTAACCTCAGTGGGCACCTGAGCCCCACACAGCATCTCGCTCTCTTCCTCTGAGCCAGGATGGTGTGGAGAATCAGAAGGGTAAAAATGAAAAAAAAGCCACTGGTGGAAATAAAGACAGTTTAAGAGAAGAAGAAGCCATATACACAAGGAGAACAAAGCAAGAAATTAATTTACCACTTCCATGGGGAGGCGGGTGTTAATCCATCTCCATGAAAGCCAGGATCCATCACATACGACATTTGCTTGAGAAGACAAACACCATCACTGACAAACAACCCCTTCCTCCCTGCAACTTGATATGCTGAGCATGATGCCATATAGTGTGGGATATCCCTTTGGCCAGTTGGGGTCAGCTGTCCTGGCTGTGTCCCCCCCATCTCCTCGTGCACCCCCAGCCTGCTCACTGGTAGGGTGAGGTGCAGAAAAGGGCTTGACTCTGTGTAAGCCCTGCTAACATCCCTGTGTGGAAACAGCACCACTTCCAGCACAAACCCCCAACATAGCCTCATACTTGCTACTCTGAGGAAAATTAACTGGATCCCAGCCCAAACCAGTATACTTACACATCGCCCATTGTAATGCCTGCATTCAGTCCATGAAATCTCTTCTGTAGGCTTGTCTACTACGAAACAAAATCTTCGAGTAACTGAGAGAGTAGAGGGTACCATGAGTGACATTTTCATTTGATGTACCAAATAAGAAGAATTTTTATTCTATTTAAACTGTATGTCAATTTCTCTAGTAAGATATGTCTGAATGAAACAAGATGCACAGTAGAATTTGGGAGTAAGGTATCCTGGTCACCTCTGTGAAAGGACCCACTCTCAGAGATATATAAAGAAGAGGTCATAGTAGCTGCAGACATTTTCTCTTGGTTTTAAATTTTAAGTTCTTTCTTCAAGAAATAATTGGAATTAATAACTGTGGTTGTTTTGCCTACTGTTTATGGTACTCTATATGCCATAGTTAAGAGCTGTACCTGATTAAAATAATGTGAGTTTGGTTGTCATTTTTGCTTTGTTTAGATTAAAAACATCAGCAACTTTATTTCAAAAACTGTTTACTGCTCAGGACATTGAAACACCTCTTTTAGTCCCACAGGAGTACTTGCTGCCTGCCTCAGAATCTTAGAAGTTACTTAGACTTGAAGCAAAAGTAACCCTGAGAAACAGGGCACTCTTACAGTATATTTTGACTTAGGTATTATCAACATCAGGAACTCATTTCTTTGGCTAATAAGATGGGTGCTTTTGATGTCTGCTATCCAGGGCGATCTGTGCTTGCAGGTCAGAGCAGAAACCTTCCTGACACATTCTTGAGCAAGGGAAGGCTGCTTAGATGAAATAATCCCATTTCTTTGAGATATCACATCACTGTGGATCTCTTTGTCATTGGCATTGAATTTTGATTATTGTTTAAATATGTATATGGAGAAGAACTTATCAAATACTCAATAGCTCCTTTGTGGGTTCCAGCTGAGAGAAATCAGAAAGCATGGACCTTGATTCTGTAACTTGTTAAGTTCATTGCAAACCTCATGTTGATTTTAATTATGGGAAAGATCAGGTACTGAGTAAGATGTATTGCCAAAATGTCATGTAATTTATTACTATGCCTTCAGATACTCTGATTATAGTAACTGTTGCTGAAGGTGATTTTATCACGTAACAGGAAAATTATTGTTAAAAGTATATTTTCTTTCCTATTTTCTTTCTTTTCTCTACTCTTCCATCATATACATACTATTAAACTTTATTCCTTATCGATTTGTATTTATAGAGTGTAATCAGCAGCTATTAGGTTTAAAAAAAAAATGTACACAAATTGCTGTAGTTTAGGGCTTGAAATTTTAAGGTGTATGTAAGAATAAATATTTCTGTGTATTGTCAACTTTCTTCACTAGGCTATATTCTCTGTGCCTTTGGACTTCTTTGTTCATTATTAATTTCTTTTTTCTAAAGCAATTTTCATTATTTTCAATGTGCTTTAAGAAGAATTCTGTATTTTAGGACCTTTCTAAGATGCCCTCTGATTTCTTTTCATTTCTGTGATATAGTTTTCTGAAATGGGTTTAAAGGTAATACAAAGAATATTCCAACTTAAGCCATGGCACTGACTTTAAGAGGGATGTACTACTTTTGTTTCTTATCCTAATATTTTCCATCCCATTTCTTGCTTAATTTAACCTTAGCTTCTTTATCTGTGCTAAATGTTAACTAGACATGTTTGTGGAAATATGTATATTTCTCTCGAAAAGAAACAGTTAATTTAGAATTTTAAGATGTGCTTAATTTCTCTGATCTTTTACTTTGAGTTTGGACACAAAATGGTATGTGCTGATTTATTCCTCAGTTGCTTAGTTTGTCCTGAAATTCTTCTGAAGTTTTTTAGCTTATTTTGACCTTTCCTATTGTAATCACATTATGTGCAGACTTTTAATTTCACTGCTACTGCCCTTTCATGTAATTTGTTAATTACAAAACAACAGATATGGGATTTTGAGGTACCATCCTCCAATCTATTTTTTCAATGAAAAATTGATAATCTGATCTTACTTCTTCATTTTTTAGTTAATATTAGAATTTTTTCATCTTGTCTTGTGACTACTTCACTTTTTAAAGTTTTTTTGTCCAAGATTTTGTTCAGTTCCCTCTAAATTCTGTCATTGTGTCACAGCTGTTAGCTTGCTTAGGGCAGCATGGGCAGTTTTTCTGGGGTTTTTGGTAGTCTTGGTGGAGATTGGGGTGCTTGAGATTGTTTCATGTACAAGAGAGGAGGTGTGGTGTTTTCCTGTAGCTAACCTTTGTTCTGAGATGCTTTAAAATTTCTTTTGTTTTTTTGAAAGAAATCATTATATAAGTAAAATCCCCATGATAATGGCAAAAGGTAAGTAATACCAAAATCAGTCATCTATACTGACAGAAATACGTCATGTATGTTTTCTGTTTCACCTAGCCATACAATTTCCTTTTCATATCACATGACAGTGACATGGACTCTTGTGCACCCTGTAACCTGCTTTGCATGACTGTGAATTAAACTGGAAATGCTAATGATACCAGTGGTTTGAGGAATATCAGCATTTTCAGGAAAAAGTCAAGTAGAAAACTCTTTTTTTCTATCCCTCAATGAAGCATTTATTTTTGGGTTTTTGGGAGTTCCAATTTTTTGGGTTTATTTTGTTTGTAGGTTGGGGTTTTTTTGGTGTTTTTTCTGGGGGAGGTTTTTGGGTTGTTTTTTTGTTTGGTTGGTTTTTTACTGAATATTTTAATTTTTTTGGCAGCCATTTGCTAAACTGGTAGCTAAAGTCATGATTACATTACAGAGGAAGTAGATCCCTTCAGCTGCCATCTGAGGAGGACTAGAATAATGTAGTGTTGATAGGCATGAGAAAGATTTGTGGTGGCAGAGACTGGAAAGACTGCTCTGCAGTTCATACTCTTTTCTTTATGTTCAGTGCCATCAGTGAGAAAATGATGAAGATTGCACGAAACTGAAAATACTGAGGCTGTTATAAATCACGCGGCGCAGTCTGTGCCTTGCACACACGCATTGTGGCTGATGGTGCTGTAATTTTTCATGACAGCCACGACTCAGAAAGTTGTAGCTGATAGGCAATATGAGAAGAAAATTACAGCCTATGACTGTTACATGTTTGTTGTTAGAATAGTGCCAAATCCTATTTATATGTCTCTTGCATGGGTGGTGGGACCTAAGGAAGTGGAGGAGTTCAAAATGCTGGGCTTCATGCTCGTGCTATACACAGCCTGTAACACCTGGCAAGGTAAGTCTTTACTTCAGCATTAGATGAAATCTTGGAAGCAAGTAAACGAAGAATGTCTCTTAAACAATCTTGCAGAAAAGGCTCTTGACTTAGCGATGAAGCAACTTTATGATTGTTTCCTCTTTTCTTATTGCAGGGGTTTTTTTGTGTTGTACTGCAATAGTTGTATCTAAAACTCAGGTACTGTTGGCCTTAGTTCTGCAGTGGTGGATTTATTTTACAATATATGACACACTTTGGAATATGTTATTGACCAGAACAGTTTTCTTGGCAGCATGGAGGAAACTTTTTTCTGCCTGCTGAAACAATGATAAAAATAATGGGCAAATACCAGCAGCCATTGTAAAATTTTTAACTGATATGCCTCTATTTCTTTTGCCTTGTTGTCAAACCCATTCACAAATGTAAAAAAGGGGCATTTTTGCAGCCTGTAATGAGGCCTATAACCATGTCTCATGGGAATGTTTTCCTGACAATTGTTGTAGTTATTAGTGTCTTGTTCTGTAATTATGGCAAGCTTTCCTTCCTATAATGCTTTTAAATCTGCTATTCAGAGTGAAAGTAAAGTCCTTAACCCCTCCTTTGACCTTGCCTTCAAGTTCCTTTTAGCATGAACAATTGATGTCAGTGAAAAATTTAATTCACAAATGACATTTGTCCACAAAATTACAGTGCAGTGGATTGATTAAGTGAGGATGGCTCTGAACTAGATTCAGCCACTAGAAGAGCGCTGACTCCTATTTTCTTTAGTTGACATGTGAGGTATGAAAAAAAGCCTTTCTTTGACTACTCCAATACCTGCTCAGAGGTCCAATTAGAAGTTGTAATGTTGGCAGGCTTTAAGTGAGAGTGAACTGGTAGCATGAGTAGTTCCGGCTGAAATTGCATGAACTTCCCAGGGTGGAAATTTTGAAATGATCTCATGTTTACCTGTTCAAGGAACATAGTAGAGAATCAAAATAAATCTTTACTGATTCAGGTCTGCTTTACATTTTCCTTTATGGAGAGGGACTACCTTGGAGTATTTCCAAATAGATTCATTTCGGGTGTATTTCTATTAGGAATGAGTTAAAGCATTCTGAATTTATTTGGACCGAATACTGTATGAAGTTAAAAGAAACAGAAGAGAAGATTATAAAGGATGAAAAACACCTTCAGAAGTTAGTGAACCAAAAAGCAGAAATCCAGGAAGATGTAAAATGTGGGAACAGCAAAGTGAGTCTTGAATATTTATAAACAAGCAAGTAAATGAGTATCTGTTATTGAAAAGTACATGAGTGCCTAAATATTTTGTATGTTTAAGAGTTAAGATCCTCTGTATGAGTAAAAATACAGATTTTAAAATTAGAGGTGGTAGATCTCTTGTTCATTATTTTGTTTTAGTATTATTTTTTTGCTTTAATTATTAAAAAATCATAACCATTTTACAGTTTTGTAAGTTACCTACGTATTTTTCCTTTCTGGACACATATCTGACTAATATTTCTTATCTTCTTAAACCATCTGGAATGATGTGTGTGGGTATTGGGACAGCATAACTGTCCTCTGAATTTAGCAGATTTTTTAATCTGAGATGGGATGTGATACACTTTTACATCATGCATAATTGTGCTCTATTTTATTTACAATTTTCCACTTTTTCTGCTTTATTTGCTATAATTAAGTTTTAAATCTTGTACTTTGTAGTCTATAATCTGAACTGGAGTTCCTCACAGAGCCTGACTATGAGTTTTCAGTTAATTGACAGCTCCTGTTGAGCCACTAGAAAATGCCTAGAAAATGTAGGTGCTCACAACAGAATCTGGGTGCATATTTATTTGCACTGGTATATATACACATACATACATATATATATGTGTGTATATATACCAGTGCAAATAAATGTGAAATTCATTCTCTTGTACATGCTCAGCACCATTGTGGACTGTCCATCTTGATAAATAGGTCCTGCAAATTATCAAGTGGAATCCAGAATATACAATATGGAGGATTTCTGAGAAGCTGACTGTTCCAAGCATGCCCAGAATTTAACAAAAAAATCCCCAAAGCACCCCCTCTCCCCAAAAAAGCAAAGATACAGTCATATTACAACCACCAATGGGCATGTTCTTGCCTTTTTTTTAGCTGCGTATTGCAGGTTTTTTTCTATTAGTAGTGCCAGCAATTGCTACCAACAGATAATGACAACACAACTATATTCAAATAGAGCCAATACTTATTAATAAGCCTTTTTTTGTCCTTTTTTTTTTCTTTCTACATATATTTCCATCTGGAATTGATCACCAGATATAGCCCAGCAGGTACCACCTGTTTATTAAGACCAAGACAATACAAAGACAGACATGCACAACAGGGATAATGTGGAGCAAGGAACTGCTCCTTTACGTGACCACCTAAAGGCGAGCCAAATTTAGGAAAATATTTGGTTTGTATTCAGTTTCTTCAATGGGGTTTGAATCAGACCCAAATTAGAACATGACAATTGTCATATACACCAAGAAGTTTGAAGACAGAAGAAGTGATGTGAATGAATGTTTTTCGGCATTGTTTGTCATAGATCTTTTTTCTGTGTTAATTCATGCTGATTTTAAATGTTATATGTGATCTATGAGGAGTGTTACAACTTTTGACACAGTAAGGACGACTGTGAGTTTTCTTTTTATCATGCTACTCAGATTTACATTACAAAAGGCATCTGTATGGATTAAACCTATTTTCTGTATCTACCTGGGCTTTGTTTCTGAAAGATTAGAAGAAACCCTTCTTTTAAAATTGTTCTCATACTTAACTATTATTCTTTTGTTTTCATTAATTACCTGCACAGTGTGACATTGTTTCAAGTAACTCCTGTCAAAATGTTTGCTCTAAAAGCATTAAAAGAGTGAAAAACATTTCTGAATAATGTTTTTCCTATGTACTAGCAATTTAAAAACTAGGACATTTTGCTCATACTTAATCAGTTGGTTTGGGGTTTTTCCCCCTATAGATATAGCCAACTCTTTGTCTTTCTCACAGTTCACCTGAACTATATTTAGAATCACAGAATGGTTTGGATTGGAAGGGACCTTAAAGATCATCTAGTTCCAGCCCCTTGCTAAGGTCAGGGACGCTTCCCACTAGTCCGGGTTCCCCAAAGCTCCATCCAGCCTGGCCTTGAACATTTTCAGGGTTGGGACATTATATTTCTCAGAGTATTTTACATATTGGGAGACTTAACAATTTTGGTTTTAATTTCTTCTTTCTAGGTTAGTAAAATTGCTTCATTGCAGTTTTTTCTCAGATCATGCTTTACAATCCATTATCATTCAGGTTAGGAGTTTCAGACCCCAATCATTTAGGAAGGTACAGCCATCCGTGGACAATTGAGAGAACCCTAGAGAAGTACAGCAGAGCTGTGACATTCTGGTCAAGATAACAAGTCCTTCCTTAGCTGCTGGGACATAGTCACAAAGGTTCTTATGTAAATCTGCTCCTCATCAGATGCTTGAGATACCAGTAGGAAATTACACGCTATGTAAAGTACCTGCATCCTAACTCTGTCCTGATTTTCTCACATGTATTATTCTCTAAGACTTATATTATGAACCTTAATACTGCTAGATCAAACAACATGTTTGTTGTCTGGTCATATTCCAGTTGGATTCTCATCACTATGTGAATTTTATAGAATGTGGTGTTGTTTCAGCTTTTGCAGAGGAAGGAGAGGGAAGGAAACAAAGTTTATTAGGCTTCATGTGAACAGTTATGCCTTTTTCCACCTAAAATCACTTTAAATTATTTCCTTATCCTCTACTTGGTCGCTTCCCTAACATCCTCATTTTTCCTTAAGGTCTAGTGGTTGATCCATCATTGATTTGAGCAGTGAAGTTATGGATTCTCCATCCATGAGAGTGTTCAAGGCCAGGCTGGGTGGGGCCCTGAGCCGCCTGATCTAGTGCAAGGTGTCCCTTTCTGTGGCCAAGGGGGTCGGAACCAGATGATCTTTAGGGTTCCTCCCAACCCAAACCATTCTGTGACTCTATGAATTGAATGAAGAGAGATATTGACATATTAAGGAAAATCATAAGGCTAAGAAAAACTTCTGCTTAGTTATACCACATATGTCATGTGTGAATTAGCAGGCAGTGATTGTGCCCTCACTGAGACTGTGAAGCCTAAATATTCTGCTAGGATATCCTGCAAGGACAATGTACAAATGCACACAATAGCATAAAACATCCCTAATTACTCTTTACTAGTCTTCCTTTTAATTTTTTTATTAAAATATTCTTTATTATCACAAAGAAACATGAGAAATTTGTATTGCTTATTTTACAAAATATTTTTTATATAGGATATTTATATAGGAAATAGCAGCCCAAGGAGATGAGAGTATAAAATTATCAGATGCTGCTTCTTAAATGATAAAAACTGTTCAGAATCAGTACCTTCTTTTCTTTTTTTAATGTAAATCAATTAAAAACACTTGCATACTTGTGTCTTCTGTGTTGGCCTGAAATAATTTCAGCTAATGTTAAGGTGTCTTAATGGTTTAATGTTCATTAGAAATCCATCAAGGAAGCAATCTACTGGCCATAAATCAAAGGATTCTAAATATTAATGAAGCATTGGGGAGTTTCAAATATAAAAATTAAGAACATGAGGGTAAAAAATAAAGAGTTTGTGCAAAAAATAAGAAATCAGTAATGCCAGCAGTATAAATATAGGAAGAAAACTATTCTTTTTTGCACTTGAAGCATAACTACAAAATGAACCTTACTTTTATTGTAAGTCTGTCTGCAAAATCCCATTTCAACAATTTCAAATTTTTTCAGGCTGAAACTTATCAGCTGACATTTTTGATTTTACTTGAAATAAAAAAAAGCTAAAATTATGCAAAAAGAAAATACATACCTTGAAAATTAGGAAGATTCTGAAATGGTTTTTTGTTAACAGAAACCTCAATGCACAAAACATTTTGATAAAAGCTTTTATCATAGGGTTTTTTTCATTTGTGATGGTTATAAACATGGAATCTGAAATACTATTTTTCTCTATTTTCCGTGAATTCTTTTAAGATATGCACATATATTTTGTAACTCTTCAGTTTATTGATTACAAATATCTATACTTTGAACAATACTGTACATAATATTCTCAGTGCAGAAAAAAATCACATGTTTTTAGTACCTTGTTGTTTTGAACTCTGTATGCTGGCTTTATTTATCTGACAGGTTATTGTCTTTATCTCCCCCAGAAACTTCGGATTTTATTGTCTGGTTGCAACGAAGTCATCTGAAAAAAAAGTTCTTGAAAATAATTAGATTCTTAAAGTTTTTGTAGAAATTGATGACTGAGTTGAATATATACAGTCAGCATGAAAACATTCCTTACTAGATGCCAAAAATGCCATATAAGAGGTGTGGGAAAAGGGAGGGGATAAAAGG
This sequence comes from Geospiza fortis, assembly GCF_000277835.1. Lineage (NCBI taxonomy): Eukaryota > Metazoa > Chordata > Aves > Passeriformes > Thraupidae > Geospiza > Geospiza fortis. The sequence goes on along the minus strand of NW_005054305.1, from coordinate 6,314,230 downwards.
GTGAAAGAAAGGAGGAGTTATGTCCAGAGTCCTTATTAATGGCTCAAGTCAGAGCTCATACCTTAACACACCAATGTAAATCAATGATGGGACACAAATGAGTAATAAACCAGGCTTCATTAGTTCTGATGTTGATGGAACTACTTATTGGGATTATTAGAATATTTTTAAATTAGTGACAACTTTCCAAATTTATTATTTTCAATTTCATTGACATCTTCCTTGATCGATGGAATTTTTATTTAATCGTACCTGTAATAATGGAGAGAGATCTTATCTGTTTGAAGTATTAACTGATAAGCTGAAAGAGGAAACTCAGGACTGGAAGAATTTGTAGAGACAAATAGAGGATTGAGAGGCGAGTTGTCAGAAAGCAGATTTGAGCAGCACTGAGACCATGTTGTACACTAAAACTTTACAGAGATCATAGAAAGACTGGAGACATTCACAAGAGAAACCCTTAGAGTAATGTCTGTATCATATATAATTGGTATTGCTGTGTCCTGGTCATTGTCCTTTCACATGTTTGGGAATTCAGGAAGTGCATGTGAAAGTCCAGATTCAAGTCCCAGAGAATGACAAATTATGAAGAGTTCCCAGTAATAAGGGATTCCAGGAGCTCTATGTGTATTTTCAAAGGGTGATCTGAAACCATCCTTTGAGAAGGAAATATCTTTTCAGATAGTCTATGCCATTTAATCTAGTCACAGGAAATAATGAATGTAGGCTAAATGTAGTATTCAATTCAGATTTAATGCTTTCTACATCTTGCTTTAGTGTAAAAACAGGATTCTGCCTCTGATACAATCCCAGATTTCTATTTATTAATTTCTTATGACAATGTAAGTTAATTCTTACATGGACTTTCTGGATTGCTGTTTTATTGCACCCCTCCATTTCCTCAATTTTACTTTAAAGACCACCAACCTGGCATCTAACGTACTAGATCTTTAGGAAGAAAGCAATTGCTAATCTCTCCTAAAAATGAAAAGTTATGACCATTTGTCTTATGTGTTACTGAGTGCAAGGACAAAGAAAGAGGGTTTTTTGTAGGTCTGTTTATTTGAAAGTTTCCTTTTATCTTTTCTGGAGTTATTTACTGAATAAGAAATTTATTTTAAAAAACAAATGTTGTAAATAAATATAGTTGGGGAGTTGTCATTCAGTGCTATGAGAGAGGCAGAATATTTCGTTCTGCTCAGAAACCTTTAAATTTTTGGTCTTCCACTAATTACTTCCTTTGTGTTACCCTTCCTTCAAATTATGTTAGATATCTTGAATGAAAGGAGCTGAGGAAAAGCAGTGCATTTAACCTGATATTAACTCAATTTCCATGAAGACTGAATACATTTTACAGGTGTTATTTGACCAGGAAATCTGAGGTCTTCATGCTATGTACAGCTGCTAAATGCATGAAATCTTTGGAAAATATTCTAATTAATATATTAATTAAAATTTATAATAAATAAATAAATTTCAAAAATTAAACACTTAGTATTGCTTCTCAAATGGGCCAGAGTTCCTGAGTAAGCTGCAGAAGGTGTGATAAAAGTTTCAACACCTGTACATGAAGTGGACCATGGAACACATTGCACCAAAGAACTTCTTTCAGCTGCAGTCCACTTGGTTTTCTGCCTGGAATATTTATGTTTTTCTTGCATCCTAAAGTGCTTTCACTTCCAGAGTCATGGGTAGCCATGTATTCATGAAAAAATTTTGCTCCACATGAAATGTATTGGTAGTCAGAATGGAACAATTATTGTTTTGTTCCTTTCATTTTTTTCCAGCTTCAGCACACATCTGCTTACTCTGCACTGTTGAGACAAATTACTGTCTTGGCTTTACTATTTTGAAATTTAAGTATTTTTATAACCATAGACATTTTGGAAGGAATCTGTGAAGCTGTTTAGCTTTGCCTTCACCAAAAGAAGATTTACTATTTATATATAGGGTGAGAAACAAACAGAAGACTTTTTTAGGGTTTTCCATGCTTACACTTTCAAAACTTTCCTAGGAAAAGGGAGTAGTTAATTGTCTAGTGACCTCTTGTCAGTGTTTTAGGATATGTGTTATGTTCTTCAGGTAATTTTTTTCAGGTAGAAAACTCTGTTTCCTACATAGTCCTTATTATGACCTGCCTCTGAGGCAGAGCAACTGAAGTTCTTGCTAGTAGACCCCTTAGAATTAGAGTAAAATAACACTAAATGAGTAGAAGCAGTAGGGAAGCACCAGTGGTGTAGTGGTATCATGCAAGGTTCCCATTCTTGTGACCTGGGTTCAATTCCCAGCTGGTGCATGGAAAATTCCAAGCTTCCAGCCTGTGCAGTGCCTATACCACAGGCTTGGTGTAATTTCGTCAATATACATATAGGCAATGTGTTTTGTGTTTTTTGTTGCCTGAATTTTGGGCAGAGCAACTGAGTTGCTGTGGGCTTTTTCTGTGTAATGCAAGGGTGTAGAGTGGTATTTTTAGGTTGCTTCTATTAAAGAGTTCACTTCTACTGAAAGTTTGCTTTTATGCAAATAAATTGTTTTATGTGACCTAAGAATTCTGGAAATTGTAACTTACTGGTAATTTGAACTTATCAACTTATAACTAACATACCTCTGCACTGGTATGAAATATCCTATACATGGCCATTCATCATAAAAGAGATTAACTGAGAGTCTTTGACCAATTTAACACTTTCAGATATAAGGGCTGTCCTTGACACTTTCTTCTCATCCAAAATTGATAGTTTTATATTATATTTGGGAAGAGGGGCCAAAAAAAGCTGTTTAGTATTCAAATATCATCTCCTTCAAACACAAGAACCGTCCATTCCAATGAGTAGGAAGTCAGGCAAAAATGCCAGAAGGCTTGCATGGATGAACAAGGAGCTCCAGGCAAAACTCAGATGCAAAAAAGAAGAATATAGAAGGTGGAATATAGAAAGTGGAATCAGGCACTGGCAACCTAGGAGAAATACAGTAGCATTGTATGAGCATGCAGAGATGCAGCTGGAAAAGTTGAAGCCAAAATGAAATTGAATCAGGTGAGAGATATCAAAGACAACGAGCAGGACTTCTGTAAGTGCAGACATCACAAAAGGAGGACTGCAGAAAATGTGAGCTCATTGCTGCTTGGGGCAGGGATCCTGATGGCACAGGAAAGTGCTGCAGTGCTGAATTCCTTTTCTCCAGTCTGTTCTGCAAGAGCCAGCCTTCAGGAATCCTGGGTCCCAGAGACCAAGGGGAAAGGCTGGAGAAAGAAATGCATACCATTTGTGGGTAGATCAGGCAGTACTTCAAACTGGAGATTCATAATTCCATGGGCCTTGATGGGATGCTCCCAGGAGTGCTGAGGAAGATTATGACTGGGAGAAGTGCTTCTGGACTGAAGGTGGACTGAAGGAGGGAAAATGTCACCCCTGTGTTTAAGAAAGGCAAGAAGGAGAAATCAGATATCTACAGGCTAGTCAGCCTTGCTTTAATGCACAGAAAATGATGGAGCAGCTAATCCTGCAAAACATTTTCCAGGCACGTTTCACAAAGGCAAGAAAGTCTTCTTGAGTAGTGTGCATGGATTCACCAAAGAAATGTCGTGCTGGACCAGTTATCAAACAGAAGTGGCTGGCCTGGTAGGCAGGGGGAGAACAGTGGATTTTCTCTACCTGGACTTACTCTGTCTCCCATTAAGATCCTCATAGATAAGCCATTGATCCATGGGCTAGATGAGCCCTTGGACAGTGAGGTGAACTGAAAATTAGCTGAATGGCCAAGCCCAGAGTGTGGTGCTCAGTGGCACAAGGTCAATTTGGAGGCCACTGCTGTGTGGTGAAATATTTACACAAATGAATGTTCCACCGTACAATTGGGAATTTTATGATTTAAGTATCTAAGGATTGTTAGTCTTAGAAATTAGGATTTTAGAGGTGATTCAGATAAAGCCCCTGCTTATTTGCTGTCTTACATCCTTTTATTAAAATGTATTTATCAAATACCACTTAGGAGTCCAAGTAGACTCTATCACCCATATATCCCTTCTCACATTCTAGTTGAATCCTTCAGAAAATGGATGAATTTGGGGCACTGCAGCCTGGTCATGCTGATCCCCCTCCTGTGCATCAAGTTTTCCATTTGGAAACAAATTCTTTTTTTTTTTTAATAGCAATTCAATAATTAATGTGTTGTTCAATAATAGTTCAATAATATGAGATTGCTTCTTAGGACTTTACAGATTTTATCAGTTTTGGAATTTGGGTTCTTTTTTCCCTCTATCATGCTTTGTTTTCTGAGTGTTCATGATAAATGTCTCTAAGTCCTTGCGATCATCATCTGTTTGCCTTACTTTGTCTCTAGCAGACTTCCTGTCAGAGATGTGTTTGAAAAAGTACTTGGTTTATGTCTCTTGCAGGTTTTTTCCAAATACTCTTGTTTACCTTGCCTGATTGCCTTTTTATATTTAAATAAGCAAAGATCAAGATGTTTTCTGTTTTCCTCTTTTAGACATATTTTCAACCATTTGTCTTGCCACTAAAAGTTCCCCTTCTGTTAGCGACACTGGAGGTTTATTTTGATATTTCCAAAAAGTCTGTCAGTGCTTGGCTCTCATATCCTTTAAGCCTCCAATATTGTATCTGTAAGTTATCTCTCTTTGGCTTGCAAGTATTTTATTTTTAGACATTGGACCATAAAGTTTTTAATGAACTTTAATCAAATTTAATTAATTAAATAATAATTGTTATAAAACCTAATTTTTTTTCTTTTATTTTTAAATTTTATAATGACTACAGGGTTGCTTTTTGGATTTTGTTGTTCTTTAAGCTGTCTTTGCAAGTGTAGTGTGTTTACCCTAGCTGCACGCCAAGTGCCCACCAGGCTGCTCACTTCCCTTCTCAGTTGGACAGGGGAGAGAAAATATAGCAATGGGTTCATAAGTTGAGATAAGGACTGGGAGAGATCCCTCACTGAACACCATCACAGGCAAAACAGACTGAACAAGGAGATATCAGCTGAATTTTATTAACAACATAATCCCTAACAGGACATAGAGAAGTAAAATAAATCTTAAAAACACCTTCTCCCCATCCGTTCCTTCTTCCTGGGCATCTGATTGGCTTACAATTTTCCCTGCCTCCTTCCCCAGAGTGGCACAGTGGGATGTGGAATTGGTGGTCAGTTCATCACATGTTGACTCTGATGCTACTTCCTCCTCAGTGGGAGGACTCCTCACATTCTTCCCCTGTTCCTGACAATGTTCCACAGGAAACAGTGAGACAGTCTTCCATGAAATTGTCCTGCATGGGTCCTTACCATGGCCTTCAGCTCTTCACAGTTCCAAACTGTTCCAGCACGGGTCCTTTCCACAGGGTGCAGTCCTGCAGGAGCAGACTGCTCCAGGATGGGTTCTTCACAGAATTAGAGTCCTGCCAGCAAACCTGGTCTGTTGTGGGCTCCTTTCTCCACAGTTCCACAGGTCCTTCATGCAGTCCGTTCCAGTGCAGGATTCTCACAGGTTCACAGCCTCCTCTCAGGCATCCACCTGCTCCAGTGTGTTCTCCACAGGCTGTGGATGGATATCTACTCCAACATGAACCTCCAAGAGCTGTAGGGGAATTTCTGCTTCATCACCTGGAGTACCTTCTCCACCTCCTTCTCCATTGATCTTGATGTTTACAGAGCTGTTGTTCCCCTATATTCTCAGTTCGTTCTGTGATTCTGCAGCCCCATTGTTGCCAGAAGCTTACCATGCAAACCCAACGCTGTTAGAAAAATCATCAGCTGCTGAACTGACTGCGTTTGCAGTGGTGACTACCCAGTAACAAGCAGTGGGCAGGCAATAGATTGCCAGTTGCTACTTTTGTGCATCTCCTATGAGGAAGATGAGGAGGATGAAATGACAGTGGCTGTTCAGACCTTAAGCCAACACCGGCTGCATACAGAGCCCTTGCACAATGTAAAAGCATGGCCTTTTTCTTGTATAAAACTTGATACTAGATAAACAGTAAAATTAAATACTTTTTTTCTCATCCAAACTCCTTCTAATGACTGGAAAAGATCTCCTCTGATGCACTGTTAGCACACCAGTGTGTAAGAAAGACATCCTGAAAGACTTCTCACAGTTGGTAGGTGGGTGTCATTGAGATTCATCAGCACTTTCGTCCTATAAAGGAGACCTATAATTCCTCTGGAAGAAATATATTTACTATTGATTCTCCCGCACTTAACATTATGTAATAAAGGATTTTTTGCCTCCATTGCTCCTTCCTGTTCATCCTGAAATTAATACAGCTATGCTATGAGTGTTCTGATGGATTCTAACATCTTATGGGATCAGAAGAACAAGACAAAACTGGAGGGAGGCATTTCAGTCTTTTACTATAAGTCCTTGAGTCAGAACCCCATTTGGGTCCTTTTGCAGTGGTCTCAGATAGGAGAGATTTACTCTGAGAGCTGTCAAAAGCTATTTTGCATTAGAACAGAATATGGTATTTACTGTGATGACCAGAAGCCCTTCCAAGATTTTTATTCTCCCCATTTTTGGAGAGAAGCCTGAACCTTTTTTATTTTCTTCTGAACTGTGACAATCTCCATTTGCTTTCATTGCAAAACTTGTTCTCTTCCATTCTGTGACTCTGAACTGTGCAAGAACTCAGACTAGAATCTGATGCCTACATGTCCCATTTATAGAAAGATGAGCCCTAAGAGAGATCCTGGAATTTCTGTTTGTCCAAGACATTAGCAGAAAATGTTGAATGTTCCTCTTCTAAGCCATGTGATGCACAAGATCTCCATCACATGTATTTGTGATTGATGCACAACTTCCCTCTGATTCTCAGGCTTTGTTTTAGAGAAGGCTGAAAGGAACACTTCTAAGCCTGGCTGACACAGCATGATAGGTTTGATTCCAAATATCTTCTTCCTCCCTTTTTGATTCAATACTTATTCTTTTTTGATTACTCATTGAAACTAAAAGGCTCCTTTGTCTTCACTGGATTATTGAGCTAGATCCTTCGTGGAATTTTCAGCCCATTGTTTTTCCTTTTACAGACAAAAAATAGAGAACACTTTCCTAATTGGAAGTAAATTTTGTTCTCAAGATGTTTTTTCAGACTTTTTCTCCTATTTTTCTTCCAAAGCCTTATTTCTCTGTGTTAGACAACATTCATATCCTTGCTGTCAAGAGGCTTTTTCTTCCTGTTAGAACTACATTTAATAATGATGTCAAAGGCTGTGGAAAGTACAAAAGCTATCATTTACTAGTGATGGTCAAAGTGCAGAGCAGTTTAGATAAAACTCTATTCTGAGACAGCCAAAGGGGATCTTCTAATGCAAAAGAGACCAAGAAATGTTAGTGATTTTCTGGGAATCCATTCCATCCATTCAGATGGCAGATGTCCATTCCATCTGCTAACCAGATTGTCACATCTGTACCTTTACCTAATATTGCACCATTCTATAGGAATTCAGAAATGATGCTGTCTTTCCTGCTTGAAAGACTCGCAGTAAGCATAACTATGTTTGTAGACCATGGTTTAAAACTGAAAAAGGATATGTTTGCCACCAACCACTATATTTTGAAAATAGAAGGTTGGGACTAGGTGATCCTTAAGGTCCATTAACATTCTATGAATCTATGAAGATAGGAAGAGCATTGAAGAGACTGAGGGACACCAGTAGCTGATTTAGAAATGAAGATACATTTCAACACAGCCATGAAGTAAAAGTAGTAGAGTCCAGACCAGTCACTAGCATTTTTTTGTCATTGTTAAAACACCCAACTCTTTAGACTCTGATCTTTAGAGTTTTGGAATGTCTTTTTCTTAGGCAGGTGCTTGTTCCTTTTCTTTTTTTGTGAATTGGCTCTGAAAGCAACAGGAAATGTGGGAAAAATTTAATTTGTTTTCAGTCTTATGTCATAAGTGAAGCAGAGTAGAAAAACTAGCTATTAATTAAGACAAGGAGTTTTCTGTGAGCCATGTACTTGTTAGAGAACATTGAAGTATCAGCATCTATTGAGCCTATTGAGTTTAGATACAGTATTTTTTATTTTTTCTCAAAGCCCAGACACAACAATTTCTGCTGTATAATTAGAGAGGGTGGGTTTTTTTCAGAATCAGTCTGTAGGTTTGTAGTTCTGTTATCCAGCTGCTAGTACAAAGCTTGTCATGGAATATCATCTTAAGGTTTTTAGTGTTACTCTGTTTGAAGGGTTCTTGGCATAATCTGCATGCAGCAATACTTCCTCACTTTTGGATGAGAGATGGGGGATGTTGAATGGCTTGAGTTCAGATAATGGATTATGTGGTAGTTTATTTTTAATGCAGACTTAATAAGTCAAATTGAAAAATTAAAAAAAAAGAAGATTCTTCTAATACCTAATAGTATTTTCAAAACAAGGCATTAATGGCAGTGACTAATGTTGTTAGCCCTTCCCCACCTGAAACTAAGTAGAAACAATGTGACAAAGATCACATCATTAGTTTTGTGGAAACCTAGAGAGGTGTGGTAAGGGTTATACATCATGGTCTACACCTGTGTATTTGATTCTGTGTTAAAAGCTTGGAGAGAGTTTGCACAAGCAGATTTGTATGCAAATGATATCCAAAAGATAGTGGTAATTTCCAGGGAGAACTTTCTCCTTGTATAAGGAGAATGGAAATATGGATACCTATTTTAATATTTTTTATATTTTTACATGGAATTTTAAACTTTGAATAGTATCAATATTATGCAATTCATTTAAGCATATTTATTTATGCAAAATTTTCCTTACTACGTGTATTAATCATAGTTTCTTCCATTTAATATTTGGTGCTCGTGTTAATGATGCAAATGAAATTACACAATAGACAAGAACCGTTTTTCTTGATATGCCAATTAATAATAAACTGGATTAATGAAAAAGAGAAACATGAGATATTGTAATATATTATTTTTTTCCTTCCTCTTCTTGTTAGCTGTCCTTAGGTGTATTTTGCATGAGGTAGTTATAACAATTAATAAACTTCTATTTTGTTTCATGGAAGCTCTTTCAAATATATATTTTGACTTCAGAACTTTATTTAATTTGTTTTTCTGCAAGATGAAAAATGTTTTATGAAGCAGCAGAAGTATTTTCTATTTTAAAGTGGACTTTATAATTCAAAACATACAGTATATAAACCTACATGATGCGAAAATAAGTATGGAAGGGAAAACCAAAAGAGGCTTAGGAATGGTAACTGTGAAAGTATTTAATGACTAATGCTTTTTTCTGACATCTATAGATGTAGGACAATAACTTTGAATACTAACACATCTATTTATGCATACATTTTTCAGAAGGTCTCCTATTTGCATCAGAGTGTACATGAAGCAGATAAAGAGCAGAAGCAAACTGAATAAGTGAAACAAAAAAAGAGTAGTATTATGAAGCAACAATTAAATGGTGTAGGGGTGAATAATTTAATGCTCGCATTGAAGTATGTTTAATGTTGTAATGCTTTTTTGAAGTGTGTTTAATCTCGCAGGTTAGGCTGTCATTTCTGCAGAGTTGCCTTGGAACTATATACATACACACACTTTATGTACTATTTTCTGTCTCTTTTGAGCTAACCTATGAGGTCCATAGCCTTGAGACAGCGTGAAGCACAAAGCAGAATTGATATTGGGGTCATTGAGAAGTCCTTTGCTTTCTTCATTTGCTGCACTGGCTCAGATTGCTTGAGGGGCTTTAGAAATGCAAGGGAGAAAATCAATAAAGGACAAAAAAGATTCCAGTGTAATAGGAAGTGCCTGCTGATTGCATGTTTGCTCAGCAGATGGCATCTTCTTGTAAATGATGGCTCGTATCTGCTGTATCACTTGCTAAACTATAATCCATGAAAGGGAATTACTGAATTTCATTATTGAACATTGTGCTTTGTATAAACATGTTATTAGAAGAAACAACCATTTTTCCCTAAGATTCTGTTAATTTTTATTACTCTTTTATTTCCATCTTGTATTAACTTGTTAGATATTGCAACATCAGAGATGAATCATGTACATACATATATAAAACAATAAAAGCTTTCATGTTGTTCAGAATAGCTTTTAGGAATCCTGTAATTTCTATGGGAAAATTCCAAGACTTCTTATATATCACAGAATCTTAAATTAAGCATGGAGAAGTTCATTGATTCACACAGGTTTCTAAATTTGACAGGGAAGAGGAAGTTTATGTACCCCTCTCTGTTAAAGGTGATGCTCTACCAAACTGCAGGTTTACCAGGAGATCTTAGAACATCTGGGAATGACTGATGAGTCAGCATGCAGATAAGCAGTAATTCTACAATGTTTTTCAGGGCATTCATTTCCTATACTTTTTTTTAATTGTTGTTTTTAATGCTGTCTCTCCTAGTAACTCTAAATAACTACATCCATTATTTACTTGAGTAATATTTGAGTTTGTGTTCTGGAGGAACACAGGACTGCTAAGTGGAATAAAGCAATGTACAGAGCCTATTTTATGAGATTTGTAGAGCTCTGAACTGGTAACAGCACTTGGATACCTTAAACATTGCATTTTTAGAGCCTGATACAGTTCCTTGATTGTAGAAATTAAAGTTTTATAAAAGGGGCTGGTTTTTTTAACAATAACTCTTACCACTAGTTGTGCAGGATTATATTATATGATTCCTCTAATCATGGTCTTTTGGTTTTCAGAAGTTTTTTGAAGTTGTATGCAGAGATGTTATTGCTCTTCTGTGATTAAGACATTGTCTCATTAAAGCTGGTGTGTAGCTTACACGATGTTATGGAAGGAATGGCTATGATTTTATAGGATTTTCCTTACAGGTGCAATATAGACTCTCCAGCTTTCAATTGACCAAGCAATTCACCCAGTGCTTCATTGTTTGCCTATTTTAAGTCAAGCTGAACCACAAGGAGGAGGCTACTGCATCATACCATTGAATTTGGAGGGACTTAGTTTGGTCAGCTGACGTTTAGATGTCAAAAAGCTAAGTACCTTGTTAACAGCATATGAATTCTACCTCATAAAACACAAGTGATCTTGTTCAGGAACTAGCAGAAATGAAGAATATTGTACATGTATTGAACAGCTGAATGACCAAGTGCCAAGGCACTTGTTCAGCTTAGGCAGGACAGTGGACTGTTATCCCCTATAGCAAGCCATTAAGTGCAGATATTCAGCCAATTGATATTTGGATCACGGACTGTAGAGTATCTCACCATTCTTGTTTGTTTATTCTAAAAGCTGAGGGTGAATTCTCTCTTCTGTAATAGGTACCAGGTTGCACTGACTCAATGGCTAGCATTCCATATGTTCAGAATCCAACATTTTCAGGATTTGCTTGTCCTGGTTAAAAAGTCCTGAGAAAAGCACAGGAAGTCAAAGATGCTAAATTCTTCTTAATTGACAGTTTTGTTCCAACAGAGCTCAAACATGAACCTGAATCTTTGGTACAAAACATGGCATGGCATGTTTATGTGCATGTTTATATCTGGACACAATATATGAATCATCTCAGGTTTGCAAAGTTTAAGGCCAGGACAGATCATACAGAAATCCTGTATATGACAGGGCATCACTTTGCATCAGCCTCTCCTGGTACCAAGCCTAAAACTTTTCCTCAGGAACTGGAGACTCCCTATTGGCAGCTCAGTTACATAGGAATTTACATCAATTATGATACCTTAATTTTCTTTCCCATGATTCTATGTTTCTGCAAGAAATCTGACCTTTTCATCTAATCCCATACAGATACTTATTACACATTTACAAAGTTTGAAGGTCTTAAAAATCTGATGTCCTTGCACAACTTCATATATCTGTGCCAAAATATGTTACAAAAGTTTTGATTCCTAGCTATTTTTTATAGCTACCTTTTAGGTATACCTTTCATAAGGAAAAATATCCTTAGACTATGCATGATACTACTGCTCCAAAAAAAAAAAAATGGGACAGTGACTAAAGAAGAAACTTTAAAAATACTGATCTTAAAAACTATGAAGCTGTCTTTGCCTACTGATGAGGTCTTGACATCTGGTATTTCTACATATGTGCACTTAACTAATATGTTTATATATGTGTATATATAAGGATAATCAAAAGGTATTTTCCTCCCTCTTAATTTAACCCATTTAGATAGCTGCTTACAGCCCATTAGTCTGGGTTACAAAATCTAATGCAGCAAGACCACTTTACAAGTATCACCCAAATAGAAGACTCCCACCTGTTTATTACTGCTGAACTGCTACAGTGCTTTATGTTTACCTTGTTCATTGTGGGGAAGCTGCAGCTTTGTTTGCCAGATACTCTTGCTCTTGAATGTAGAGTTTGCTTGTGCTGTGAATGCTCAGATTTTTTGGGTCCTGTGACCATCTGTCACATTTGGTACAAGTAAGACAGTGCAATTTAACCTCTCTTCCATAGAGCAGGAAGTTTAGTGAAAACACTTTATAATTTAAAGGTTTTCAGCAGCTTAATGTCAGCATCACTTCAAGTTGCAGCTAAGGAAAGGAGTCATTCTCTGTGCTTTAATCCTCCACTGTCTGTGGAGTACGGACAAAAATGTTATGAAAAACTTGACATCTGAAAGAAGGCAACTCTCTATTTAGGCAACTAAATGGAAAATGCTCTGGGCAATGGCAACAAAATACTGATTTTTCCTGAAAGCCAAGTGGTTTAGGTATCAGCCTAAGACGCCATTTTATTTTGTAAGTACTTAAGTAGTCTACCATTGAAAGCTAGACACTGACTCTGCACACACTGAAATAAATAGTCCCATACTTGAATCACATGCAAATATTGTAACTTTGCTGTCACTAGCAAAGATTTTGCTGTGCAAGCCAGGGTTTAATTACAACAATTTTATATAAAGGGAAAAAAGTAAAAGGGGCATGTATTTTTTGAAGATAGTGATCTACAAATATGCCTAAATCCACATACAACATAAGCAATTGCAAAAATACGTGTCACAATAAAATCTGTGCATATATAATACAAGAACTGTGCAACAAGCTGGAGAACCCTAACTAGGTTTGTGAAGCTATTCTCTTACATAAATGTGATTTTACCAGTTTCCCTGAGTGCTTTAAGTGCCTTCTCTGAAAAAATTTCCCTTTCTTTGGGTATATATTGTAATGAATTCTTACACATATATGCATGTGCTTAAAACACAGCACTTGGAAATCTAGCCTTGCCTAATTTACATGGTATGGGCTTTTGTTTCTGGTGATGGTGTTGGTTGGTTGATTGGTTGGTTTTTAAATTCCTAGTTAAATTGCTGAAAATTATCACACTATGGAAAACCTAAAGAATGAATGTCAAAAACTAAATTAATTATGGAACATGAAACAAAAACAGATAGACAATACAGAAAAATCTTCATTGATTTGAGGTAAGACCTATCTGTTATATGAATTTTAAAGGAAAATTAATGACATTAATAAAATTAAATTAGTAATTTTACTTTATTGTAAAAGATGGTTATTTTACAGTATCACTTCTAGAAAATATGTAGTTTTCATCAATAATTTTAGAGTATCTTTGTGTGATTACTGCTTGTAGTTTAAACACATCTGTAGAAGTAATTAATGAGAAATCATCGGTCTACCAAACTGAATTTTGGTCATTGAAATTGCTTTCAGAATTCTGATAATATTCATGGTCAGTTGCATCCTTAACTAATGGAGGATTCAATGCACCTTTTTGTGTTTTCTTTGGCTTAAGAAATGTGGACCTGAACTTACTGTGACTGATGATGGCTGAAAATAGTCTCTGAGGGCTCTATCCGACGGGTAATGCAGGCTGCCTTCTAGGCCATGCAAGCCTTGGAGGGCTGTATATGCTGATTGCACAGCAGGCTTGCTCTTCAAGGATAAAGGTGAGCCTGCTGTGCAATGTCAAAAGAAAGCAGCTCAGATGGTTGAATTGTACAGGGCGACTAAGTAGTGAAAAAGTCATTCTTACATCATTATACTACAGCTCTCTTTCTATGATCTCCTTCATTTATGCACTGTTGATGTTGAAAGATCTTTGAGAAATTATTCCATGAAATTCTTGACTTGGGGAAAAAAAATCAATTTATATTTTTTAGATGAATATGTGGGATAGAATATGTTTTTTCCCAGCTCTTGGTTCAAACACAGTGATTCAGAGGGACCCAGTGTGCAGTGGAACTTAGAGAACTTTAAGAATTGAAGGCATATTTCCATGACTGAAAAAAATCTCCTCATTTTTCACAGTTTTTTAGCCAGTAGTCAGTGGTTTCATATCAGTGACACGTTACATTCAGACTCAGAGAAGAAATGGATAATGTCAACATAAAGTGGAACTGAAAGTTCATTCCAGCAATTTGCTGCTTCAATGTAGTAAACATGTTCATCTCTCTTTCACAGAGAAATTTTCTTGCAAATTCTGCAACTTGAAATAGATAATAAGGAAACCTGCATTTTTCCCAAGAACCTGCTTTTAGAGATCCTACCTAACAGGAAGAAGCCTACAGTCAAAGAATTCCCCACCCCCCACCTCTGCCATTGTCATGGTTTGAGGCTGGCACAATGCCAGTGCCCCCATGAAAATACCTTCTCCTTGGTGTCTGCTGTGAGATATGACCAGGAATAAGCAAAGCAGGCTCCCACTTAGAAATAAAGAAAAGAAATCTTTATTAACTAAACTACACTCCAAGTAAAAAGAAAACACACAGGGAAGATGAAAACCTTCCAAAAACATTTCCTCTTCCCCCCACCAAATTTCAATACATCCATCCCCCAAATTTCAACTCTCAGTCCATCACCACCCTTTGGATAATCAATTCTCAATTCCTCAAGAGGAGAGGAGTCCTTCTCATGCCACAGGCTTCCCCTGGAAACACCATTGAAACCTCGTGTGTTTCCATGTCACTCGTGGCACCGCCTGGAGAGCGTCTGCCGTCATGACCTCTTCCTTTCATGTCCAGTGCTCTCACCACTGCACATGGACCAGAGCTGCTTCTAGGGTTGTCCTTTTAAGGATGCTTTGCTCCATTCCAAAAAGAGCAGTCTCACCTTTGGGACACCTGTCCCCCCCAAATTTCCCCCCCCTGGGGCCGAGGAATACCAACACCCTCTTGGCTCTGAGCCACCACCTCCCCCTGGATGCAGTCTCTGTGTCACAAGGAACATGGTTCTGTGGATGGCTATAACAAGAAGAGTCCAGCTAAGGCCACTCCATCATCTCTTCCCACCTAAGATTCTTCTCTCCTCTCCCGACATCTTTCACTTGCCCAGACCTTCACCCTTGCACATTTCCTTCTTCCATTTCATCTCTATCTCTCTTCTAGGAAAGGTTAATGTTCTGCAAAGTTTTCATTGTCCAAAAAAAGGGTTAAAAGTTCGGGCTCTGACCGCCCAGAGACTCCCACAACAGCCGGACACCTTCTCGCTGCACCCCCCCTTCTCCTTCTCGGCTGTGCTGCCGGCACATGTTATCAAGTTTCAAGGTAGCACTTGTACTCTCTCTCTCTCTCTCTCTCTCTCCTGGGGGGGGGCTGCCCGATGCCTCCTGGTGCTTCTCCCACCCTTCCATCCTTAGGGCCTCTTCACCCCCCATCTCTGTCCAAGGCCCGGCCTACCTCACGGCCGCATGGCTTCCCCGTCCCCGCCCAGCAGCAGACAGCTGGGCTGGGGGAGGTCTGACCTGCTTCCCTCTCCCGAATTCAAGAGATCTTCCCCCGGGAATGCTCTGCTTTTAACCCCTGTGTTCTCAGAGGCGTATCCAATGTCCCCAGTGGCCACACCAGGTGCCAATATTCAAATCTGAACACCTATTGGCCTGACCACTTCATATCCCAGAAAACTTACTTCCTCTCAAACCACGACAGCCATCCACCTTGTACATCCCAATGGCTAGTGTTACTTTTTGTTATTCTCTCAATGCGGAAGGCACAGCACACAGGAATTTCTGCATCGTGTGACATGCTGGAAACTGGCAGCATGGTTCTGCCTTCTGATTGACAGAGCAGACTCTGTGCATAAGTGAGGAAGGAGAGGAAGAGTCTGGTGTTGCTGGTGCTTTTTCATTGCTTACTGTTTTTCATTAGTGAAGATTAATGATGACAACATTCAGAAAAAAAAATTCTTTCAGACTTATCTCTTTTATTATTCTTCTATTAATATTTTCAGTTATAGGCCATGTCACATGGCATTTCATCAACCTATGTTAACACAATCTGCTCTACTAGTGATTCCCTGTTACATTTTGTGTTACATGTATAGTTCAATATCAAATATTCTTATTTATTTGAACAACTCTTTCTTCTTTTTTTAAAACCTGCCTGACTTTTTAGAAAACCTGAGAATAATGGAATACCTGTTTTTACATTTAGGCTTAACTTTTATTTCCATTTTTTTTGGCAGCCTGAGCTGGTAGAGAAATTTGAAGTAAATTAGTCCCTACTTCTGTTTTCAGTTTTCCCTGTTATCCCTTAGTGGGTACTCCCTACCATCTTTCTCTGAATAAAACCTCCTTGAGTTATTATTACTTACTATTAATGCAATAAAAAGACCAAATAATAGCCACTAGAGTGAAATAAAAATTCTGACACAACGGTTTCAAAACAACAGTTGTTTTAAATAAATACTTTTCCACAATAAAATTTACTACTGAACTGAACTCTATTGCAAAATATAGCCTAACATGCTACCCAAAGGAAATTACATACCACAGGTATCCCATCTAGAAACTGTCTCATAATTTCTGAAAAATTGTTTTTGCATTTTAGAAAGACAAAAACGTCATCATATCTGAAGTTAAGAATGAAGACAAAGTGTATTCCTCAATTGTCTTTATCTCAGTGAAGTTTGGTGCCACTTAAATTAGTGTGTAAGAGGGAAGATGAGCAGATCCTATGAATTCAAGGTTTGTGTGAGGAGCGTCTTTGCTTGCATTGACCCTCACATTTATGTGCATCAGTTGCTGTATGTATTTCCTCCATAAGGAAAGGAAATACAGCAGGAAACAAGATATAGGGGCATACTGAAGATTAGGAAGGCTGGAAGGGTGTTTTAGTGAAAAGAAGTCCAGGTAATTTCTGATGGCTCCCCAAGCCCCTCTTTAGATGCAGATGTGTTTTTCTGAAGAGTCTCACTAAGAGACTGGTGACCTCCAGAATTTAGAACTAGGTTCCAAAACTCCTAAATACATCTGTTCTGTCAAGTATTAGCTAATCACTAAGAAGGATAACAGCTTATTATTGGTCCCAGCTGTTCCTTTCGTGACCGTGTAAATGGCTCCTGAGCGGTCAGCTTCATTGTTACACGATAGGTTCTTCCCTTTCTCTGACTGTTCATTTGTTTTAAAGTTAAAAACGTATTTTATTTTAGTGTTAATATAACATTGAGTTTACATAGCCATGCCTTAACATTAGAAAAAGTAGGTTTAAGCTTGTTTTCTGAGTTTCCTCTTTTTTTGTGTGTACATGCAATCTTTATTATGCAGCCACCAGTTACGTTACCTCCTAGGCTTTAGTTTAGGTTGTCTTGCAGACAATGACTTAGAAAAGCTTTTTAGCCTTTTTCTTTTTTTTTAAATATAGTTCTCTTTTTGAGTAACAGAAATGCAGAACCTGAGAGAACAGCATGTTGGTACCAGGTGAAAACATCTGAAAATTTCTTAACTTTAGATATTTTTTCTGTACAGATTAAAGCAACCATACTAGGTATGGACAGAGACAAAACGAAAATACTGCACAAATGATGTAAAGCTCCAACTTCCAGTCCCAATAAATAATGAAATGGTGGTTACTTAATATAGCATTGGCCATGGGCTAATTCTGTGTCTCAGAATATTATTATTTAAGCAAATATTTAAATGTGATAAGCCAGTCCATTCTCTAAAAATGCAAGCTGTTTTTCAAGACTGTGGAAGTTATGTATCTCAATAGAGTCATTGGCTAAGGATTGATAGGAAGAATATCTTAAGTTGGTCTAAACATTCCTGATAAGCTGTCGTATAACTTCTTTTTTTTGGGGGGCATCATTACTTGAGAGAAAACATCTTTGTCTATAACAAAATTAAAAATGAAACTTGTAAACAAAGAGTAAAAAACAGTACAGCAGAATATTTTGATTATTTAATTGATTTTTCTTCTCTTTCAAATTAAAAAAATGAGTGGTGTGATGTTTAAGCAGCAAAATGTTCAGATGGTATTTAATAATCTCCAAGATAAGATGGCAGAATATGAGAAAAGTTAAAGCAGGAATAAAAAAAACACAGAGAATTTCTGCCCAAGGATAGAAAGATGTTAAAAAAATACCCACATCAACTTCTGGAGTACAGAGTAAAGGAAGCATTTCAGGAGTTCATCTGGGGTTTCTACAAATTCTAGTGAGTTTTTATACTAAATGAGAGCTGCCTGTCTTGATAGTTGAAAACAATTGAATACTTATTCCAAGTATATTGAACTACAGAAACTAAAAGTAGATGTTACCTATATAGGCTGTGCATATATATGGTAATGCTGGATGTACTTGGGGCTAAGGTGAAAACAAAACCTCGAGGAACTCAAAGTTGCATCTTTTAGTCTGGGAAAAGCATTGTCAGATGCTTTGGTTGATTCAGGAAGAGATTTAAGCAGGAAAACAAACTCTAAACTGAAAATATAAAGTTAGGTTATAGTTCCTTCTGCTTAAAGAGAAGTGCAAATGTATATGACAGTACAAATAGAGCAGTGCAGTTTGGAGGTCAGAATTACAAGTCATTCTCATGATCTCATTTTGAAGATGGACAGGTATGAGCCATTACACCTTATGCAGAAGAGAATGATGAAGTAATAAATGGAAAGACCAACGAGATGGAAAATCCCGGTCCGAGGTCTATGAAAAGGTCCAATAAAATGGCCTTTTTGTGGGTACTTGCAGGTTTTGTGAGGGTGAGTAAAAGCTAGTAAGCAAGAACAAAAAGATGGAATGACTTTTTGCCACAGAAAGAAGGTTGGAATTAGCTTGACAGGAAAGAGATAGAAAGTTACATCTTTATTCAAGCAAGAAGTTCCCTCTCTCCTGGAGAATAGATGGGCTAAAGGAAATTAAACAATCTCTTGTCATGAGACAAACTGACCCTAAATTATGTGAGATACTTGGTGACAAAACTAGGGTTGCTTGTTGTTGGCATCGTGAAGGGAAACAGTGTTGAAGAATGGTCTGATAGGGGAAGAATCTTCATAAAAAACTAGTGTCTTCAGCACAGATACAGAGAGAGAAAGAAAAGTTGTGAGGTGACTCTTGTGGTGCACTGAGGGGTGGAAATCATCTATTCTTGATCAGGACTGACAGGGATGTGCAGTTGAAGCATCTGTGTGTCTGGTTCTTGCAGGAGCATGCATCATGTGTGATTTGGCTGGAACAGTGAGTTCCTGATTTGCAGACCTCCTAGACCCTGCCTGCCCACAGGAGAGGGGATTGCTGAGTGATAGAACAGTGACACATGAAGGTAACAAATATCACAGGTAAATACAAGGTGTGACTTTTGATTTACTAGCAGTCATGCTACTGAATGTGGTGCAATCTTGGGGTATAATGAGGAAGTTATACCTTACAGGCCTATTTTATCACTGTGCTCTCTGTAAGTGCTCTCACAGCATCTCATTAGCTCCTGTTCTACAGAGACAGTGCAGTCCCCAAACTATCATATTGCCATTTGGTTCAGTGCTGATATGTGCTGTATTAAACACACAGATAAGAATTCTTTGACATAACAATTCCTAATGAGGGTTGGATCACGTTCAGAATGATTATGTTGTGCCTTGTTTTCTTAACCTTGAAACAAGCCTGCTTGTGCTTATTTTCTGCTGCTAATGTGATTATTGTACTTTCAATTAAAGGAACTGTAAAAGTGATTACTGTGGATTTTGAAGATGGAGCAAGACAATTTGAATGACCAAAACTCTCTTGAAATGTTAACATTTGTCCTCATTAGTACTTGCTATTGGACACATGATAATGTATTTTTGAAAATTTTAAATTGAGGTGGACACAGACTTATATTTTGCTAAACATATTAAATATCAATATATTTCAAACAAATATCAATAATATCAACAAATTTCAAAGCTTTAACAAATAAAAATGTGCTGACTTCTTTTTTCCTTTCAAATAGTAGCAATATCCTAATTTCCTAACTCTATTAATTAACACTAGACTTCTGTCAAAAATCCTCTTACATTCCAATAGTTTTTCCAAATTTTCTGTGGTATATTTGACTGTTGCATGATACTGGAAAATAAGACAGTAATAAATTGATATTTCTTTAGCATTATATCTTGGAATTGCACCAAGCTCAGCAATGTTTCTTCTAAAATTAAATGAGAATTTCTCAGCTATATAAAAGGACATATGGAAATTCATCTAATGGAAAAACATCTCCTTTCACAATGCCTGAAACTTAAAATAGAAGAATATACTCTAAAAAAATTACTTTAAATTTTATAGATCATAAAATAAGCTTTTTATCATTTATGATTAAAAACCTGCTGTTTAGTCTGCAAATGTTTGATCAGAATATTTTTATCTGAACTTAAATCTTTTTTCATTTCAAATCAAATCAGAGTATTCCTATGAGTACTTTCTTTTTCACAGAAAACCATCTTCCATCTGGGGAATGATATATCAGAAAATCCATGTCTGGTTCTAACAACTAGTCATGATATGTTGTTTCATCAGATATTGAGAGTATTACTAATGAAATAATCTACAAAATGGCATATTTCAGAAAGGTTTGTTATAGAAATATGGTAATATACTTCTCAAGCTGAATTAAGAAGAATGGAAAAACTGATTTAGATCCAGGGGGCGGTTTGTTATCATGGTATTAGGTAAAATCCACTGGGTCTCTTTTATCATTTACTATACATCTTTTAGGTTATCTTTTCTTCTAGTAATTTCTTAAGTCTTGCTGCACTAATACTTTCAGTGTAGTTTCCCTCTCTTACTTTCAAAAAATACTGTTAATCAATATTAATGTTACTGAAAAGCTTTGTCACAGCATATCCCTGTAAACACAAGAATTGTAGATATATGATAATAAAAGATTTTTAAAAAGCTAGAGAGCCATTGCTCCCTTTAGGCTATTCCATGTTATTGCAGACTACAGATAACAAATTGTCTGGCTATAAAATTGTCTTTAATTAGTTGACTCAGTGGCTTCCAACAACGTGTTACAGGGATCTGTGGGACTCCCATGTTACAAGGTAGAGGTTTGAATTTTCCTCCACACTCCTGGGTAGTCTTTGCATATCAGCTCACATGCTGTCCTGTGGGAAGTGCCAGCAGAATTACCCAAATAACCATCCCACTGATTTTATTGGCTCACAGGGAAGTCACATACCTTGCCTTATGAGGAATAGGCATAGCTAGAGGTTGGGTGCCATGAGAGTAATAACACTCTGAGTGAAACTCTAAGGGATGTAAAAGGGGAAGGTTAATAGAAATTTTAAGGGATAGCTTTATATTTCTCCATTGAAAAACAAGCCATATGCATAATAATTAGGAGCAAATTAACCCTCACTATATTTTAACCAGCATAAGTGAGAACTATTGAAATGATCTAATTTTAAAAAACAGTTATTATTCTTTCTACAAAGGCTCTTTCTAAGATTGCAAACCAGTTTTGATTATAGTTTTGTCACTCATAATATTTTAATCATACTTTGGGTTTTTGCTAAGGATACACTTCTAATTTGAAATAAATTCCTTTCTGTATTTTCTATGGTGGATGTGGGAATTCAGGCAAAGTTTCCCAGAATTTGTTCTCATGTAATCTAAAGTCTAGTGCAAGTCTGAAACATGCATGTTGAAAAATAGTAATTCATGCCTGAAAGTGCAACTGCATGATGTGTGGGCTTGGGAACTGAAGAACTAAATGCAAAATGTCAGACACAAGACATTACATTTTTTTAAGATGCAGTTTCCAGTCCTAGAAGTCTTTTCATATTTTTCCTTATGCATTCTTTTCCCTCATAATAACAAATTTCAAGCTATGGTAATAAGCACTGGATTATATTTGTTTTAGATTATATTTGTTTGGATTATATTTGTCTTAAGCATACATGCTGCTTTGTTTTCTTAGGATGAAGTAAGCACTTGTACTTATATGGCCTTAAGTAAACAAAATTACATTTTTAATTTTCAGTTGAAGTAACCAGAAAACAATACACAACATTAAGTATGCAAGCTCCTATCAGTTCAAAAATGTTGGGCTGTTTTTGTTTTCCTGAAATCTGGATGTCTATGCTGACAAAATACTGCTTTTAAGCAATCCACAAGGCATGCCACATCTCCAACCCAGTGAAAGCAAGTACTGAGGTTTTTATATTTAGTTACAGTACCTTTTTGGGATTTAATTTTACTGATGAAACTGAACAGTAGGACT
>NW_005054305.1:6266839-6286839 GCF_000277835.1 Geospiza fortis | reverse complement strand
TCAGGCACAAGGTGTGATTTCTGGGGATGTCCTGTACAGGGCCAGGATTTGGACTTTGATGGTCCTTGTGGGTCCCTTCCAGCAAAGGACATTCTGTGATCCCATGATACTAGGAACCCATATAAAAATAGGCAATATTTGTATATAAGGTGCAAGGATGTCTAGAATTTTGTGTAGCTGGAACTAAATTCACAGTTTAGAGTGTTGGTGAAAGAACCCTTTTCCTGAACTCTGCTGTGGAGCAAATATGACTGTCTTAGTTGTAATGAGTTGTAAAAGGAGCCAGTTTCTCAGATAAATGAGACTTCACCCAAATAGGGCTGTAAAAATATAAAACCTGTTCTGGAGTGAAATAAAAGTTTGGTTACTGTACATGAAACACTGTATGATGTGCTCTCACTGTTCTACTCTATGTGAAATTCAAGTCACTTCATTCTGAATGAAAGTACCTGCTTCTAATTTTGGTCTACTTTCTGACAAAAGCAAACCCTAAATCGTGCTGTAAGGAATCTTAGGGTTACATGGTTAAATCATAGCTGCTTCTGTATTACCAAGCCTAGTTGCAAAGAATTGTCTTGGTGAAGGAGGTGTGACCTGGACTCAAGTGTTGTTACAGGTTTTCACTCTTCTCACTAAGGCAGTTCCTCTAAAGTCATGCTCTGCAATCAACCCATCTCAATGTAGCTCCACAACTGAGCAAGGCACAGATCTATGGTATCTCAATTCCTGTTATCCCCATATATACTTCAGCTAGCAGAAGCAAAATTTTTCACTGGTAAGTTTTTTTAGCTCTGGAATTGAAATTCGTAGCAGTCCCTATATAGAAGTCTGAATCCTTAAATTAGTTTGGTCAGTAGGGCTTCAAACACTGGAAGGTCACCACAACAGTCTAAATCCTGTATGTATGTTTTTCCTGCCAAACTGCAAAACTGCATGCCATCTTTGTATCAAGAACCAGAGTCTTTTAGTACTAAAGTGAGGATTCAGCTAATTTTTTTTATTTTGTCAAGATACATTGAGTGTGTCTGTTCATGAACAGGCAAATTATTTTTCATCTACGTTTGTAATTCATTTGCTCATTGGTATATGAAGTATGTGGTGTATACACTACAGTAAGGAACTGCAAAACTTTTCAAATACCTCATCAGCTTAAACTATTTCCTTATTTCATTTTAGTGGCTTAATGTATATACCAAAGGGAAAAAAAATCAGATCAAAAAAAGGAATTATACATATGTAGCCTGCTTTTTCAGCACTTTGTGGAGACTATAAATGTAAATAACCATCAACTTGTGATAATTACCTCTCAGCAAAGTGTCTTCATTGATATTAAATACGTTATCCTGATCAGCAGAGATCTAGGAAAATAGGAGACACATTGGTGTCACTAGTTTGGTCTGGAGCTTCTTTTTACTCACTTTTCTCTAATATTAAGACAACAATTTTGTAACAATTGTCACTTGCAATTGTGTTACTCAATAATGATTTATTGAAAGTTGTTAGACCACTTGTCTTTAAGAAAAAGAAAAAAATTCTAAAAAAAACATCATCTTCAGAAAAAGGGCGTAACATCCTGTCTTCTCTCAATTGAGGAAGTAAAGATGTGAAACATCTGACCTTTTGTTGCAAAATTTTAATTCTAGAGCTTTATGCAATTGCTTAGAACTTTGTATTTTAAATAGCTTTTTAAAATGATTATTTAATTGATTTGCAGGGGAATTCGTTGTTACCAGCACACAGCATTGTACGTCTGGCAAGTTGCACAGAGTGCATCAATAACTTGAACCACTAAACATTCTTTAGTATATGAATTACATTCTGACCCCATAGTCAATAGCAAGAGAACTAAAAAAAGGTAATAGCTGTGGCTCACATACTACAGCCAAAAATAGTATTAAAAAACCCCCATCAACAACAACAAAAACCAAAATTAAAACAAAAACAACTACCAAAAAACCCCAAACCAAAGAACAAAAACACCACCAACAAAAACAAAAGCAAACAAAAAAAAAAGAGACAAAAATATCCCCACAAAAAGGCCCCTGAACCTGCCATCATATGGTGGAACAATTTTAGTTGCAATCATTTTAAACTATCTTGAAGAATTAGGGATTTGAAGTCTCAACTTCAAAGTGTCTCAACTGGCAATGCATTGATGATTAAATGGGTCTCAATGATTCTGTAGAAGACTTTGATGAGAGCAGCATCATATGGTAGTATAGACAGTCGGCTGAGGCAAAAAACAAAAAAAATTGGTAAACAATCCAACTAACAACCCAAAAACTGTGATACTAGGAGTTGTGACAGTGAAATCACACACACACACCCACCCACTCACCCCATCATCAATTTGGGGTGTTGTGAGTCTTGTAGCAACTGTATTGAATTACGCCTTCAAAGAGCACTTATGGAAAAATATATAGCATCACTAGACAAAGAACTATGATTTAAGCAATTTCTTAATTAAATATAATCACTAAAATAATGAAAATTTCAGATTCACTAAAGAAATGCAGCTTTCCTTAAACATGAGACTGTACTATTAAAGAATTTCAAATGGATGTGTACTTATATGCTACAAGACTCATAGTGTGTATTAACTCTTACTAGACTCATAATTAAGTTTAAAAAACCAGAATTTTTGAGCAAAGATGCCCTTCATTAGGTCCCCATTCAGTAGCTGTGCTAAATCTAAAAGTGAAAATTTGTAGCTAGGCAACAACAGTGCTTCGTTGTGGTCAGTGCATGCCTAAGGTCACAACTGAAGACTTAGTTCATCAGATAGTCTGAAAGAGACATGAAGCTCTGATTTTATGCTAATAAATTAGTGTCACTAGTTTAAGACTCAGAGTTTGTTGACCATAACTCCCAAATTTGGTATATTTAATACAATAAGAATTCTGAAATCCTCTTTATTGAGTAGGAAATACAGAAATATCTTCTACTGCCCCCTGCCATTTCATATAGTGAAATGGGGTTAAATATTGAACTAAATGTCCCATCACACCACCTCACTTTTTCTACTGGAGAAAAGAGAAGCTGGCTCAGAACCTGTTCTAAAGTCCAGCTCAAAAATGGGATCTTGCTAGCCTTCCAAGAAGAGTGCTATATCTACAAGACACAGATCAGAGATATTTAGAGTGTTGACAACTGAGACACAAGCCTTCCCCAGCAGAATTGTTTCCCTCTTCTCGATGAAGGAGCAGAGGTTTTGATAAGACAACAAGGCAGACATTTTATGCTCTTTCTATCCATTTTGAACCTGAAATAATGTGAGTGTTGATTGTACTTGCTAAGAGTAACAGGATTTTTAGGACCATAATTATTAAGAGGTTGCTTGATTAAGTCATACTCTAGAAATTAGGGTATACCTGTTTCTGCAATGCAAATGAGCCCCATAGGGATGCAAGGAGCTGTTTCAGTGCAATAAATGGCATACACCAGTATATTTGGATTTGGTACAAACCAAATTATATTGGCAGACATGAAGAAAAGAACATAACTCTACAGGTTTATTTCGCGATGCTCCTGTCCATCTTTAAAGAAGGAGGGAAAAGCCATTTTATTCTGTTACTATTCATTCTTGAGAAACAATAATTTCTGTAGGTGAATGATTTTTTCTGTCATGTTTTCTAGCACTATGTTGGTAGTTAGATCATAACAAGTTTGTTAGTTGAGACTTGTGTTTGTGACATATGGAATGCAAAACTGTCTAGTGATCCACCCAGTATTCCTTACTTCCACAGTCTTTAAGCATTTTCAGTCAACCAAATTTTTCTATTATCAAAAATCATTTAACTGCATGATTTACTCAGGTTGATTTCAGTAGCTTAAATTTCCCAGGAAAATGTGTCCCTAAGAGGAATGAGTGGTTAAATTAGCTGAAATAGCACTTTTGAGAAACAGAACAGGTGTGATTTGAATACACATTTTACTTAGATGTTAATAGCTGCCCAGACCTATACTTTGTTAATAGAAATAGAAATCATTATTTAAGTCTTATTGCAATTAGTTCAAATTCCCTTTGGCTCTTTAGCTAGAACACACCACCCCTCTTTGTTAAGGTATGTTGCTCATTATTTTTTTGAGCAATGGCAGTCAAAAGATGCCATTACTGTTTGATCATGTCAGAGGTCAAAAGACTTGCAAACCATTTGCATGTTAGCAAGTACAGGGATGATCTAGTGCTGGTAAATAATGTTTTAATATGCATATCAGTTTTCAGTAGGCATTGGTACAGACCAGTCAAATAAGAATTAAAAAGAATTTGCCAGTTTTGAAATACAGGTTTTTTACAGGAAACTTGATATGACAGTAGACTACATACAGATAGTAGAAAAAACCAAACAAATAGTACAAAGAAACAAATTATATTTTAAAGAAAATTTTAAAAAATAATCGGTTTTGCCTAAAATCACAACAGAATCTACATATTAGTGTGTCAGGAAAGTTTGTGCAATAGACAAAAATGACAATTTTTCTCAGGGGCCATAATCCAGTGCTGTGGCAATAACCCAGTTTTTTAAAAGGACCTGAATGATTTTGCATGTCAGAGTGTATTACACAAAGGTCAAAACTGGTAGTTCCTTCTCTTAGAATACCATGCTTATAAAAACAGAAATAGTTTCTCCATCAGGTTGATGTAGGTTTTGATAAAGGCTTTGAATACATGTTTAAGTTCTCTGATCA
Source organism: Geospiza fortis (assembly GCF_000277835.1). Taxonomy (NCBI): domain Eukaryota; kingdom Metazoa; phylum Chordata; class Aves; order Passeriformes; family Thraupidae; genus Geospiza; species Geospiza fortis. Next base: position 6,282,150 of record NW_005054305.1, on the reverse strand, counting down.
TACAGCAAGACTTAGGTGATCTGAAAGAATTGGCTTCTGTTCTTGTAGATCAGCAGATAAAGTCAGAAGATTGGCTAGAAGTCTTTTCATCTTTTTCCACCAAAACTGGAAAACTCCTATGCATTTCACAAAGAAAATAATTTTAAATATCCAAATCAGTTCAAAATTAAAGTCTAACCAATATGTACAAAAGGCCTTTTTCTTGGTAAGCATTTGTTTTTTAATATTCATTGATCTACAGTAAACATCACAATGGTAGAGAAAGTTATCTACACACTACTTAGGTCAGGACCATGATACCTATTTCATTGCTTATCTACCTCTACTTTTTCACAACATCTTTTGGCTGTTGTAGAATAAATGGAATGATTGTATCTCCCCTCTCAAAAATCTATGCAACCTTGTTTTCTTCTGCAGAAACTTGCCTTTTAGTATTTTAAATTTTCTTTCCCCCCATTTCTTTAGTGTTTTGTATGTTGCGCTTATCTAGACCTAAATTTACTTTATCCTACAGAGATGGTTTAAGCAACAATGAGTTCCCAAAATGAAGCTGAAGGGTTTTCCTCTGTTGCCAAGATCACCATTTGCAGTTACCCTTATGCAGAAACATGTACTGTTATTCAGTTCCCTTCTTATCATTCCTAAAAGCTTTTCACACTTCAGTTTCCACAAATGCAATTGTTTTTGGTGCAATCAGGTTCAGAAAAATCACTGTTGCATAGTGATTTTCTTCTGCACTGGACAGGGTGGTACCTATCTTTTAAAAACATGCTGGATTGGAAAATCTGTTACAAATAGGTGGAATTGTTACATACTGAATTTTTAAGGCATTATTTTAAAATTTCAGTGATTCTTCACAGAATCCCAGCACATGTTCAGCACATGTGCTCAGTATAATTTTTATGTTTATTAAGCTATATATTTCAAATGCAGTAGTGATTTAAACTGTTGCCTGTAACAAGATTTAATCTATCTAAATTATAAACTTGTAGAGTACCAACAGCCTTAGAAATCTATATTTGCATTCTAAATTTACAAGAGTAGAACACCAAAAACCTGAATAACAAACACTTTAGCATTAATTTAACTTATATATGAAATCTAAATATCACAGAATATTTTCAGACATCTAAAAACTTTGCCATTCAACTTGGAAGAATTTTAAGGGATTTATAAATATAAAATGAAGCAGGCACAGAAAAAAAGAAATTTAAAATTAGCATTCATTCAAGACAGACATTTTAGTGCACAAGTTCTAATTAAATTAAATTTCTAATTTTAAAAAATGTTGAGTCAAAAATTTGACATATTATTATTTTTTTGTGATACTGAACACAAACTTGGAAGCACTGTCATATGCTCTCAGGAAATTTGTACACATCTACTTAGTATTCCTTAACAACTGAAATTTAATAAGCTGCATCTGTATTGAATGATAGCAAAATGGTTTTACTCTGACCTAATGAATAGCATTGTAGTTTTGACATTTTGGATACTTCAAATCCAGTTAATATTCTTTGTGTTTTATTTTTATATTTTTTATGTTCCTAATATAGTACTTCTGAAAGCATTTACATTTGCCACTTGAGCAAAACAAATACCTTCCCTTAGCAATTTAATCACATATATGTTTAGTATCAGATCTGGGCTGGATATTTTAATATCACAATAATCCATAGACAGTTTATTAATGTAAGAGATATTATCATTTATATATCCATAAAATCTGTGTATTTCCAGGTCAGTTAGGACTTAGAACCTACCTATATGATTTGTATGGTCAAATAAACCTCTTTAATTTTAACACTGAAAAGTACTTCATGATAACATTTTAAATCCACAGGGCTTTTCTCATTTTGAATCTCAGAGTGTATGTTCACATCCCGTGTTGTGACGTGTTTGCTCTAAAACCTCTTCTAATCCAAAACTCCTGAAAGCTGTTACAAGTAGAAAATTATGTTACTGCATCATGGCCATTCCCAGATGAAAATAAGAATGCTGTCTATAGGAATGCTGTCCCTGTTCAGTCTGAGGAGGCTGAGGGGAGATCCCATAGCCATCTGCAGCTTCCTCACAAGGGCAAGTGCAGATAAAGGCTCTGAGCCTTTGATAAAGGCTCTGACCTCTTCTCTGTGGTGACCAGTGACAGGACCCGAGGGAATGGCCTGAGGTTGTGTCAGGGGAGGTTTAGGCTGGATTTTAGAAAAAAGTTCATTACTCAAAGGGTGTTTGGGCACTGTAACAGGCTCCCCATGGAAGTGGTCACAGCACCAAGCCTGACAGAGCTCAAGAAGAATCTGGACAATGCTTTCAGGCGCATGGTGTGATTCTTGGGGTGTCCTTCTCAGGAGTACGACTTGATGATCTTTGGAGTCCCCTCCTACTCAGAATATTCTGTGATTCCATACAATTACTACTATCTTTGACCCTTTAACTCAAATCACTTTTTTAGGTGCTTTATTGTATTTTTCATATTATTTTATTGGTGTCATATTGTATAGCTGGACACCTGAAATCTAGAGCTCATGTTTATGGTGATCTTGTTTATGGCAATGTTATTGATCGGCTATAAATCACAGATAACCATCACCTCTTTAATATAAGAATATTTTCTTAGATAGATCTAAAATTCTGCATTCAAATTCTATTGGGAAGAAAATGAAACGACTTAACTTTTCTGGCTTATTCTGAATTTATTTAAAAGGCATATTTGAAATTTTCAAATAATGATGTGAGATAGAGAGTTGTAACTAACTCCTGTGATGAAAGTACAGATAAATCCAACTCTTTATTGTACCCCTCTTCTGTAATTGTTCTACTCCTAATTTATTTTGTGCCCACAAATTTCCTACAGATGGTCTAAGAGGACCAGACTCGTGGTCAAATTTGCAAGGCCAGTACAATATGTGTGGAGTGATGAGATTTTACGTGGTAGTGGCACTCCTGTGCTACCCTTATTCTTGATCACTGATATAAAAATAATACACACTTTGAAAAAGGTATTTTTGAAGTGTTATTGAGCATAGAATTTTCCGTATTTTCTTTCATCTTGGCTTTGGAGACTCTGGCTAGGATAATTCTGTCTTCTAAAACAGCGATGAAAACACCTGGCAGATTATTTGTAATTCTAATCAGTTTTTAAACTATTGGCCTTCATTACACAGCCCACAGAGTGCTTGTGGCCCACAACATGTATAATTGTAACCCACCATAAATTAGTAGCTTGGCCTCTATAATTTAGTGTTGCAGAAGCTATTGTTTATCCAAAAGAACATTGTTCTTGTGAAAAGATGAGTTACTTCTAATATGTATACTAATTACTGAAAATTATTGTATGACAATTGGACGTCCTTAGCCAGTCATAACAAAGAAATACTGTCAAGTTGTCAGCTCATAAACCCACTCCATGGAGCTAAGGCACTGGCAGAAAAGAAGCTTATGCTCAGAAAAGAGGTTGAGTTTCTCTAAAGCTGTATTTAACTATTTTGTTTCAGTTCCCTTTTTTGATCTGGTGCATTGTGTAAGAAAATTAGAACTTCTGATCATTTTAAATTATTGGTATAATTGTGTTGAGGAAATGTTTAAAGATAATATTTACTATAATTTATTTCTCCTGTAAGCACTATCAGAAGAAGAGAAAAGATTGTCAGCTGTCTCTAATAACAGATCTCTATTTAGACATTTATCAGGTTTCATTAATCTCCCCAGCAGCAGAATATATTTTCAGCTGCAATGGGAATTATTAATTAATAATTATTAAATTAATTATTAAATACTTCTGCTTTAAGAATGTTTGCATCACCACTCTGTGGTGTCACAGATGTGACAAATTACTTCAGAGCAAAAAATCTGACGTATTTTTTGGGATTGATGTCAGTAGGTAGGAGCTTTGTTTTGAATGTCACAGATTTGCATATGCGATTAGAACAAAATATCAACTTTTAAATTGAAATTAAAATACTTCCACTATGCTGTACAAGGAATAGCAAAGCTGATATTTTGTCTTCAGCAAAGTGCCCAGAAGGCTTAAGAGGGAATGAGAATCATGTTTAATTTTTGAAAGCTGTTATAACTTCATTGCTCAATTTTAAATTACGCCATTTCTTTATCATGCTAATGCAGTGATGGCAAATAGAAGAGAGAGTGAGTCAGTTGTAGGGAAGGATACTGCATTCCCAGACAGTTATGTCCATACCTACACTAATTTGTGAATAGTGTACAGAATGCCTATTGGATCCTTCAGCAGCCATGGGATTTGAGGCCTCTGCCTTTCGGCCACTATGGATGCATTTCTGGTGATGGGTTGTGAGACTGGCAGGGACGCTGTGGCTGTCAGGTCCCTCCGTGTCATCTCCACCCCCACTGTTAAGGAGCATGGGAAGCAAGGGTCAGAAAGGTGTCAGATTGCCAGAGTTGTGCTTAAGTATCTCCACACTTAAGGAGGAGGTAAGATGCCCCTGGTTTAAAATCACATATTCATTCAGGTTTGAATTGTCCTTAGAAAGTCCAACCTGCTCCTCAAAACAGGTCAAAACTGAATTCAAGCCAAGTTGGTTCTCTGTGGACCTTTGGAGGTGTGTGTGTGTGTGTGTGTAAGGTTTCTAGATTATTATGAATGCCAATTTATATCTCTTAAAAAACTCCAGCCTTCCTTTTGCCGATGGCACAGGGCAGTGTGCCTTAAGTAGCATTGAATATAAAACCCCAAGGACCTTGACTGGATTGGTTAGGTTTTGTTCCCTATGTTGTCATAGAGCTGAATTGATTTGGACCTGCTGAAAACTTTATTTAATTTAGAGTAGCATTGATATTTCAAAGGCTGACTTCAGCATTATAGAGGCACTTGCCTATTATGCTGTGTTCAAGTATAAATAAATGAAATTAAAATAAGGGATTCCTGATGGGTTTTTTTTGTTTGTTTGATTTTTTTTTTTTTGTTATTTGTTTATGCTTGCTTATTGGTTGATAGAGTTAAAGAGTATTACTAGTATGAGCCTGCAAGTGTGTTCACAAGTAAAAATGTAATTTTTTTCCAGGCTTAATAAACAGTAGTGTTAACTTTCTGAGGTTTGGGGTGTATTGTTCAGTATTTAAAATAATTACTATTTTGCATTAGCCTTATAGACAACAGATATGTAAAGTAAGACAAACTTGGGAAAGCAAAATAAAATCACAAATAACATTTAGTGGGAAAACCATGAAGGGGAATTGTCTTTAATTAGTTCACAGTTGGAGGTTTGTTCATACTGCTTATTTAGTTAAGTCTTTAGTTGAGAAGAAAAGAACTATTTAACTTTTAGAATCCTTGGAGGTAAAGGGTCTTGATACACCATACAATCTCAGCTATCTCTTTCAAAATAGTATTATATTCTTTATGTAGCCACTACCTAAAAATACATAAGTTGTTATATTTAATATATCAATGTTTCAATTGAAAAGCATTTGAATTATTTTCAAAATAGTGCTATAGGAGAGAACTGTAGTGTCCATACTTCCCTGATGTTACATAGAGAAGCAAAGGTCTGTATAGCATTGGAAACATAATCTTGCTAAGCAGTGTTTTGGAAAGGATACATCCAATTCAGCAGACTCTGCCATATCCATCCTTAATATTAGCTCTTAATGCTGCCTTTCCTCTCTAACAAATAAAATATTCCTGTATCTAAGCAGACATAGAGACACAGATATTTAGTCAATTAGGAACTTGTAAGTGTAGTATGCGCTGATGGGATACATTTTTGTATGCTGGAATGTCCAAGATTTAGTCACTGACAGACATAAATGTCTTTAGTTGTTCACAGATAATTTTCAGGCTTTCAGTGATGATCTTATGAATTCCACAAGCATAGAATATATTTCTGGTAAAAATAAATATTTATCTTGTACATTTGGCTCTAGATAGGAAGCTCAAATTAACTCAGAAAGAATTTTATTGGTCTTTAGTTTTCCCTCAGTTGCAACCAATTTTGATATTATTGATGCTATTTTTGATACAAATGAATATAGAAACATTTTACATAGGAAGGCAAGGTTCAATACTAATATTCTATCTTGACAGCAGTGGTAAAAACTGGGAGGCTATGCCTCATTGTTTAGTGACAAAATTAATGACTATTATTATCCATCTTTCTCTTCACCTTTATTTGCATCTACATCTTGAGTACTCTGAACTAAAAATTAAACTTACAAATTAGATTTTACACAGAAAGTTGTAACTTTCTAACAAGGCCTGGATTGTGATTTTAATGCACTAGACATTTAGTTTGAATCATTTAGTTTGAATTATTTTTGAATTATCTAAAAGATATGTGAAGCAGTTGGGTAAAGAAAAACTGGACCCATAGCTCTCATGATGTGATGGATGAGAATTCAACAATCTCAGTTTCAACAGTTATTGACTCCACTAGTTCTGTAGATAGCCAGAAGTCCATAGTGTCACCATTCATAGCTGCAAATCAGGAATGAGGAACATTTTCACTTCTAGTAACCTAAAAAAAATTATTTTTTTTCGAATCTGTATACTGCTGTATAATTCATCCATTCAAGAATCATAGAATATTCTGAGTTGGAAGGGATCCACAAGGACCATCAAGTACTACTCTAAGCCCTGCACATGGCACCCCCAAGAGTCACGCTATCTGCTTGAGAGCATTGTTTCTGTTTCTTAAACCTTTCTTAAACTTTTGCCAGGCTTGTGCTGTGACCACTTCCCTGAGGAGTATCTGCCCCTGCTCTTCCCCTCATGAGGAAGGTGTAACTGCAATGAGGTGTCCCCTCATTGTCTCCTCTTTTCCAGGCTGAACAGACCAAGTGACTTCAGCCACTCCTCCTACCGCTTCCCCTCTAGGCCCTTCACATCCTCATGGACACTCATCTTCATCCTCCTTTGGACACTCTCTAATAGTTAAGTGTCAGTTTTATATTGTGGCGTGTAAAACTGCCCCCAGCACTTGAGGTGAGGCTGGCCCAGCTCAGAGCAGAGCAGGACAAGCCCTCCCATGCCTGGCTGGCCATGCTGTGCCTGATGCACTCCAGGACCTACTTGGTCCTCCTGGCTACCAGGGCACGGCTGACTCGTGTTCAGCTTGTCATCAACCAGACTTGCAGGTTCCTTTCCATGGTGCTGCTTTCCAGCATCTCATTCCCCAGTCTGCACACAGAACCAGGATTGCCCTGTCCCAGGTACAGAATCTGGGACTTTCCCTTGTTGAACTTCATATGGCTGGTGATTGGCCAACGCCCCAATTTATTGAGATGTCTCTGCAAAGCCTCTTGCCCTTGAGGGAATCAACAGCTACTCCCAATTTTGTATCTTTTTCAAACTTGCTCAATATCCCTTTGAGTCCTGCATCTACTCAGAATCTCACTTTCAGGCTTAAATGTCTACCTGAAGATGACTACGTCTTGGTACAACTTCAGTTAAGAAAAATCCGTGTTTAAAAATCCTTTTGCTTCTTTGATGTATAAGAATTTGTAACTTTTGTTCTTATGGATACTGTGATGTCTTCTAACTTGTATTAAATCAATCAACATAAAATTATCTGTTGTCTGTTAGTCTATGGTGAATTTAAACCTTGATACAGTTCAAATTTTTGCTAGAAATGTCTTATCACATTTTACACCATTCTTTCACTGATTCGGTTTTGTCTTCCTTTTTTTTTTTAATTATCAATTGTAAGGCTTGGAAGCCCTGTGTTAAAATGAGATATCTAGTGACAACTGAAGAAGAAAACTTAAAAAATTCAGGGAACATTGGAAAACATGGAATTTTGTATTCTTACAATTAGATTGCAGCTGTTTATAAGGGCTAGAGAATACTAAGTAGTAGAGACAGTATCTGAAATTAGGTGGAGTCTGGGCAAACTTTTAGTCACTGGCATGGTGAAAGAAGGATCGTCAGTCTCCTTATCAAGAGTCTCAAGAGTGTTTTCAAGCAAAAAACTATACTGCTCTGTTTTGCCATCTCTTGATGGAGTCTATTCTTCTCATGGATTATTTAAAGATATTAAACTTCTGTGCTATAGTGTTAACCATTATAAATATTCTCAAAGATGCTAAGTGGTCTTTTGCCCTCTCTTTTAAAACTCAGTAAACCACAGCTATACCCACATGTGGGAAATTCCTAGAGAGCTTGCTTCTTCATGTGCTTTAAGCAACATCTACTGGGAAGGGAAGGGAAGGGAAGGGAAGGGAAGGGAAGGGAAGGGAAGGACTGCAGCTCTTCACTGCAGGAGATAGAGTGAGAAGCAAGAGAAGGATTTGACGCTGCACGCACTGTTCAGGGAAGGGAAGGGAAGGGAAGGGAAGGGAAGGGAAGGGAAGGGAAGGGAAGGGAAGGGAAGGGAAGGGAAGGGAAGGGAAGGGAAGGGAAGGGAAGGACTGCAGCTCTTCACTGCAGGAGATAGAGTGAGAAGCAAGAGAAGGATTTGACGCTGCACGCACTGTTCAACACTAGCTAAAACATAACTGTTATTGTTACCAGCACAAGTTGCTACTCAGTAGTAAGCATGGCTACCTATCATGAAAATAGTGCATTTGAAAGTTTTGTGATGTGAAATATGTCTTCTACTCAGATGAAGAAAAAATGCCAAATCATCTTTTTATTAAGTAGTACGAAATGTTTGTGAACCTAAATGTGGTAGAAAATATTAGAGTAACATAAGAGTCAACTTCTGTAGGAAAGATGCCCAGAATTTTCTAGTGGCTTCCACAAAATTCCTGTGAACAACAATAGCACTAGCTCTTGTTTCTGCACTGCAAAACCTCAGAACATTCAATAGCACTTGGCAGATACTCCATGTGACAGCACTTGAAAAATGCTAACTTTTAAGGGATGACTACTGCACTGGAAGCAGTGCCATGAGAGCACATTCATAAAATGCAGCCCCATGAGATTTTAGGGAAGTAAATTCTGATGTCTCAATACATATAAGCAAGTTCAGATGGGAAAATGCTTTCATGGAGGAGCTGCCTGGTAAATATGTTGCAAAAAATGTGGAACAGAAAACAGGAGAGATATTTTCAAAGTTATATTTTAAATGGAAAAGAAAGTCTATGAGGAAGAACACATACATGTCCAAGAAAAAAGATCAGGATGATTTTACCTGCCAGAAGGCTTCAGGGAAATAGGGCCTGTTATTGCAATAGGAATGTAGTATAAATGTTCAGGAAGATTATTTTGCTTTCTAGGTTCACAGACTAGAACAATCTAAGGAAAAAAAACCCAGAAGTCCATATCTGAAATTAAATTTCTTCTGGGACACAGAGGGTATTTCAATATGCTTTGATTAGTCCATTTCTAAATGGACTTGATCTTAGCGGTCTTTTCCAACCTTAGCAATTCTATCATTCTATGATTGTATATATTCAAAGTTTGTCTAAGGGTGGAAAACTATTTCTTAATTTGTGTCTTCATACCTTCTCCCTCATTATATAAAAAAATTCCATGTCTTTATGAAAAATTGAAACACAATCTATGGTTGAAGACCACTACTTTGTAAGTGGATATTCTCATCCCCTAGGGATGTGACTGATTTTAAGCAATTTCCTTCTGAGGTACCAAGCACAGGAAATTCATATTCTTGATGAACTTAAGCAGAAATTATGAACATTCACATCTTCAATTGCTTTTTGGTGGCTGTCAGCCCTCACTTTTTTATTATAAATTATGGCTCTTCACTGTCTGATCCCATGATCTGAGATATCCAGGTCTGCAGAGATATCTGCTATTCCAGTGCAGTTGCAAAATATTATTAATATTTTAAATAATATTAAATGCAGAAATTATATTTTAACAATTGCAATTAAATTTCATTAAAATATTGCTAAGTTTGTAGACGTCTGGGGTTTTTTTCAATTTAAAAGGACAGAAGACCATCTCATGTTATGGACTCCTCTATAAAGAAATTCATAAGGTTTTGGAGGACAATAGGACCTGAAAATATTTTTAGCTTTGCTGCCTTTCATTTTTTGGAGAAAAACTCAAATTCTTAATTGTCCTTTTCCACAGTATGACTGTTAAAAAAAATCTTGAGCATTGAAATACATTTTATTTATATATTAAGCTTGTGTGAACTTTAAAAAAATTCTCCTACCACTGAGAATTTTCAAATATGCTATACCTATAAAGGTAAATTCAACCTACTTTCTGTTTTCTATTCTAAAAGAATATTCTTTCAAAAGAAAATCAGAAAAACTAGTAGACACCTTTGTAAATATAAAGTTTTTGTAGTTTACTGAAGAACTACATATGGTCTCGAACATGTCATTGTCTTAGGAAGGGAAAAAATAATTGCATAGAAATGTTCAAAATACCTAGAATTTAGAACATATGACTGAGGTTGTATGGCTTGAACACTAACACTAATTTTTGATTCCTATTTTGAGAATCCAGATTCTATTATATTATTAATGTTCATCAAGCCAGTTAATTATGCTGTAGGCTTTTTACAATATTGTGTATCTCTATGAAAGAATTTATGAAACTGAAGAAAATAAAAATTTTTCATTATATGGTATTATATAGAAATTTGTAATGGGACCTTATCCAAATTGTAGTCTTAACAGATGGGATCTTGTTGGGGTTCCACATATTTAGTTATTTAGGACTTTAGTAAACAGTGATTTTATCCAGTCTGTGATTGGAACAGATGCGATCTTATCAGGGTTCCACTTTTTTTCAGGAGCATAAAATTGCCATGATTTGCTGTACAGTGCTATAGTTTACTTTTTGTGCTTTTAGAACCAGAGTCCTTTTTAGCCAGAATTTGCCCTTGGGTCCCAAAAACATCATAATAGGGAGTTAATGTTTTATTCTCTATTAATCCCATTAAATCCTTTTAATATTAGAGCATGTGTTGCTTTATAGCATTAACTAGTGTCTTGCACTCAACAGTATTTTCACAGTTTATGACACTGCTTAGGGCATTAACAAACAGCTGTTTGAATTAAATGAGCAGTTAAGGACCCTGTTCATTAACTCAAAAGTTTCATGTATTTTTAATTCCTTAAATCTAATGGTATTATCACCCTCCAAGAAATCTATCTTTGATTATAATTTGCTGTGACCAGTATCAGTTTGGGTGAGATGAGAGAGTTATATTTTGACTATAAACTTTATCAGTAGTGAACATCTCCAATGAATCTGAACTGTCTTCTAACACTTTTAATCTTTTGGGATATAAAACTTCTAAAGTTGTTTACAGCAGTTGTGTTAAGATTTCTTCCAATTTTGTTTACTGATGACTTCATTTAGCTAATGTAAAGAGGCAGTTGGAACAGAATTATTTGCATTTGAAATGGTGCTATCAGAGGTTTCTGACTGACTCATTTAAAAAAAAAGAAAAAGAAAAAGAAAATTGTATTTGGACAGTGACAGATCATCTAATGCAGTTTTACGTATCAAGTGGGCATGGGCACTTTACACTTTATACAAGACAGATTTGAAAGTCTTTATTCTCCTTACAGTACAAGTGGTTTCACTTTTCATTTTAACATAGATTCTGTGTGGTCTTTATTATGAGACAGCAAAGATATATTTTGAACTGAGGCCAAGCTGTCATGTTATAGATGTGTTTGTATGTTCATGTACACATAGATGCTCAATATTGCCTTAGCACATCTCTGTAGTGCATTTAAAAATATTCACTTAAGCTCAAATTCTACACGTTCAATAGGAATACTCCTATCCACTAATTTAAACATGTGCCCCTGTATCTGTAGGACTTGAAACCATTTGTCAACTGTTTCATGCCATTTTGGTTCTTTAAAATATTCTTGATTGTTTAGCTCCAAAACCCTGAAAATTCCTAATCAAGCCTTCACTGAAAAGAAAATAATTCAAACATGAAACATTTCACACTAGTTTTTAATACCTTTTTTTATTGTTTACTTTTGCTGTCACCTCACAGAATACCTGCAATACACACTCAGTTTAAAGCACGATAAGGCTTTCTAAAAGAGAACAGTTGTATTGTTTAATTTAGTTATTTTTTAGGTCCAAGGATATTTATGCACTTCACCCTAGGACAAAAGACTGAGGTACCAGTGAGACCATGGAACAGGTTGCCCTGAGCAGCTTTGGATGTTCCATCCCTGGAATGTTCAGGGCCAAGTTGGATCAGTCTTTGAAACCTGGTCTAGTTAAAAGTGTCCCTGCCCATGGGATCTTCAAAAGCCCCTTTCAACCAAAAGCATTCTGTGTTTCTTTCGTAGTCTCTGTAATGGTGCAATAGAATAGACTATCTGCAATAACTGAAGCTGTGCTGCTCCTTATGAATACCGAAACAACCAGGAATGTGTTCCACTCGGTGATGAATCAACTCTTCCAGTTTCTGTGTTTCATTTTTCTACATTCTATCCAACTATTCACATTCATGTGAAGGTGTAAAAAAACCCCATCATTTTACTTACGATAATGTCTCTATAATTAGCCTTAGCATAACTATTCTTAATAATAAGTGTCCTGAGGATACTTCTACCTGAACCTCTACAGAGATTATTCTTCTCTTACCATTATTCTTTCTGTGACATGTTCTTCCTCAATCCTTGATAAGTGTATCTCTCCTCAGGAGAATTCTCAGGACATTTGAATGCAGCTTCAAGGTGTTCTTTGTAACAGATAATCGCTCAAGGTAGTCATCATTGCAGATTGAAGCTGCAAAGGCCAGGATATTCATGGACAGTGAAGGACTGTCCAAAAGATCTTGTCATAACAAGGATGCAAACGGGGAATAAATTGTCTGTGATACACAACTGTTCAGTCTGTCTTAAACATTGTGTTTGGGTTCTTCTTAGTGTATGAATTGTAACAGAATATATTAAGAAATAAAAGTGAGACTTGATGTTCTTAAAAGGAATCTGCATTCTAATGATTTTGGAGTATGAAAATTTTCAGCCAAGAAATGGCATCTAGATGTCCCAGGGGAGGTTTAGTTGTGATATTAAGTAAATCCTTTTCAGCAGAAGTGTTGATAATCATTGGAATGGGTTGCTTAGGGATGGGGGTGAATCCCCACCCCTGGAGCTATTTAAGAGACGCGCAGATGTGACACTCTGGGACATGGTTTAACTGGCGGGCTTGGCCATGCTGGCTTAACATTTTGACTCAGTGATCATAAAGGTCTTTCTTAGCCTGAATGAGTCTATGATTCTGTGTTGAAGATCAGTGAAAATATCTAGATTTTCTCTATGTTGAGACAACTGATCTAAACAACAGATCTCTGACCACATGAGTTAGATGGGGCTTTTTAGAGGATATTTTTTTCTTTCAAAGACAATTTAACAGATGCTGGGTTGCCAAACAGACCTCTGTAGGTCTTCTATCTCTTTTCTTTTCTCATTAGAATGGATGACACACAGAGAAGTGCCAGTAATTCTAGTCATCCATTCCTGTGAATGCTGCCATGCACACAATTCAAATTATAGTTGTTGTTGGAAAGGTCAGCCATGAGTTACAGGTAGTTTCAGCATGTCTAGCTTTTTAAGATGTTTCTGAAGTCAAACAAATTATTCAAGTCAAATAAATTATTTATTATTATAAACATGTTGTACTTCCAAAAAGAAATCTGCTAACCAAGTACATTAAAAGGCTTGTTTGAAATTCACACAAAAAGTGTACAGTTTCACTCTTTCATTCACACTATTATGAGGCATTCTTCAAATTAAAAAATGCTGAGCACTGATAACTATCTAAAATCTGCTTAATTTTTGAAGAATGTACTCAAAGGAAGTGGGGTTGAATCTTTCACTGTTTCACAATCATTGTGTTGTGTTCGAGCTTTATGAGTAAGTGAGGCAAATGTTATAAATTGAATTTATTTCTTAAAAATTAATGTTTCTTGGAAATATATTTTATTGAGTTTGTCCGTTTTATTTTTAGGGAGAATAAGAAAGAGTCATGTAGACAGAATAAAAAAATATGATGAGACTTTTTTAGACATTTTCACTAGGAAACTTGAAGGAAAAAAATTGTTTCATCACTGGCGTTGCTATGAAGTACTACATTCTGTCACCATGAATAGAATGAGTGTTATAGACTGGAAATGGAAAATTCACACTGAGGAAAAGATAAATCTTCCATGGAGTCCAGGAAGTTGATCAACTTAAACAAAAGAATTGAAGAAAGTGCAGTTTTAAAGGTACATTGATCATGGGAGAAGATGGAGAGACTAAATTTGCCAGCCTTCTAAAGTAGCTGAGGTAGCCACAATCCTTATTGACATGTAGAATCTAGAATTTCCATCAAGAGAGAGGTTTAATCTATTTTTATTTCCCTTGAGAGCAACGCTTTACATCTAGAATTTTTGTGTAGAATTTTAACTTTCTGGTCAGTGGATCCATTTCTAGACCAACCCAGGGACAGATCTCAATTTGTTCTGTTTACTGTAGCAGATTTTGAGGTAAAAGTCACTTTTAACTATAAGAGAGATTGAACTCAAAATTATTGCTGTGAAGTACTGATAAGGAAATTTCCTAACATGAAATAACACTAAGGACTGGGTTTTTTATACTGAAGATTAAATCTAGAAGGAAAAAACCCAAACAACAAACTATGTTGATCTGCAGGTCTGATGCTTTTCTTGTAATACAAGGAAGCATTTTGGCAGATTTTGGAATTCTGTGAATTCTTACAGTCCATAATTAATTTATTCACACTTTGCATGTTACTACTGAATTTGTTGGTCTTGGAATTATGAAAGGAAATCTTTGGTCTTCTAAAATAATATTATCCATAATACAAAAATCACAGAAGAATTGTACCTTTCATTTAAATTAATCAGTAAAGTAATAGTTTTCCAAGTTCTTCAAGGTGGACATTCAAAGGTTTCTGGCATATAAATGTTTGGTTCTGTAGCACCCAGTGACTGTAAAGGAAAAGTTAATTACCAATACCTATACAGATCTTTATATGGATTTCTCTCTGCCTGTGTATTAATGTAAGTCTGAGTGTCAAGACTAGTGAGAATACAAACACCTATATATGCTATCTCAAAAGACTTCCTTTTCTGGAATAACAAGATCTTTGACTAGTGGCTACCTGAGGGAGAAGGTGATATTACAAGGTGGTAGGGAGAGCTTGGTAGTGTAAAAGCCTGTGCTCTGCCTGGTTTGATAGTCTCAATGTTGAATTATCCTTTCCCATATAGATAAAAGACATGCTGGGAGAACGCCAGACTTCTATTTTTTAAGAAGGCATGGTTGAAATTATCCTGTCTTAGTTGGTAAATTGGGTCAGTCTACACCTTAGACAAGTAATAGACCCATAATCATGAATCTAAGACTGTCAGTACTTTTAAGAAAATACATTTTTA
>NW_005054305.1:6259339-6261839 GCF_000277835.1 Geospiza fortis | reverse complement strand
ATTACCACCCAGTGGTTATAAATAATGTACTGTACTGAGACATCCTCTCTCACTTGTTTGAGGGAGGCAACATGAGATTTTGGCCATTAATACAACAAACTTTGAAGGAACTGCACGGTTGTAGTGGACAATCTAATATTTTGGTGATCAGCCTTTTGTCCAGAGAGAAAAACAGGAGCAGCTAATGTCCAAGAGGAGCAGCCAGATGGATCAGCCTCTTGCTGAAGGTTAGTGGGTTTGTATGAATGGCTGTCCTCATTTTTGTCACAGTGGCACTGAACATGGCAGTAGAATCTTTTCCCCCTGGGATGTAAAAGAACTAGCTCTTCCAAGGTCAGTGAAGTCCAGCTCCTGCTGGAGTAGAGCCATCTGAATCAGCTTCCTGACAGGGAGTGAGAGGATAAACCCCTTCAGACTTCTATGACTCAACTACCACAGATGATATCTTTCCAGATAGGAAGCAGCTGTCCTACACTTTTTCGTATTTCCTTACTTTTGCTTTAGTCCCAGAGTCAGTATTTCCATATACCTTTCCATATTTCATACCTGTAAACTGGGAGTGGTTTCCACTTTGACATCCAGGGAATTCTTTGCTATTGTAGTAGGAAAACTAAACTCCTGAATTTGAGATTTGTATGAAATTTGTCAAGGTGTCTTGTCAAACCACTGAAATACAGCCTTTTGCTGTCACTGGATTGTGCCCATCAGAGCTGAAGCTCTATCAGTGGCTTTGCTAAAAATGCCTCCATTCTTAATGTCTCCTGAAGCTTTATCTATATTCTTATCAACCACTGCAGTAATACAGAGGAAGACTCAAAGCTAATGCAGCATGTGATAGAGTGATTCTATTTGCTTCAAGAACTCAGCAACTGCTCCTGTGATAATTGTGGATATGGGAACTTACTGCTTGGAGCATTCACATTGCAAATACGTACATCACTCAAAGATAGAGAAAGGTACCACTTTCTGATCACTGAAGTTCTTCAGGTTTTGTAATCCACATATAAATTATTCTTATCCTTATATCCCTCCTTTCCCGTCCTTGAACAATCTGCTTTTTTCCCTCAGGATTCTGTAGAAGAGGACAAAATGACATTTTGTGTAGCTCCCTTCACCCATTTATGAGCTGACCATGTTCTTGTGACACTGAGAGAGAAATAAGCTTTGGTTGTGACAGCACATTCACACACAGACAAGGGTAAAAGTACATTTAGGAGGTATTTCTCAAAAAGCTTGCTGACAGTTGCCTTTTTTATTTGTCCTGGTTTTGATTCTGAAATTATTTGCAAAACTGCCAGTTTCTGCATTTGGGTGAACCATCCTAAAACTTGCTATTGGCTTACCCTTAACACAGAATATAGCTTCTTTCTCATGTCTGTAATTTCAGTTATGTTAATGACATTGAAATGACAAGAATGATCAAATTAGAATGGGTTATTCTTTTTATGTAGAAAAAGTACAGCTGTACCATTACTGTCAAAAAATGACGCTTCTGAAATGAAAAAGCAGTACCAAAAAGCAAAGCAGCTGTACAAAAGGAGGGACTTTGTTAACTTTGTTAACTTTGTTATCAGAAAAAAACAGCTGGCTTTACAATTACTGTTACATTATTATATCAAATATATACTGAAGTCCAATGACAGGTTGAACAGGCTATTTATTATATAAATGCTTTCTATGGTATAAATACAAATAAAATTATAATATACATTATGTCTAGGAACAATAACCAAATGTATATTTTTATTTAAATAATTTCTGAACTGTTTGGTACAATAAGTAAAAATGTAGAAAAAAGTAGAAAAATGTGG
This sequence comes from Geospiza fortis, assembly GCF_000277835.1. Taxonomy (NCBI): domain Eukaryota; kingdom Metazoa; phylum Chordata; class Aves; order Passeriformes; family Thraupidae; genus Geospiza; species Geospiza fortis. The sequence goes on along the minus strand of NW_005054305.1, from coordinate 6,260,028 downwards.
AAAGATTGTGTGTCTGCATGCATGTTATAGTTGCTTGCTTAGAAGATATATTAAATACCCATGTATCCCATTTTCTACATATTTCACACATCTGCTGAGTTGGTAGCATTCTGTGAAATTCTAATGAGGAAAAAATGCTACATCCAGTTTAAAATAATTGCCATAGTTGTCCTAGCTTTTTATAAGAGTTACTGTAAAATGCTATACTGATTTGAATAGTCCTGGGGAATATACTTTTACCATTATGTGGGAAAATATTTTTCTTTTCTAAGCATTACCAGTTTTTTAAAATGAGTGTTTAATAAAGAAACCTCACTATTAATTCTGTAACAATCCCATGTAAGTAGTTTGCATAAAATGTTGCAATTTACATAAACTATTATTATATTTCCATTTTACAGTTACTGCACTAGATTTTATGAGACCATTTATGATTTGAAGTTTGGCTTCTTTGAGGCTTAATTTGAATGGTGACATATGCTGTACAGTGCACATCCAGCAAAATTTGTTATAATCTTCTGTCTCCTAGTGTTTGTTCTCTGATATTGGTATTTCTTGGCTTTTTTTTTTCTCTTCAGTGAAAAAATTATGGGCACATCTTAACAGGTATATTTTAGATTTTAGACAGAGAAGGTTTGCGTAAAAGGAGATATTTCACTCTTAGAAAGACAGCTGAAAACTCCTATCTC
>NW_005054305.1:6243817-6259319 GCF_000277835.1 Geospiza fortis | reverse complement strand
AAGGAGAATAAAAAAATCTCTCAGGTTTCCTGTTAGTAAGATTTTAGTATGGTAGAGAGAGCATAATATAACAACATAATTGTACAGACAGCCACAATATTGCATTGACAGAGAGCTGAACCATGCTCTTACTGACGTCTTTTATGTAGAATGCAGACCTATTCTAACTGAACAGCTAAAGTCCTGGTATTCTATTAGATTATAGTTATAATAAATTCCATGTTTAAAATTTAGCTTCCATAATCTTTAAGGTTACAGGATGCTTCTGAGGCTTTTATTGAGAAAGGTGATAGAGTTGACATTAAAAGTAGTTTTAAAACTGTCAATTGATAAAATTAGGTTTGGTTCAATTTTTTCCTTGCATTTTTTTTTTATTAGTGAAGGTTTCCTAAACTTTTTTTCAATATTTTGAAACAGCTTATTCTGTTAATTGGAGTAGAGGGCAGCAGAGATGTACACAACCTACATTAGCCAAAATGTTCTTCTACAAAATTTCATTTGGAACATGGAAAATAGCAATGTTGATTTGCATCAGGAGATTAGCTAGTGGTAATATTATGGAACCTTCTGGATACAAAGTCTTAAAGCAGATCTCTCTAACTGTATAGAAATTCAAATGAATGAGCTTCAAAACCAGAATTTAATGCCAGCATTTTTATGGTTGACTACAGCATTTGTAAAAATAAAATATATCATCCTGTAAAATCAATACAATTAATGAAACAACAAAATATTTCATACTTTCAAGTGAATTTAATAAAAATTATCTCTAAATAAAACTATTTTTTTGTCTTTCTGTCACTTCAGAGGCAATGTAGTCATGTGGGAGGTGTGCATAAATAATAGAAATTTTATTGAGTATTACTGTTTGCTTTTTTGATACCTTTCCCACTTTAATTTCTACAGCTGTACAACTGAAAGAACATTTGGTTTTGCATGAGCTTCAGAATAAAGAGGTTTATTTTTTATTTGCTTCATCTACTCTGCATAGTGCCATTATTACAAAAATCTTGGTCTTTGTAATGACAAAAAGAAAGTCTGTATCTAATGACCTTACTGTGAGTAATTAGCCTTTTCCCCTAGTGATGCAGATTTGTCTATTCCTAAATATATTAGAATGGAGAGCCTTTATAAACCTTCAACAGTTCATGGTAACATAAATAAATGGACATTCCCATACAGTTTCGTCTTTTCCAGAATAACATTGCAAGTTCTCCCTCATAACATGCTCTAAAAATATTGACAGGTATATATAATCAAACTGTGATGATATAGAAGAAAAATTAATGATGCAATAATAGGCAAATAAGTTTGTGTTTAACAGCCTAAAACTATGTTATGCAGAAAACAATAATGAAATCGTAAACTGTTTTTTTTCTCTTCAGACAAACCATATAAACCTAAGTATGGAGAAGCATGTAGGATTGAAGAACTTAATTCTATGTAGTTTCAAAATATTTTTTTATATTTATATCAAATTTAACCTGAATTTTACTACTGAGTTGCATTCCATTATATTTCTAGGTTGACTTTAGTCCAAATAAGTAGCTTTTGCTTTTTGTGAAATGAAAATTTTCTGCATGGAAAATTGGCAACAATGAATCAAAATTCAGTGTTAATGTTTTAGACTACATAACATGTAATGTAATGGAGGAACACTTCTATATTTATTTTTTCCCCAGATTATTCACAATTAACACAAATGTTAGTTTTAAAGCAAATGTATTTAAAAAAAGTAAGCATCTGTTTTTATATAGTGGCATATTGCTACCAACTGCATAACTCTAAAGAATTTTCTCTTTTTCTTTTCTGATCTTTGTAGGACTGATATTTTCTTCCATTACCATTCAAGTGCAATTGATCAGAAGAAGTCCTCTTCAATCAATCCCTGACTTACTGGCACTGTATATCATAACAATTGTTTGCAATTTAACTTGTAATAAAATGTCTTCAAATTACTATTTTCCACAGTATCACTTTTTCGTAGTTTGCATCAAAATCAAGATGTGTTTCCTCTTCTTTTTTTTTTGTTTTATAGTCTCTTGTCATTCATGTTTTCTGCAACAGCAGTATTATTTATTCTATTTCTTTTTGTCTTTGAACTGTAACTTGTGTTCTGCTTGCTCTAACACTTCCTTTTATTCACTTTTTTGGATTCACTAATTTACTTCTCTGCCTTCTGAAGCTTTATTCCTGACACAGCTGGTGGTGTCAGTGACCCCTACTACCTGAAGGCATCATGCTTGTACTTCCAGTTCGTTGCTTTGATACCAATCTGTTCCCATACCAATCTGTTCCCATGACATCAAGAAAAGAACTGTGACTTAAGAGTCATATCCAGATTGCGGCCAGCAAATCCATCCTAAAACAAATGTGGCATCAGATATTACAAAGATCTCCACATAAGTTAATTTTCTTTATCTTCTTTTATAAAGCCAATTCTTTAGTGTTCCTCCCAACACAATTTTACTTTTTTTCAGGAGTTATTGAAGGAAACTATCAAAACATTGACATTCATCTCATATTGGTTTAAAACTTAGGAACTTCTTGGTCTCCTGCATGTCCTTTGAATTCATCTATATATATGTTTAACAGTACAACACATACTCACCTATATATGTTTAACAGTACAAGCAGTGCCATATTCTGGTCTTGTGAAAACACAAAATATCTGGTTGCATTCTAAAGATCTTGTCTATTGCTTTTCTTCTGCTGAACATCTGTGATCACAGCAGATCACAAAATTGATAGAGGCAAAATTTTAGTCCTAGATCAAGCTCTCCCCCATCCCTGAATCTTTCAAAAAAACAAATATGCATTTATCTCCTATCCACAACTAAAAACAAGTGAATGGTCAAGCAGCACTATTGAGGTCCATTTCTATTCAGTGGGGCAAAATTTTGATAGACATGAGATAGATATTCACATCTTATGTTCTGAAGGGCAGCTCGCTCTTCTAGTTCAAAACTTCTTTACATGTAGCTATTGACAGACAGGAGTAAGAATGAATAATCAGTTGTGAAATCTGTTTTGATATTTCTTTAATATGATGAATTTAATACACATCTGTTTAGCCAGAGACATTTTTTTGTTCTTTTTCAGATGTTTTGATCATAGGTTGAGTCCCCAGAATTCAGTAGTAGCAGGCAGATGATCAAAGGTAAACTGCACATGTGTTTCTAATTCTGTTTTACAATTTGGAGGTAGACATCGTTATTGGAAAGAGCCCAACTATGTACTTTTTTTCCTTTCACCTGTGAAAAATCAGCGTCACTCTATGTCCTGTAGGACAGACTGTTTTGTGGCCTAGCAAATGTTCACTGCTTTACCAGTTCAGGCCTCTAGGGTGGTAAATCCTTTGATTTCTCCAAGATTAATGCCTTTATTAATTACCTGGGCACCAAAGGATGCTGAAGAGGGATAAAATCAAGTATTTCTAGTGCCCAAAATTGTTGCACCCTTTTATTTTTTTCATATCTTCTACACTAATGTAATCATGGCTAAAGAGTGCATCAACATAAAATAATAGAGCATTCCGATATTTTTCTACAACCATTGAATCATTTTATTATTAAGACAATTTAGTTCATGGAGCAAAAATAACTTTGGAGGGGTCAAGAATATTTCATGCATAGGAAAGACTATATATGAACAAAAATATTTTGGCTGATATGAAGAATTGTATACTATTTTATAATATTGTACATTTATTTCTGGATACTTATAATAGTCTGTGCTTATATTTCCTGATATTATTTTAATAGCTTTATTATTTTAGTAGCATTTTTTCATTATTATTTTAGCAGCATTTATTATTTGTATAACTCAATATCCACATAAATTTTCTACCAAGCATTTAATGCTTATCTGGTTTTATCTCCTATATTAATTCTCCATTTGAGTAATTACAAGAATGAAACTTGTTTTTTTCAGAACTGATGGCACTGCCATTAGAAGTGTTATCAGTGAAAGGCTATTTGTAGTTACTGTTACTTCAGTTTGCAGATAGGAGAAATGCAATTGTCAGAAAATATTTTACACCATATTCCTGTTGCAAGAATAATTAATTTTTTCAAAAAGGTCTCTAGAAAATTATTCAAAAATATGATCTCTCATTCTCTCTTTCAATCCATGTACATAATTAAGTGTGCATCTTCTAAAATTCCTCCCAAACATAATAAAGAAAAATTCATGCCACAGATGTAAAAAGATACTTCTTTCAGATAGAGAGTTAGGTTCAGCAACTCTGGGCTATGTGGATTTTTTTCCTTTGGCTGAGGATACAGGGGAAGACTGGTCTCAGCTCAGGGACCATCAAAATCTGTATTAGATCAGTATGTAATATCAACAACATAAATCCCCTGACTCATGTTAGAGCTTGTTCAAGCAGGGCTCAGCTGTTTGCAGTGTACCTTAAAAGGGATGCAGTTGCAGAGATTTACTGAGTAGCTGCGTGATCCTTGGTGCATAAATTACCAAATATCAAATGCTGATAGCAGCATCAACAGAAGATCAGAAGAAGAGTGAATCACTGGTTATATCATCTCAATTTCTGTTGTATCTACTGTGACTTGTCCTGTCCCAAACTATTTCCTAACAAGCTTTCATTGATCAATTGACCCTCAGACAGAAAACCCTGGCACCCCATGCTTGCTTTAAAATGTTTCTTTACCATAGCTGGGAGACTTGTCAACTCTATTACAATGACCTTGTGGCATTCTGTATCACCATGCTTTATATGCCCTGGGAAGTAACATATTTGGTATGGAACAGACACTACTGGAAAAATCTCCTCTGGGGAAGTTCTGTGGAGTGTGAGGCACAGATGTATACAAACACAGTAAATTTAAAGGTAAGTTACTTTAAGATTTGGTGTTCATATTATGAACAGGATACTTTATGCCTGCAGAAGAAACCATCCTTCCTGCCTGGAGAAGCCAATTTCATTCCTCACAACATCAAGTTTAAGTTGTACAGCCAATTAATATAGATCCTTTAATAATTAGTTCATTGTGCTGATGCATCTGATTGTCAAAATCAATTGCTCTTATCTTTCAAATAAAACACTGCTGTCAGAGTGACCATTCAAAATGACAATTGACCCTTTAAAGCACAGGGATTTATATCATTTTTATAGGTATATCATTATGTGGACAAAATCATTGATCTTAAGATTTGTCTCTACAACGCTTCACATGGAACCATAAAATAATTTTTTATGTATCACTTGTGACACAAAGTGATTGGATTTCCTCCTAGAAATTCTATGTTCCTTTTAAATCTCTAAGCTGATTTCTCCAAGTTGATTTCTCTAAGTTGATTTCTCACCTTAACTACACATAGTGCAAGAAAATATCTTCCTTCATTTGGTTTTAATATGGCTAGTTTCACTTCATTTCTTTCCTGTGTGGCTGAAATTTCATTTCAGGTAAAAGTCACCGAGAAATTCCTCTGAATTATTGGGTGTTTTCCACCAAAAAAAAAAAAGAAAAAAAGAAATTTCATTTGAATGTGCAAATCTAAAAAATTTGTTCCCATATTTTGAAGCAAATTTCAGAATGTTTGAAGAAGTCAAATGTACCAATGGACAAAGTCTTATGAACTAGAAGCCTTTAATCAAGTTTTGCTGAGGAGCAAAAGATCATGAACAGTGGTTCTTTCCATACATTTGTGAGTCTACAAATTCAAAAGTCTGAGTGACACAGGTACAACACAAATAAATGACAGAATTGTCCACTTGAATATCTTACAGTCAGTTTTGTGATTTATATCCCTGTTTTCCTAGATAGCAGGAAGAGGTGCAGTACATATTCTGTGCATCAAATCTGGTCACAATTTGACTGTTTACCTCTTTCCTAAAGACAGAATTCTTTTAAAGACAGGATGCACCTAAAGATTTTTTCCTGCTTATGTTCTGGGAAATCTTCCTCTGTAGAAATGTCAGGGAGTGAAAGTTTGGTACTTAAAGGACATATGCTGTTCACTTTCCAAACCTCAGCTCTTTTTTCAGAGGAGTGAATTAGAGAGAAAGAGCCATTTCACTTTGTCTGTCTCAGCTGACATAAGCTATGCAATGAAGCAATTCTGGGGACTGGACAAGCAGTGTAACAGTCCATACAGACATAGTCACTGAGTCTTATAACATCTGAAGAAAGCTCTTGTCCTATTTGGCATGTTGTTATTCATTCTCAAAATGTCTGGACCATTTTAAATCATACGAAATAGTAGAACCTCACTGATGTTTCAATAAGGTAAACATATTTGTGAAAATTACTACATTTCAAACTTTTCTGTCATTTCCCCATATTCCTTACATATGTGAAAGTACTGGGATGCTGAAAACATTATGTGTTTTCAGGCATTGAATGTAAGCATATTAACATCAAGTATTCTATATTTGTTAAGGAAACCTGAAAAGATGTCCAAAGATCAAGGAGATAATCACATCTTCTTCAATTAACTATCAATCTCTCTTATTGTTTTGAGATTCCTGAAAGACATCTGCCTTTTTAATATTTTTATGATTTAGAGACTGACAGTCTGTACAGAAAGAATTTTTACATCTAGTTGCATAACCACAACTAGCTTCTAGCCAAGGTTTTTGGAAATTTTGTATAAATACAGAAACAAAAAGCAAATATGCCTTTGATTAAGACATTGAATAGTAAAAGATGTAAAATCATTGTTAATATGCTAACTGTCTTAGGAACTCCCAAAATTTGAGTAGGGATTGCTGAGGACCTGTTCAGGCATACTACTATTTCCCTTGGATAGTTTTGTCTTTAAAAGGTGAGGCACTAAATTACCCACTTGGGAGCAGATTCAGAAAATATACAATTCTTCAACATGCACTAGGACCCCAGAGAAACTTAGGCTTTATTCATCCACTAATTCACAAAATTTCATTTAGAGATATGGGAGGTACTAAAGCATGGTCTGGGTTTTACCAAAGTCCCCTAGACATCCTGAGTTGTGAGCAAACTTGTAGCTATAAGGCTGAAATATTTGTGGTTGAAATGTTTGTTGGCTGTATGTTGGCTTTGAATAAGGCTGAAATGTTTGTTGTTTCAGAAATGTTCACAATATGTATTTATGTTGGTTTTCCAATGACAGCTTGAGTAGCAGCAACAGGATCTTTTTTGTAGGCTTCACATAAAAATGGTGCATTGAAACTGGCCAAATTAATCTATACTCCTACATGCTCAAAATATATTTTTCCACCTTAGGCATGTACCTTTTAACCTAAAGAGTTTTGTGTCAAATGGGAGAAGAGCATCAGGGAGGTAAACAGAACAGCAGAATAACAGGATACAATAATCTTCTCTCAAAAATAAACCCAAAATTATAGAAAATTCCTTTGTTTGGATTTTGGTGAGGCAACCAGTGGGACAGGTGGTTGCAGCCCACCGCCTGTGGTGCTGTTTCACTCACAGTTTCAGATTGTCCAGCCAGAGGGCTGCCCTCGCTCCTGCTGGGTCACCAGGCTCTGTCCAGGGAGGGAGCAGACGATGGTGACATTTGCTCCAGCTGCTCGAGTGGCTCTGCTTTCTGCAAGGGCACACACAGCTCTGCAAATGGCATTACTGAGTCCCCTCGCATCAACCAGGCTCTGAAGCAGAATCCTCCACCTCTAAAAGCTTTTAGACTCGGACTTTTACATCAGGAGGCTTTAAAATACTGCCTTAGACTGTAGCAGCCACTCATCGCATGGACATTTGGGCTTGGCTGGCCCAGGCTTCTACAAACTGTGATAATTGTAAACTCTACTCCACCTTATAATGTGCACGTGCTTTTAACAGAAATACCTCCCAAATGTAACTGGCAACAAAATGCACAAATTTCATGAGTTTCACACTTGCTTGATAGGGGCTTTTTGAGCTCTTGTCAGCTGAGTAGCACTCAGTCACTAGCCATGTTGTTTTAGCACTTTCAGGCTGTACATTTAAAATATATTTGAAGAAATGTTTTGAAATATGGAAATCAGCCATCCTGTTGTTTTATAGGGATGAAATTAAAAGAAGTTCTGGATGTCAAATAGTGAAATTTCAATATTTAACTAACTTATGCTTAAAAGCTAGCCAGGCTCTCTTTACCCTAAGTGGTTTATAATGGAAAAATAATGAAAATTAATATAGAATTCTGCATCAAAAATCATGCAATATCATGCATTATAATCAGAGAAAGCTCAATCAAAATCAGATTTAAAGGAATGGAGATGTATCTGATTACAGAAGCATCCATTCCAAACAACTTCACCTGATATTAGACTATGAAATTCCAACGTGACATAAGTCTTTAAAATCAAGCTGGAAATATTAGAACTATTAAGGAAACATACATGTATTTCATTGTGTTATCTTTAGTAACAATTTGGAAAATCAGTTAGGAAAAGTAAAATGCATGAATAAATATGATGTATTCTCTGGAAATTAAGATTCTAGTTTTTATGCAGAAAGGCCTTCTGTAGTAAAATAGAGGATGTGAGGATATGTTCTTTTCAGTAGTTACTACTGTAACTATTTGCATTGTCATTTTCAGTACAAATCATTTATTAATATCATATTTTACTACAAATAAATTCAGAAAAATCCTAACCACCCAAAATTCATTTGCAGTTTTTTCATTTGTTGCACTGGGACCATAGTCTTGTCATCTATCTTTTGCAGATGTTCACATGTGTATGATTCAGGGAAACTGTGCAAGTGACCTAGAATTATATTCTTTAGAAAGGTATTTCCAGTAAGTCTAATCAATTGCTTTTCTCTTTAGGCTTCTCTGGATGAAATAATTAAAGAAAACCTGTGTTTATATCAAGAGTATCAAATCTTTCAAAACTACTACTTAAACAGTAAAACAGATCTCACAGAAATCTGTGAAAATAGTATCAGGGTGGTGCTGTTAGAGGCTATTAGCAGGTAAAGTGCTAATACCACTAATTCAATTCATTTATCTCTTCTCTAATATGCATTTCTTCAATAACACTACTTAATATTAGTAGAATACCTGCAGTCCTACCATCCAAATTATTTTCTTCTTGGCTATTTCACCCTTTCATATTTTCATTTTTGCTTGCTGCGGTGGGTTTTTTTATTATTTTTACACAGCAGTTCATCTAGGGTTTGTAATTTTTTTTTTAGTTATCAATGCTTTGAAACCTAAGTCAGGTGATAATGCAGAACTTTGTTGTGATAATGTATTTTCGATTGACAGAAAAAGTATTTTCTGTTTCTTTTTCTTGTGTTTATATGTACCTGTCAAAATAAAAGCCTATCATTACCAACTGTAATGTTGGTAAACAGTAATTAGTTAAATGTACTGTTCAGGTATTTTAATCAGGTTGTTGCTTGTTTGCCTTCACTGTCTACATTTCTGAAAATTAATATGAATTCAAGTTATCACATTCACAGACCTTACCTTCACATCAAAGTTTCAGGAAGAAAACTTCTTCGACCCAGGCCCCATGCAGGAATCACATTATGATATATTGATATTTCAGTCCATTTTCTCAAAGTACGGTGCAGAAGTGTTCAAATTATAAATGATATTTACAATTCAGATTATTTGCTAGTGCTTTACTTTTAGCAACCCATTTTATATCTTATACCCATATTTTCATTGCTCATTTCTTCTTACCACTGCAGTTAGTCCTGCATTTTAAAATTCACTGCAATCAGTTTGCTTCTGATAAATGTAAATAAGAAAATCCCTTCCCAGATGTTCTTGTTAACTATATAGGTCGTCTGTATTTCATAACAAAAATGATTTTAAGACATATATTCTTAGGGGATAACCATATTTGGGAGACAAGTTGGATATTTAAAACATAAAAAGCAGAAGAAGTAATTACCTATCCTCACCAAGTGAGTATAAGTTATGTTCTGCAGATTTGATAGCAGAGGTAATGCTAGGAGTATTGTCATTTAAATTCAGCAAGAATTATAGCAGGAATTTAAATCTTTTTTTCTGAATGCGGAATTACGATATACTCTCTTCAAGCCTCTCTACAGAGAAATCTATATATGTAAGGTTATCAACTGGATATTTTATTTCTTTGAATGTAAGAATATCTGCCTTCTGTATTCTCAGAATTTAGTAATTCTTGGTAATATTTGTGAAAGAGATTTTTCTCTCAACAGTTTACCTCTTCTGGACATAGTGTTGATGATATTATCATGCATCTCGATGTAGTCTGGAAGCAAAAGAAAATTGCAAATGAGTTGGCATATATTATTGCTTTCTTCATTCTCAATTTGAATACAATAAAACAAACATAGTAAAATATAGCAAAATAGGAATGCAATACCAACAGGATGTAGTTCATCAGCAGTGCTATATAATAATTCAGTATATAATAATTGCTTTTAAAAATCTTGTTGATGAATAAAATGGTGATGAGGATGTTGCAATTCTATAGGAGCTTATAATCAGCTTTACAATACATATACCAGGCTTGTCATAGGAATCAGTGATGGTAATAACTTTAGAACTTTGGACAGTCCAGGAGTGTTACTGTAGAAAGAAAAGAAATTCTCTCTGCAATAATAATTAAAGTATTATGGATACAACTTAATCTAAATCCCTTTCGACAACTCTTCCTTTTGTTCAATGAATAACTAGTGCAACTATTAAAATATTCTTACCATTCTTACATGAAAAATGTATTTAGGAACTACAGCAAAAGGAAAAAAACATGCCGATGATATACATTGCCTATAAAAAGAAGATACATTTTCTCTGTGGGATTTTGCTAATAAGCAAATTACAACAGCAACAGAAAATCAATTCTGGAGGAGTATCAAAGTAATGATTTTTCTTGGTGGTCTGTATTATATGTGCACTACTGCAATGACATGAACATTCAAGAAGAAAGTGTGTTCATTCCTACTCAATTTCTGAGAAATTTCTTCCATATGTATGCAAAATTACTCAAAATTAAAAGCCAATTTCACAAGTACTAGTGTAATAGGCAACTTAATTTTTGGTTTTTTTTTTTGTTTGCTTATTTTCTTTTTTCTTCATTTTAGCTAAAACACACAAGGCCAGGTTGGATGGGGATTTGTGCAACCTGGCCTGATGGAAGGTGTCCCTGCCCATCACAGGGGAGTTGGAACTAGATGGTCTCTAAAGGTCCCTTTCAACCAAAAACATTCTATGATTCTAATGTTTAATTTGATCAAATATCATTTTAAACAGGTATTTCCCTATAGTTCTTTACCTTGAGATACTCTTACCCTCATTTTTTTTTCTTTTAGTAGTTTACTTACTGGAAAAAACTCTGCTGTCCACAAGACATTTTTATATGTCCCTTATATCTATATCTTCCACTGATCAATGGCATATCTGTCATGTTGAATGTGCAGTCTTCATTAAAACATGAATCATACATTTCCACTTTTCCAAGATGACTTCGGAATGAACCAGCATGGATATTGATATTATATTTAAATACATTCTATTTAGTACCTAGTATTGCCTCTAAACATTTAGTTTTGAGCATAAGTGTTGGGGATTTTTTAATGGATTGGGAGGGGGGTGGTTTGAAATGTTGATAGGTTATTAGTTTTTACATGTGCATCTTGGTGTGGCAAAATCCTGCATGTAAAAGATTTGTAGGTTGATCATTATGTGGTAGAATTTCAGTTACAAAATCTTGCATAATAGAGCTTCTTCCTTGCAAATATTAAACAGCAGTTTTTTCTGGAAACCTCAGTGGGCTGGCATATTAGCACCAGGAATGTGATTATGCTTTAAAAACAAATCTAGTTATTTAAAATATCTTTCTTTTTGCACTGAATAATCTTAGAATATGTATTCCGTGGGTCAAATTTGATACTTCCAGTGTATTGTGCTGATGTGCCAATGGCTATATTGTAGACATCAGCTTTTGTTCTAGTTAAAGTTCTGAAACATAGAGATATGACATGTCTTTATAAGTTAAGGACTTATTTACTTCTGTCTACTATCTATCGTTAATGCTACAAGTAGCATTGTCTTGCAAAATATTGACAATTGGTTTTGTTCACATATTTTTATTGAAAAACTACAATGCAAATTACAACTGTGTTAAAATGTAAGTAAAATATTCATTCTCATATTTACTACCTGGGATCTCCAGGTGGCCACATTATAGTAATATTTTGGGGAGAGGGAGTCTATTAACTCCTGTTTCTTTTTTTTTACTTTCTGGATAACTGACATACTATTGCAGTAAAACATATGTAGGGTCAATTCATGCTGAATGGTTATTAGAAACCATGATAACAAAAGTCATTACACTGCAGTTCAGTTTTGACAGTAAAATTTCTGCAACATTATCACAAATCCTCATGCATTAGTGCAATGATCCTTACTAGAGTTTCATATTAGAATCAAAAGACTGCTGTAGCATGCTTGATACAAAAAGTCATGCAAGTCAAGTGAAGTTCTTTTATACTTTTATAGATAACATATTTTCATGTCTTTCTCGTGCATGTATCTGACTCTGAGACCTCTTGGATATTTCCTCCATTAGTATGTTTCTCATCTGAGTCACAGCTGTTTTAAAATAATGTCCCTGTTGTTTAGAAAGGCCAAATATAAAGTAAACCTGACAATGGGCACTTACAAATTTAGGTAATGAATTCCTTCTAATTTTGTTGTTCCTATGGATTAACCGAAATGAAAAAATATACAGCTCTCATATAAAGAAAAAGTAACTTCTGATTCTAAACTTTGGGTTTAGTTCACTTATCTGGAGACCATGGTTTACTTCATGTCTTCACAAGACTAACAGGGAAAGCATAGTTAAATTTTGGCAAAAACTCCCACCCATTCCGAATTTCTTACAAAACATATAGGAAAAATTAAACTGTGAAGGATTCAGTGTGAAAGAAATGGAAATTATTATAGGAAGAACTTAATCATTTTTATCTCTTTATATATTAAATCTTTAACCAAATTTCATAACTATTTTGATGAGGGAGATAAATGGGTAATTGCGCAGACATTTGGGTTTTGCCAATATAACAAGACTAGATAGCAGCTAGTAAGCAAAAATTCTTTTCTTACAGAATTTTTAACTGAAGTTCTTTTTGCCTTAGAGCTTTGATACTATAATATGTTGACAGAATAGCCAGTTTCATATGAAAATATGAGGGAAAAAGATGTATCTTCAATAAGCTTTTTATTATGCAAATTTCCTAATCTTTCTTAGAGCTAATTACATTTAAACAATGTAAACATCAAGTTAATGTTACAATTAAATTTGAATCAATAACTCAATAAGTTCAAATTACTCAATCAGAATATTAATGCAACAGGCAACCAAACCTAATTATTAGTTTTGATAGCAAAAGGATGTTTTTGAGCTAATTTATGGGTAAGTCAGTCTCTCTTCCAGATGCACCAGTCATATCAGTGGCTAATCAGGTCACAGTTTTGCTGCATAGGACAGCATTTCTGCAGTCACAGAATGCAGTGAAGTCTCTAGAACTTCAGTGTTAGTTTGATCCTAGTGTCTCCTGTGAAGTCTCTTTGCTTCAGTTTGGGGTTTTTTTTTCCTTTAAAAAAAGTAGTAATTTGATAATTTGGTTAGGTGCTTCATTTTAAAGCTGAGTGTTCTCTGACACCTGGAGAATAAAGATTATGGAAAATTGCCTCTTTTTTCCAGCACAGTCATAGAGTTTTAGAGGATCCTTGGCCCCCCCACCCCTTTTCTTTTCTTTTACCTTTGGCACACCTGTGGTACTAAGACAAATGAGATGAGTAGGAATATTACTGGTTTTAGTGGCCCACATTTCTTACAGTACACAGTTCTTTAAGTAGAAGGGTGTGAGTGGGGATGCCATTGGGCACTAGATCTTGATTCACAAAACCAACAATTTTGACTGCAGATCAAATATTCCTCCACAGTGATGTGACTTGATGCTGAGATCATGATTCAGTCTTTAAGGGATATCAGACAAATAAACAAAAATGATAAAATGATCTTTTGTAAATCATGAAAGAACTTTGTGAGTAGGGGTTTCTTAATGTGCTGAATTGCTGCATATCAGTAATGTCACTTAGAAACAAATCATCAAAGAAACGTGAGTTCAGTTCTTCCACCAGCAGCTTTTTACCTTACTGCATGAATTTTTTCTGGTTCTTTCCCAGCAGATTCTACCTCTAATTAAAAAGAATGACTTTTTGAGTTTGTTTTCTTTTTATCCCCAGATCCTTTTATATTTTTCTAGACTTTAAGCACCAGGCTGAACAGAATAAGAAAAGAGACACAGAGGAAGGACCTCTCTTGTACTAAGCAAAGTAGAAAGAGATGGACATTGCTAGCAATTCCATTAGACCACCAGTTCCAACACGTGCATAAACATTAATATGTTTGTGTGCACAAATTGCAGGAAAGGCCTGGCATGAGGCCAATCAATCCTTGGTCAGCTGTGGCTGTGATCATCTGTCTTGTTTCATGTCTGTGAAAACACCGTTAAGGTGGAGATGTCTTTTAACAAGCTTTGCAATACACTTCCCTTAGGAGGGAAACCTTACCCTGATCCTGTTTTGTGAGATTTTTATACTGGGAAATCTGTGAATGTGAGCTTGACCCTGAAATAAGACTGGTTTTTCTGCAACATTTTACGGAGATGTTAGAATTATTTTTGAGTCACAGACTTCTTAAATTAATTTTTAAAAAAATCAGAATCAGGAATCAGAAGAGCTTAATTTCAAGCCTCTCTTTTCTTCTTCTTTCAGGTTTTTGCTTTCTTTCTCTGATTTACATCTAAAGTAGTCAGGTTTTATAATTCCAGAGTACTGAACAAATTTCCTGAAAAAATGTCCAAAAGTTCAAAAGATAACCATATCTTATCTGCTTGTTGGTTAGAGCATGGTGCTAATAAGACCAACGCTGTGGGTTCAATCCCTGTTCAGGCCACTGACTTGAGAGCTGGACTCAATGATCCCTGTGGGTGCCTTCCAGCTCAGAATGTTCTGTGATTCTGTGATTTTTAACTGCATGGATTAATAGTTTGAGATTTACATTCTTATTAGCCTCATAAATTCATGTTCATTCAGATTTACTTCAAACTTATATTAAGATCATCATTAAGGTCGCAGAGTTACAGCATAATCTTGCAAATACTTTGTAAAAATATTTGGTGTCAAAGTAACTTGACTTAGCACTTAGTAACTGACAAAAAAACTTTTTAGAAGATAACAAACAAAATTCTCTAGATTAATAATAATCATATTTTTGCTTTTCTTTATAGGTCATAAGCACTTCTTAAAATCCTTCATGCTAATAAAGAACACCTACACCGTAACTCACCTCAGTAGGGGTACTTACGTTAATGTCTTTTTAGGCTTACGTTTTCCTTGCTTATTTGCTTGGAAAAGTAAAAAATTCTTAATTGTTTAACATATAAGATTAATGTGCCTTGTTATGCAAACTGTAATTCGAGGAAATGGTAGAGACTTTCTGTTGTGCCTTCTTGAACCTTTCTGCTCCAAAAATAATATAATAGCAGAAATC
>NW_005054305.1:6239824-6243807 GCF_000277835.1 Geospiza fortis | reverse complement strand
ATGTTCTTAGCTACAATTAGCTGGAAGTAGTTTGAAAAATAATTCTCAACTGTCTGTGTTGAATGTGTGTTGTGGGTTGGGGGAAAGATATTGCAAGTTTTTGTTTCATAAAATTAAGTTTCTTTCAGTTTTGAATGAAAAAAAAAAGTCCAACAATGTGCTGACCAGCTTCAATCCCACTATGCACTCTATAGTTTGCAGTATTATCAAAATAATTTCCTAGAGAATTCATAAAAGAATAAATTTATATGGAGAATGTAATTCTATGTAAGAAACCATTTCAAGGAATCTACTAAAACTGTCAGCAGACAGCTCAATTTTTTTTATTTCAAAACATGTTTTCATGGGTTTTTTGGTTCAATTTGTATACATAGATAATATCCCATCTTCTATGAAGAGCAGGTAGAATTGCTGTCTCACGTACTCAGGATAAGGAATATTAAGAAAAGTGACAGAACTATGGCTACCAGACATCTTATTGATTAATCTGTAAGATTAGTTTAACAATGAGAGAGGGCTCACTCCAGAACAGAAATTTGTAGTGAGAAAGAGGAAATCATTTTATTCCTTGAAACAAAGAGGGGAACTGATGCACGGTATGATTCACATTAGTTTTCCGAATCACTAATTTCCACAAAGACACAGAAATAGCCTAATGCAGATTTGGTTGAAGACCTTGTTAGCACTACAACAACAAGGATCAAGATCTTATGAAAAAGACCTATCTCAGAAAAAATAGTAACTAAATGGTTTAGATTATTTTGGTATTTGTCATACATCAGTCTGTTCTGGCATTCAGTGCTCCACCTTAGAGTGCTCCACCTTCATTGTGTATCACAACCATGGCCTGCTCTGGAAATAATATTATCACTATTGTTCTTTGAAAGCTGCTGAGGTTCACTTCCAAGCATAAGAATGAAGGGTGGCCACAGGCTGTGCAGGAATTGCTCAGTGATGCTGATGGATAACATCTTACCCCTGTTAGATACTGAACCACCCAGCATGGCAAGCATCCCTGGAATTGAGAAGGGAACATACCAAGAGCAGGTATACTACCCTGCTGTCCCTCCAGTTCTGAAAATATTGATACTGAGATTCAAACAGATATTTCTTTCCATGGGAAGAACCAGAAAGCAGAACTAGAGGGGTTTCTCTTGAAAGTAACAAGGAGACGAGGCAATGGCTCTTGGAAAATCCTATATTAGCAGTTGAAAGGTACACAGTGAGAACATTTTGTTTTGTCTGGATGGAATAGATGAAAGAAAAGGGTTTTTATACTTATGCACCTTCTCACCTTTCTGATGGAGATATCTGACTAAGAAAACAAATTAGAAGATGTAAAAACAGGAAAGAGCTCATCATGTCTCCCAGTCAACCATTTACTGACAGTGCTTTTTTTGACACATGTAAGGTTAACAATTAAGGTCTTTTAAGCATTATTTTTAAAACATGGTCAGAAAATAAAATATGGAAACACATATCCAGAGAACAAAGTGGTTTGAAAACCTGATTTTAAGGTTTCAGAGAAACAAATAAAATTCTCTCATTTCCCAAGAACACCTGCCTGAATGAACAGGCTACAAATTATCCTTGGATAAGTCTGTCTTGGTTTCTCACCATATTTTCACACACTGTGAATAATTAGCTTTGAAGGAGACAAAAAGGATGAAATACTCATTAAGATGTTCATCTAACAGTAGAATCCCAGCCTGAAAGAAATTTTAAGTAAATGATACTAAAAAAAGTAGTTTCATCGGTAATGCTGAAGGAAGAATTTTCACAATAATGTAGGTCCCAGATCTGGGCATGATCTGAAAGGCATTTTATCTTCTTCCAAATCTCTGCTCTAAATCAGACCATGAGAATATTAATTTGAGTCTTTCACTTCTTGAGAACCTTAACCCTGGGATTTTGGAGAACGGTCCCTCCTTGACTTTCAGGGTTTGAGCTTTTACCCCCTCACAATATTACTGAATATCAGGGAACTTCCAAGGCTGCTGGCAGTCACTGGTACTCCTGCTCCTTTCTGGCCTGCATACTAGAGTTGGAAGCTTTTTCCTTTTTCTATGGATACAGTAAGGGTGTGGTGGGATATCAGAACACTTTTTGAAGTGTCCCAGAGGCTTGGTTTTTAGTGTCAATCTCCCTTCAGTGAAGAGTAACTGTGCCCAGCTCCATTAATTTTTTTTTACTTTGGGTCTGGAATTAGGCTGATCTGTCAGTAATAGCACTTAGAATAGTAAAAAGTGACAACGGAGATACAAATAATGAGAACTAAGAGTAAAAGAAAAACCACATTTGTTCTATTTACTCCTAAAGTAGACATCAGTTTCCATCTTCAAGTAGCTTTCTGCTTCCCTCTCAATAATTTGGTTGTCAGTGTTTCAGGTTTTGAGAATGTTCCTCTTCTCTTAATGTTGCACCTTACATGCTCTGCTCTTACCTTTCAAAATGTCTAGGAGGGCTAGATGGACTTAGCATTTTCCTTGAAACTAGCAGAAAACATGATCCATATGAAAAAGTGAAGCTTTATTAGAATAAAGGTTTGTTCTATATCCAGAAGTTCCCTTGTATACTTAACTGTCTGGTAAACAACCCTTTCCTTCAATGAACTGTGAAATTCTAGCATCTCCCTTTCCTGGCTATTTGATATTTTTCAGCAAGGATACACCTTTCAATCAACCTGAGAGGCCATGTCAACCTTCAAATTAAAAAAAAACCAAAAACATACTGATGTGTAAGAAATTAAGTTATTTTCAGATTATTGCTTTTTAGTTGCTATCAGACATTGATTGCAGTGAGCCAGTCTTTTGGGGTGATGGTTTTGGGGTGAGTGCTCCTGAGCTCCTTCAAACTGACTGTCTCTCATACCTCTTTTTTTAGTAGTACTTACATAGCCCTTTCTGTAGAGCAGTGTTTGTGGAAATTTTCAATCTGACCTGCCATGTACACTTGAAAATCCTATCAATTATGAAAGAAAATTTAAAGATCCCTTTATGTGTCTTGATTATAAAATTAATATGACATTAAATATATATCCGTTTGTCTTAAATAACTTAGAAATGAGACTGAGGGCTTCCTGAAGAATTTTAGGCTTGCATTAAAGGAACGATTTTAATAAATCGTTCCCTTAATCGTTTTAATAATTTTAGGCTTGCATTAAGGGAACGATTTTAATAAAAGTTAAACTGAAAGAATACAAAGCAAACTGCTTTTCTTTGCTTGCCTGAAGGAATTGTATCTAATGCCCTGATCAAAGAGGTCTGTAGGGCAGGAGTGTGATGTGTCCCCGCCACAAGACAAAGACCGAAACGAAACAATGATCTAGGCTAGAAATTCACTTCTCTAGAGAGCAGCTGTAGCACATTGATTTGTGCTCTTGGGTATGATTTGCTGCAAGTCACTATAGGTAAATCCAGGGTTTGATATTTGTTGGAGTAAATGCATCATGTAACTTACATTTATCTAGCCCTTTTAATAAGAAAAAGGTATTCACGTTTTCTGAAAAGAGTTTGCTGAATTGAAGAGTGAAAGACTGAATGCAAAAAAAAGAGATTGGGAATGAGGAATCATGGTATGAACAAGCACCAGAACTGATCTAATTTCCAGAGATAAACTGTGTTGATGCAGTTTTACTATCCATTTCCCAGTTACCCAATGTAATTTTGTTAGTCTTAATATGTTTTACTACTAAATCTAGCCATTTTTGACATTGATTTCAGTGCAATTTGTGTAATAGGTCCAGTGAAGTGGTCCTTATTGACTGCTGATAGTATATGTTTTTCCACCTGAAGTGTTGTTGTTAATTGACACGCTCTTTCATTTTCCTGATATAATTTTACTCTATTTGGATAACTGCCTGAAGTTCCCCCTTGGTAAACTAGGTCTCTTTCATGGCAAATATCAAAAATAGTTTTGAAAATCAGATAAATTCCAGACACAAATTCATCCCTTCAACAACAGAACATTAAAATAATCAGATT
>NW_005054305.1:6207772-6239230 GCF_000277835.1 Geospiza fortis | reverse complement strand
GTGTTCTGTATGTTGGGATCCCAGCAATGCTCCTTGCAGGGTTGTTCTAGGAATAAATTGACACAGGCAGGCAAAAAAATCCCTCACTGTTTACCTCATTCAGTGGCAGGCATAAAGGGCAGTTATCTACTTTAATTGAAAAAAAATGTGAATCAAAACATCAAGATTACAATGTCAAAAATGAGATTTATACGAAGAATTGATCTATAACCATGAATATGCTGACTCTGCTAGAGCTGCATAACTTGCAAAACTTGCTTTTAGATCCATGAACTTTGTCAGTACTCCCAGCAAAATCTGGAAATTCTTCCCAGAACCCACTCCACAAAGGAACCACCTTCCTGGGTACTTGTGTCCTGTTACAGCCCTCAGAGGGCACACAGCTGCCACCAACCTGGTGAAAACTCCGGCCAGAGGATTGGCAAGTGACACTCTAGAAGAGGGCCCTAAACCAAGGAGCAGAGTTTTTAATCTCTTGGCCTTAAGTGACTGTGGACACTGCTTGATTTCAGTGCAAAGTCAAGACTAGTTACCTTAAAACAGTACTGCAAACCCCAGAATCATAGAATGATTTGGGATGGAAGGGACCTAGAAGATCTTCTGGTTTCAATCCCCCCTGCCGTGGATGGGGGCCCCATTCTGCTGATTATTCTGTCCCCAGGTTCTCATTCTATTGCAAGGCATATGTCAAGAATTGTACAGACTTCCACTGCTCTGCTAGGTGGCTACACCAAGACCTTAGGCACACCAAATATGCTCTGTCACTCCCCAAATCCCTACTGTGCTTTCCTTAGGCCAGCTGGGTGCATGAGCCTAACATACATCATACACAAACACGTCTGTGAAGGCTTCTCTAAAGAAGTGGGTTTAACCCCTGGAAAACCCTCTGGATACCTGGGAGTGTTGTGATGGACTGTCAGATAAAAGGAATCAAGCCTTATTTGCTTGATTACAACCCTTGCTGGTGTAAGTTAAGCAAAAAAGATAACGTTTCAATTTATGCTTAGTACATTTGACCTCAAAGTCAATGAATGACATAAAATACTTACTTGTTATGTTTTTTTTTTCCCAGAGAATTTTTCCAGAGAATTATTTGCAGTATTAGTCAACTAGTGTCCTTTATGAATCTTCTTAAAACTGCAGTTTTGTAGAACAGACAAAAATTTCCTCATCTTGAGATGTAACAAAAACAAATTCATACCCACTCCTTGCAGAAATCTCTATCATGCTACAGAAGCTAATATGTCAATATTTTGAAGATATGTTTCTTTGGCAGCATATTATAAAAGAAAATAATTTCTATTATGTTTTTCCTGTGTGTATCAGAAACAGAAGTATATACTGTATCATATCTCTGTATATGTAAGCCTTCTAGAGATTATATTCATTTCATATGTCAAATTCAGGCTAAGCAAAATGTCAAACTTTGTTTACTAATTTAATACTTTTCTTTTAATATCCTGTTTTGGTTCTCTAGTTATAACACAGATGCACCTAAAGTTCGCTAGAAACATTTGCTATTAGCTTCTTCTAAAAAAAAAATTAAATTTGAGGATAATCCTACCTCCAGAGCTTATTCTGTTCCTGGCCATTGACTGTGACAGTGAAAGGCTCATCTGAAAGCAGTGAAGCATCCCATCTAAAAGCATAAAACATATTACATTTCATGAAAAAGCTAATTCAGATTGTTTAATTCTGGTAATATTGCCTCTGTCACCTTCAAAATCAAAATGTTCTTTCCTGTTATTATAAAGAAAACAACCAAATTGCTTAAAAACCCATTTGAATACACAGCTGCCTTATGTTGCATACTAATTTGATTAAAAATGCTTGTGCCTCACCAGCATTTTTTGCATAAAACACACTAGTGAATTTAACAAAGAAATATAAATATATTTTGGCGATTTTTGATGACAGAGCGTGCTGTAGTGTCCACAACACCCCTGGACCAAACAAAGATCTCAGCACAGGGTTGGGAGACGTTAAACTGAATGTCTTGCTATATTTGTTTGCTCAGTGCTTTGGGCACTGTGCCAACCTCATTGCGAATAACTGCATTAGTCAAGTGTATCCAAATTATTACAACACAGCGTCCATCCCAGTTATTGCTGTTGAAGCATTTTCTGAATCTTCACATCGCTACAAGCGTTTGTTTGAGGGGCGAGATTTGCGCAAATTCAGGACAACCTTAATTTTAGAGGGAAAATCTTAACATCTTTGCAAGTTGCTTGTCATTCCTAGAAAGAGTAATTAAGTAGTAATTGCACTACTTTTATTTACATATGTTGAACACCTTGCCTGAAAAGAGGAACTGCCATGAAAATAGAATGAAGGGAAGAGGAGCCAGAGAAGACATTGTTTTTTCACTTGATAAAAAGAAGTATTGTTAATAGTCATCTCTCCTTCTTCTCTCATCACGATCTTCAGCTTAGCTCTCTAATTTTGACCTAGATGAAGATGTTGCAGTAAGTCTTTGTGGATTTCTGTTTGCCATGCTTTTACAAGGGAGATGGCAGACTGTATGTGTTTTAGTCTTTACTTTCCATGAGAATATCCTCCTCCTAGCACAGAGATGTCCAGTCTTTCTCACCATAGCAACCCCTGAGCTAAGGTATGTCTGCAAGCCTCAAAACATATGGGTTACCCCCTCTGCACTTCAGGACAGCTCCGGTTAAGGTGCCTGGATGGCTTGAAAACAATCAAATTGAGTTTTGCAGCCCTCACTGGCTCGCTTCTCCTCCCAGCTGCCCATTTGTTTTATTCTACAATTTCCAGCTCAGCGTAGTGCTGGCCATGAGGAACAGTTCTGACAGGAGAGAAGTGCTGGAGCCGCTTGAAAGCTGCATGTCATTCAAGGGATAAATTTGGATCTTTCCTGCTACATACAGCAGGGCTGGTAAGGCAAAGAAATATCCCTTCTCCTTGTTTTGGAGCCAGTGCTTTCCTCCTCTTACAGTGGATGGCAGTAATTTTTTCCATTATCTGGCCTCAGAGAAGGAAGACTTCAATCTGCCACATTGGTGTTGTGTCCTTAAGCTTTCTGAACACTAGGTCTATCAGTAGTCTGTATTTTATTATTAAGCCCCTTGGCTGGGAGCAGAATTTGTGGCCTCTTGTACCAGTGTATATGGCTGAGTTGGTTGCAGCTGGCAATTTTTCCGTATTTTCCAGGAAAGTATATATGATTGGACCATGAAAGCATAAATATCATCTGCTAAACTTAGTTAGAAGCAGGAAGTTGGAGTAATTAAAAAATATTTGACATTATATTAAAAAGGAAAGAACCTCTAAATTTTCTGTGAAAGATTTTTTTTAAGCCATTGGCTTTGAAACACTGGTAATTTTCATCATATGAAAACCATATTTTCACACAGACAATACATCGCAAAGATGTACATAGAATATATAATATATTCTATATATTATATATATATTACATGTTGTATGTTCATGTCAATGTTTTCATGCACTGTACTAAGTCACAAGTAATTTAATAAAGAATAGAGACAATGAAAGTGTCATAAATTATCAACATTTAATGAAAAGGAGAAATATATTTTGGAAATATTTTCATGGTAAAAAAAATCCCAAAAGTGTAAGACAATCAAAACTTGGAGGACTATTCCTTTGGTGGAAAACTGAAATTTTAAATGTTCTTTCAGTTATGTTTAATAACTGCCAAATATCTTTTTTGTTGTTGTTGCTTTTAATAAATGTTGATTTCATGATGAAAAATATAAATAGCAAAATATTTGGAAACTTAAGCCACTGCCTTCTTTATCAACCCCAAAACATTTTCAGAAAATATTTTCTCATTGTCTCACTAGGTTTAGTACAAAACTAAAAGTTTTAATGCCAAACCACCAAACACGTTTTGTCAAGGATAAAGTAGTCCTGACTTTTCATACACAAACACATTCTTGTCCATCAGCTGCAGAACGGTGATGCCTGTGTGCAGTTCTGCAACCAGCACACAAGAGCAGTATGGTGGATTATCCTGCTGTGAGTGAGGGAATATATGATTTCCCAGTCAGGGATGGACATACCTGCAGTATGCATAGACAGTCAGAACCTCTGCATATATGCAAACCATTTAGCTAGAGGCATAACTGCCATGTCTTGTGGTGCTGTTTGTAAGTCTATACAGTCTTTTAAGCCCCACCATGATATTTCTGTGCCTCCCTTAAATTACTTCACACTGAACACTCTTTACATAGTAAGAGAATGCACAGTGACTAAATGACAGAGCAGCTGATGCGTGGTAACCTTTTCATGTGTCAGAGCCCTCTGACAACTTGAGTTTTACATATGCTTTTGGATTTTTAACACTAAATCATCCGTTTGCCAATGTTGTTACCAAGCAAAAAATGATTCTGTTGAATGATCAGAGACTACTTTTGCTTTATTTGGACAAGAATGGACATTTCTGAGAGTTTCTCAGATTGTTGTAAGACTGGAGAAAGAATTTAATTTGGAGTTATTGTATCCTGAGGATAGCTAAGTGTTGTTTTGCATTGGATTGTACTCTGGTGATGCCACTGATACATGCATTTTTGAAAATAATTGCTCGTGCATCAAGAGTTTTTTCTGTTTCAATAGACCAACCTGAAGCTCAATGTATGTATGCTCTCTTAACTCTTTAAATATAGTTTATTTCCTTCCTGGCTGGTTTAGTGCTACCAGGGTTTGTCTATGGTCAGAAATGCTGGAGTAAATAAGGCAGCCACACCTTTTTTAGGTCTCTGAAGCACTGATGGTGCACATACTCCCCAGTGGCAATGTGTATGTACCCAAATATGTGGGTATCCATATGGGTGTATTTACTTCCCAAATGTGCTGGGAAGGCAGGGGGCAATGACAGCCTTTGGATCAGAGAGCAGGTCTGAGAGACACACAGGTAGAATGCAGATAACCACCTCTCTCTCATGTTGACATTTTGACATTCATCAAGTGCCTTGACATTCCTTTCTACCATTTGGAAAATGCTATACCCACCAGATATTTCAAATGGCATTTTTTCTTCTATGGGGAATAACAAAGGCTTAGGATAAATGATTTCTCCCTGCTGCCGTGTGGAGCATCCTGTGAAAGGGATTATCTTTGATTTCCTTAGTTAATATTTTGCAAACATATTTTCTTCACAGAAAGGAGATCTTGTGAAGAACAGTGACCAC
This sequence comes from Geospiza fortis, assembly GCF_000277835.1. Taxonomy (NCBI): domain Eukaryota; kingdom Metazoa; phylum Chordata; class Aves; order Passeriformes; family Thraupidae; genus Geospiza; species Geospiza fortis. The sequence goes on along the minus strand of NW_005054305.1, from coordinate 6,234,056 downwards.
AAAGAAAGATATAAGACTGTATCTCCTTGCAGAATTATTTAATCTGTTACACTTCTGACACACCTATGGAGGAACACATAGGAGCATGAAAGGGAATTAATGAAAGATACTAAATCAATGTACATGAGATAAAATATGTTCCTCTTTCCTTCCTCATACATTTTCTTCTATTTAGATTCAAGTTGACCAAAGTATAGCAAACAAGCTATTAAGAGAATTTCTATGGTACTTGAAAGATCTTTAGCTACTCAGAACCTCTGTGGGGAACCCAGATTCCTGCAGCCATAATTTCCTTCCAGATTTAAATGAAAGACAGTTCTAGTGCAGAATTATAGCTAAAATGCTGTAATTTTCTGAAGTGCTGCCCATGACCACAAAAAGTACTCTCAGCCACTGAGTAGTGACTGACAATCAGTTCAGTGAAGTCCAGCTGCTGCTTTGAGTCTGGGATTGGAACATGCACTCTGGGACGCAGGGGCAGCTACCCTGCAAGGGTATTTTATTAAATTAACAGTAGTGAATGGTGCATAAAATTGTCACTAGGATGAATTTATTATAGTATAATTTTATTCTCACATTATTCTGTATGGGGTGCTACCCCAACAGAGTTTCCAATTCAGTAGTATGCCTGAAGCCAGGGGTTCTATCAGCAGTGTGTCAAGGGGTGCCTGGCTCTCATTCATATATAATTTACTCTTATTACATGAGATTTTTCTATTTTTCTGCACTAACAGTTGTATATTTTCTAATGAAGGTTTAAGTCAACTGGGAACCAGGGTATAAATAGAGTTTCAGTAGTTTGTGCCAAATATGGATTGTTTGTCTTCCTGTTAGTTATGGATTGTGAGTGTATTATTGCTGAAGGAAAGTTTTGGGGGGTTTATTTTTGTTTCATGTATTTATTTACCATTTAATATAAATTACGGAAGCTTTTCAACTGTTCAAAATTAATTATGTCATTAGAAAAAATGTCTGAGATTATTAACAAAAACACATGAGCCTATCTAGCCTGCACAGGTCAGCTTTGTGCTTATTGAACATGTGAAGGTAACTCTGACAGTACTTTGGTATTTAGCATTTCCTAGCTGAACCTAGATAAAAGGTACCTAGATGCAAGCCCTTCTTCTCCAACATTTTCTAAACAAACAAAAAAATTAACAGCACGGCTACAGAACTGCTCCCCAAATATAGATCTTTACCTTACACTTTAATCACTATATTATTCTTCCCAATATGCTGGCTGCTTCCTGAAAGTCTGTTACCATTATCAAAAGGGTCTGAGAATGAGCTCAGAAAGAAAAGTACATCTGTAAAAAGTATTCTGAATGAAATAGATATTTAAAGAAGCTCAGTATGCCTGTGTAAGAAATCTTATCCTTTGACAAATGGCAGAGTTGCAGAATTGAGTTATTCATAGGACTTTATTTAAAAGCTTTGACAAAGACATGCTCTTTTAGCCTAGGACTGTATTTCTACTCATCTTGACTTTTTAAACCCAGTTTGGAACTGGGATTTCAGCATATGTTTCAAAAAATCTAGGGTATTCTAAGGCCACGCTATTGAACGTGTATGGCTAGATTTTTATCATTCCCTTCCCTTGAAGATCCACTGGTGACTTTGCAGTGCATGAAAATATCAACGCCTGCCCTGAAATAGTGCAGAAGAGAGAACCTGAGCTTTGATCTTTACCCTTTGGATGAGTGCCATAGCCAGCTTCTTGTTGACTTAAAGCACAAGTGAAACTCCTGTTAACATCAAACCCTCATTTTTCACATGTACCACCTTGATATGAAACAGGAGAATGTTTAAAATTGGGAATAAGCTTGTGGCACAGGAGGTTCTTTCCTGCACATCCCTGATGCTGAATTTTACTTAAGATCAAAGGCCATCCTTCTTAAAATTAAATACTAATATATTTTTTCTGTCTCTGTCAGTATGCTTTTAGCTGAAATGGACATTTAAAAAGCTCTTCAGTAGCTCTGCAAATCAAACATTAAAGTTTAAATGCTGAAGAGTATTCATCAGTGCAACTATTTTGCTGAGGTAATAAATATAATTTAAAGGAATATATTTGATTGAAGACTATCATACTGTGTTGCTATCAATTTTTATATAATGAAAGAGATTAAATGAATCCTTGCTAATGCATTATTGGTATGTGAAGAACAAGAAGAAACAAATTACACACATTTTTCCACTTAATTATTGTGCTAGACACATTGTCATATCATTGACCTATTTGGTCGTGCCCAAGTTAATCATGCCTGAACTTTTCCCAGTGGGAAATAAGCTTCTTCACTTCCTGTCTTGCAGGAATATCAACTAAAACTCAGTCACATATGCCCACAGCCTGATCACTGCAGCCCACCATGTCCGTCGTCCCCAGCAGTGAAACCGCGGTCTGTGGCATGCCCGTGAGAGCCCGTGTTAGAAACCCATCACTTCCCATGTGCCTCCATTCAACTCTGTTCAATCACTTACTACACTAAATTATACCAATCTCCACTTGGAAAAGCGTTCCTTTCCTTTTTTGACCTTTTTGTTGTTGTTGTTGTTGTTGTTGTTCTCGTTGTTTTAGTTGTTGTGTTTTGTTTTGCTTTCTTTTTTTTTGTTTGTTTGTTTTGTTATTGTTTTTGCAGGGAACTGTTTTGTCACACTGAAATAGAGTTTATGTGCAGTGACAGCCTAATAAGCCAGCAACTTTAGTCGCTTATTAAAGTCAAGCATGTGTCTTTGTTTCATGTTGCTAATGATGTGGAACCGTGGAGGCCCGAGTATATTTCGTCTGGACGGTGTGGGAGCGAATGCTGAGAGCTCATTACTTGGCTCCCCATTGGAATCCTGCAGGCTTCTGCTCATTGAGGAGACTGTGGGGGCTTTGACAGAATTATTATACTGAATATTTTTAGACTCATTAACTATATCACCAAAGCAAAACATCTCTTCCTTAGATGCAAATGGCTGCAGCTACTGTGGCTTTGCTTTAGTTATTACAGAAAAAAAAGGATGAAGCTTGAAAACAACTTAGAGAAGGGATTTTCATGCCCGAATGTTTGAATTTGTAACTTATATTGGCAATGTGTAAGCCTTTTTTACCACATTTAAGCCACTCATGTCTAAGTGCCATTTAAAAATGCATATATTCAGTCTCATGTAGTAAGTGGTGCTCAATCCTTTAAATTTAGAAAGCGCTATTGAAGTACACAGCAAAATAGGAGCTTTTGAAATTCCACTTTCTACTCCAAGGTGAAAAGATCTAAATGTTAAAAACTCGTTTAAACTAATTATAGATGCTTCAGTTAAGCCTTCAAAGGTAAAGAAATTCAGGGTTAAGACTAAAAATTCTGACTTTCCTTTAACCTAAGTGCTGGAACATAGGTACTGTGCAGTATGAAAAATCACACACTTCTCCAGACCATACAATTCCTAACCAAAACAGAGTGATTTAAAGATGAAGACTGAGACAAAATTTTTAGTCTAAAACTGAATTTCCTTGCTGTGATGGGTTTAAGTTGGTTCTTAATGCTACTTTATTGTAGCTTTTTGGGGTTTAATTGAGACTTAAGATGTACTTGAAGAAAAATATGAATACCTTAAAATTAATTCTTCAGAGCAAAGGACAGAAAATTGCATTTATGGCTCCATTTGTTGGAAAAGTGAGGTTGGCTGTGAACTGTACATTATTTCACCTTCTATAAAATGATATTTTGATTTCTTGATGGGGACTTTCTCTATATGTTGTGTACAACCTCATCCTCTCCAAATTATCAACTTGAGTATTTGCCCAAGAACATGTACATTCAAAAAACACTACAGACAAGAGGTTTTTTTTCTCATAATATGTGCAGGCATTCATTAGGATTTTATTCTCTGAAATTATTGTAGGTTAAAAAACAACTATTTTGATTCCTAGGCAGAAAGACATTGCTTTTATTTGTGGTTCATTTCCTGCTGTAGTATTCTCTGACAATGGTGACACCGTCTTTATACATCAAGAAGTTCTTCTTTCTATGACTGCCAGGGACTCTGGAGGGAATACTTCATATCTGAAACATGTCTCCCTTTGGGATTTCACCATCAGAATAACAGTTCTGATCAGTGGCCCATTAGAAAAATGTTGCGGTTTTTTTCTTTTTTTTTTTTTTTTCCCTGAAGCTATGAAAAGGAATAGTTAAAAATCTGACAGATAAGAAAATTGTACTGGATAGAAGTTAATTTTTGTGCACATAGGAATTTCATGCTGTCCCTCAAGCAGTAATTTCTTAAAGGTGCAAGGGGAGTTCTGAAGTTAAGCTCTGGGTAAGTTTGACTTTTGAGATGTTGCAGTTCCTGTTCTTACATGTTTGTAGCACAATGCTGTTTAATTTAGGTGTTGGGCAAAGCTTTTGAACTCCAGTGCCACAGGCAAGGTTCCTGAACCTTTATGTTTAAGCACCTAGGTAATGGTAGCCCAAATTATTTCCTGACAAAAATAAGCCTTTCTGAAAGACCTGATTATTAATACGGGTCCCAGTAAGGAAGACAACTCTAAAGCCAGTGGCCATGGTTGTTCAGTAAATACTTTATTCTTCCTTAAAGCTGCACAGAACTTTTCAAATTCACATGTAAATTCTCACCTGCAGAACTGGTTCACAGTTGTGATTTCAGATGTTTTTAGTAAAAATAGCCTGAAGGCAACACACCTGTCTAGGTATACATAGATGATCCACAGTAAATAGAATAGACTTGATCTGTAGGCGTGCCAACACAATTGTTTCATTTCCTACAGGAAGCATGATAATCAGTTTAGTAGATGTATTAGTACTATAAACAGATGTTAACTATCAGTTATTGTATTTATAGTCTTATTTACAGTCTTACATTTAGCCAAAATAAAAATCACTGTATGATTCTACCTTTAATTTTATTATTTTATCTACTTTAATGCCTGTGAAGCTGTTTCTTCAGTTTTGGAGAGAAAAGGTACTGTTAGGTGTTTGGCATTTTCGGTTGTGTTTTCTTTTTTTTTTGTTTATGGTTGTTATTTTTATTGTGGCTGGAGTTTTTTGTTTTGCTTTGTTTTGTTGTTTTACCTAAAAAGCTATGCCCTGCAGTGAAAAGCCACTGGTAACAAACATGCCTACTCTGCTGGAAAATATGAATTAGGAGAGTAAAAATCTTATTAAGATGCATTCTTGAACTATACAATAAATATTTATCAGATTGTATGATAAAAATGAATATTTGTTCAACATTTCCAGTGACTGTGTTTCAGTGAGTTCTGTATTATAAATCTTTTTATGTCCAATGGCATACAATTTTTTTGTTATCTGCCCTCTAGGTACTGTGTAGTTGCCAAAACCTGGCTTTCCTGAACTATTGACCAAGTTCAAAGCTTTGTACCTATAAGGGATTTCAGTATGTATTTTAAATTTTTGTATTTCTTTGCTATCTATAGCAAGATGACTTTGCAGTTAAATTTTATTTTTCTGTTGCCTAACCTCCATTCAAGATAAGACTTTTGTATTCATTTAGAAGTTGGTGCCTTATGTGAGATAGTTATGGCACCAAACAGGTAATTTTCTTCTTGATTTGGACTTCTGGTGGATTTATCTTATGTAAATGTTTCAGGTAATAGAAAAAGAAATAGCTTTTTCTTTTCCTATAGGGTACATATGATTGACATTGGAAAGGGTCAGGGTTAAGGAGACTTTAAACTTCTGAATTAAAAATTTAAAGGTATGTTAAAGAAAAGTGATTGCAGTATGGTTCTATGTGTTGGTGTTTTTTAAAAAAAAATCTAGTTCTAAAGCTAGATTTATTTATATACTCTTTTACTGCTTTTCCAAACTCTGGTATAGTATAAAGCATCAAAATAGGCACATTTTTGGTGCTTATTTGTATTAGAGGACTCCAAAACAGATGGTGTGCTAGTCAACCTAGTCTTTAATTGGAAAAAGAAATAACAATTTTTTAATCTAGGATATAGTTATTCTGTCTGTGCTGACATTAAATGACCTGTTCTGTGCTCTCCAGTCCTGCTCTCCTGATCTTTCAAATTGGGAAGCTTTTGAAGAGCAATATTTCTCTCCTTCCTTGTGTTCAAATTTTCTTCCAAGAAAAAGCAAGATGCATGTGATATGTGCAGGTCTTTGCTTTCTTTTCATTTTTGCAGGAAGAGAAAACTAATTAAGATGAACTATAATTATTGTTACTTCTGCTGTTAGAAACTGAACCTGTGTCCTGAAAAGCAGAAGAAAAACAGACATGGAAAAAATCACCAAACCCAGAAAATTCATCTTCTGACATTTGTGCTTTCTATTTTTCAGCGTTGGCTACAACAAAGATTGACAGCATTGCTTGTAAGGAACTTGATACATTAGAAAAGGCTAAAAAAATGAGACCATGGAGACCTTCTTGGGCTCAAGCCCAAATGGTACTTTTTCTTGGTTTCTACCATGCCTAGGTGACTTTGTCAGTTCCACTGGCTTGCCCACCCTACACAGCACTTGACCATGGATTTCTGTCCTCTGGATCCCATCAGGGTCCTTCTGGTCTTAACTGGTGGTTAATACTACATGTGACTGTATTTCAGTTTCATTTAGACCCACCAGAGTAGATTTTTAGAAAAGGTGAAGTATGTATAGTATGTCATGAGCAGTGGCACAAGAGAAGTCCAGGGAGAAGCTGAAGTTCTTCATTAAGTCTGAGTCAGTCTCTGGAGAAGTGGAAGAACATGGAAGAAGATGGAAATCTATTAGGGCCTCTCTGCTTTCAGAGGCTGAGAAGGAGTCAAAGATCCCCTAACATCAGCAGTCATGTGTTCTTAACAACATCTGTAAAAATCTTTGGGGCAATGTTTCTTTTAGCTCTGTCTCACATGAAATAGTCTCCCCCAGAAATACCTGTTACACTCCTCATATTGATCTGTTCACAATGTGAGACCACTCATTGCTTTGAAGGAGATATGAAAAGGACTATGAACCGTATAAATAAGGCTTTGTCAAAATGCATAGTGTCCTAAATTAACATTGCAAAAGCAACTGTAAGTCTGGCATTTCCTAACTTCTGAACATTTTTCTTTCCTTTTTATTATCCTTTTAAGGTAATTGTGTGTGATTATAAAGGCATTAACTAGATTCCTTTTTGCATCTTTCATTTATCTGGTAATCAGGAACATAATACTGAATCTATTTGTGTAATTGTGGCTGTTAAGAACCTTGGAAATCAAGGCAGGTAGAACCTGCCAACTAACTCACGGTTTACTAAAGTCACTCAGGTCATTAATGGTTTAAGCGTCTCCTCATTAAAAGAGTTTAACCAAAGATGTGCTTTCTGTCTTGTTTATTACTGCCACCAGCTTTTACCTAGGAAAATTGTTGTTTGGAAGGATTTATAGAAATCACATTTCAAAGAAGGATTATAAAACCCAAAGTTCTTGATAAACATGGTGAGAATCAGTCTGATGCTAGAGAGGACCTCATTACTTTCATATGCACTTGAATTTGCATCAGTTCTGGAGAATTCTCTGAGTTAAGATAAGCTCACTATAGTCATACTCCTTGATAAGATGAAAAAATAATGTAGACACCAATTTTAAGATTAAGTCCATGAAATCTTTGGAGGCAGTTTTCAATCATTTCTTTCGTATCTATTTGATTGAATGCCTTCTATTTAAAATATTTGTTTTGTATATATATTCAATGCCTTCTATTTAAAATATTTGTTTTGCATATATTTTGTTATAAAATATAATACCTCTCTATTAAAGGCTGATTTTGGTGCACTCATAAAGCCTTTTTATGAGAAAAAATATTATTCCAAGAAACACACTTAACTAATAAGAGCAAATAAGTGTAAGGAAACAACAAAAATAAGTGAAAACCTGTCAGCAACATTAATGAAACAAAAAACAAAGTGACTATTTAACATCTTGTATTCAATTAATTTCTCAAAGACAGAAACTGAGTTTTCAGTGCTATCCTGGGAGTTGGAAAGAGATGCCTGGGGTCTTGCTAGTCAGAGGTCTGTGTCCCCAGCACAGCTCCTCCAGACAGACTGCCATCAGTCTTGTCAGCATGACTGTGCCTGGTGGTCCCCCAAAACAGAGGCTGTGGCCTCAGCTCTGCAGCAGGGTCTCTGGTGGCTGACAGCAGAGCCAGGTGCTTGACACCCAGAGGTCCTGAGGTGTTGCCCAAAAACTGGGGCAGAGGTCCTGAGCCCTTGTGCCACTGGAGCCAAGAATGTCAGTGTTTATAAAGTCTGCAATTTCAGGGCAGTCAGCCTTGTCAGTCTTAATAGGCTCCCTGTTGTGGTGCTCAGGGATGAGGCACGGATCTATCTGGGCTAGAGCCTGGCCTCCTAGGAGTAGGAAACTCCTACTGCAGCTTCTTTGTTGCAGTACAAAAATGACGAATCCTAGGAGCCATTGCAGATGCTGAGCAAATTAAATTGCTGTTAGTTCTACTAAGATTGTTGCTTTTGGGTTCTTTTCTCATAAATTGAAAATATGGCTGTTGTCTTTGATGTTATTCTATGGTTCTTTGCCCCTCAAAGCCAGGTATCAGATATGAGATTGAGCTCTGCTTGTTTCCGGCTTTGTCTGTCCTCTAGAGCAAGGACACAGCCAGCTCAGATTTGTGGGTGCCTGTCCTGGCTATTTCCCCATGCAGCAGCTGGCCAAGACCTCACCAGTTTGAAGGTTCTGAGTTCACTGCACTGTAAATGGCTGCATGAAGAAGGGAAGGAAAATGTACTGTGTTTCTATGGGTCCTTCAGATGAGGGGAAACAGCAGGGGCCACATAGCACAGATAGCCTGAAGTTGAAAAATGAGCTGGTGAATCTTACTGTTGCCACGGACAAGAAACAGAAATGCCAACAGCTAGTGCTTTTTTTTCTCTTAAGAATGGGTGAAGTAACTGGAAACTTCTTAACATATCAGGAAATTAAGACTTATTTAGCTTTTGCATAGATTTTTTTTTCAGTGACAAACAGAATATGGTCCTGTGATTGAAGTTTTTATCAGGGACCAGAGACCTTATCTTACCACAAGATCAAGTGCTGCTTTGTCATTATGAAATATAATAAATCATGTACAATGGCACTACAATTTAATTGATGGCTGCCAAACTCTGCATGTTGTTGAGGAGAAGTGAGGCAAATAGATGCACACATGGAAACAACAAAATTAAACTTGAGTAAAAGTTCAGAAGTAAAAACATGTTAAAGAACTTCTTGAGTAATGAGAAGACTAAATAAAAACAGTGAAATGAACAAATTAGTCTCTCCTTAGCTAAAAAAGTTCAAACCTACACTGTTGCAGTTGACTCAGTGCTAGTTACCAGCGCAGTATGTCATTATTAGCCATCTAGTACGGTCCATGTCCATTTGAATGGAGCAGGATAATGAGAAGCAAAATCACCTTCCCCCCATGCCTCCCTCTTTCTCATCTCCTCCTCGTCCTCCACACCAGTAGCACAGACAGGGAATGGGAGTTGTGGTCAGTTTTTCACTGCTCAGGGAGATGAATCCTGCCCCTGCTTCAGTGTGGGGCCCTTCACACGGGAAACAGATGCCCATCAACTTCTCCAGCATGAGTCCATCCCAAGGACAACAGTTTTCCACAAACTGCTCCAACAAGGGTCTCTTTTTCCATGGCGGGCAGTCATTCAAGCGCAGGCTGCTCCAGTGTGGGTCCCCCCCAGGATCACAAGTCCTGCCAGGAAACCTGCTCCAGCATGGGCTCCTCTCTCCATGGGTCTGCAGATCCCTGCCAGGAGATGCTCCAGCAAGGGCCTCCTGCAGGTTCACAGCTTCCTCTCAGACACCCACCTGCTCTGATGTGGGATCCTCCAGGAGCTGCAGGTGGATCTCTGCATCCCCCTGGATGTCCATGGGCTGCAGGAGCACAGCTGTGTCACCATGGGCTGCCCCGTGGGCTGCAAGGGAATCTCAGCTTCACCTTCTGGAGCACCTTCTCACCCTCCTTCTGCCCTGACCCTGGTATATGCAGGGTTGTTCCTCTCACATACTCCCACTCCTCTCTTCTCTGGCAGTTCTCCTGAGCATGGGGAAGCGTCTCTTAAAAGTCTCCCCCACCAAAAGTTGCGACCAAAACCTGGCTGGGCAAACCCAACACAACAAGCAGACACTAGAAGAGGCACAGAATATGCTTTGAAATTCGAACTGCAAATGCTAAGCAAACTATTTGCTTACCTGACTTAGCTCCCTTAATTTGAAGGCTGAAAGGTTCTGTACAGAAGAGCAGGTAGAACACTAGTGAGAAACCTTTTGTTTGTTTGTTTGCTCAAACTCTTCAAAAACTTAACACAAATTGGGAGTTTTTCCAAAAGTATTTTTTCCATATTTAGTTTGGTCTTTAAAGAAATATTAAGGTGGGAATATTGTAGATTGAAATAGACCTGCAAGGTACAGAATTCTAATTCCTGCCTTCTCAGACACATTTCTTATTTCTTGTTCTGGTTTTTGTTCTTAATTTTCTTCATCTTTCTTTTTTTCAGAACTTTAAGAAGGATTTATGAAATGAAACAAAGTTTTTGGAATACTATTCAAACTTCTCCTTTACATTAGATCCTCCTAACCTACATCATACCTGTGGCATTTCTTATAATGTAATCCTTTTGTATGAATGGCTTAGAGTAGTGAGTGAGGGATTTAATTACTGACAGTGTGTGAATTCATTTAGCCTTTTCCTTCTGCTCACATTGTGCTTCCTGCAGAAATGTGGCTGAATGCTTAAGCCCTTCTGAGGACAAAGGGTTCTGGCAAATATTTTATTCCAATCATCTTGATGGCTAGTTAATAGAATACATATTATGAAAAACTGAAGCTAAGTATCTAACTAATTGTAAACTATATTCAATGAACACCATTTTAATTTTTGCCTTCCCTGTAATATTAATTTTTTCAATACAATACCCATCCTTTCTGAGGACAGGCAGATAATGGGGGTGTGGAAAATACAGGACTGCCTGTCTGAGTGCTATTTTCTCAGATCAGGGAATTAAGTAACTCTTTAGAGGTCTCTGTGAGAATACAACCAAGAATCACATGCAATAAATGGCTGTACCAAGAAGATGATGGGTAGATGTGGTGGGTATTGGAATCTGAGTCTTTGTAAAACTCAAAAGATTCTTATGTTTAGTAAGCAAGAAGGACATTCTGTCACTTTATATTTACCTCTGAATTGAGCAAGAAGGAAAACAGTTGTTTATCCTAAAGATGTAAATTAGAGCTAGACTTAAAGTCAGGAAGGGGGTGACTAGGATGAAGAATTTTCATAAGATTTATGAAATCTGATCGCTGATTCTAGATAAGAAAAAAAGAGTGTTTGGTTAGACAAAGAGTGTTTTGTTAGACAAAGAGTGTCAAATTCAAGTTAGTTGATCACTTAAAGACTTCAGTTTAAGACTCTCAAGATATCCCTTTTTTCATCACAGCATAAGTCCTAACCTGACCCACTGTTAGATGTTTTCCCCTTCTTGTTGAAGTTGGACCCCCTTCAGCCTTCACAATCCCTTCCTAAGCCCTTCCTGCCCATTAATTCCTTTTATTTATGAATTCAATGCTTATTGTTTATGAAGAGCATATGTTTATCTGGCTCTTCCAAGACAATTCAAAAAGTTATCAGTATACTCTTGGCTGTGAAGACTATACCTAGTGCTCAAAATAAAAGGGCATTAGGGATCTAGCTCGACCTGCTCCCTAGCACTCCATGCTGCAAATTTTGGGTACCACGTGGTGCTGTTTTGTGCTAGTCAGCACTTTCTGAGAGAAAGACTAACACAATGTGAGGGGCAACGTGCATCAGGCTCTGCTTCAAGCAGAGAATGCTAACAGGGCAGCATCAGTTTTAGTTCCCTGAACACGATATGGTAGTCCACCACTATCCCAGGAGACCTTGCCATGTCCCAGGGTATGCAATGCTTAGTCTAGGTTTCATCTCCATAGGCTGAAGCTCAAAGTTTACATTAATTCAGTCATTCAGATATTAACCCCTCTGCCCCCTAAAATACTGTGTGTGTCTCAGGGCAGTGAGGTCATCACACAAGGCTGAGAAGTGGCTGTGGACTACACAGTGTGGGCAAAGCCTGCCTGCACCTCTCAGCCTTACTGCCACAGAGAGGCTCCTGGCTCTGTTTATTTAACAATACCAAAGCAGCCCCAGGGGGTGAGAAACAATGTGCATCTCTAAGATGCAGTCAGCCATCAGCCCAAAGGTAACGTCTGGCAAGAAGTTAGGCACAACTTAATTGGCCAGCTGTTCTGATTGATTCATTGCCTTGCAGGAAGCACACTTACCTCTCTGTGCTCAAGGTGGCCTCACAGAATCCCCAGCTCCTGGGCTGCTTTTGCTGGCTGGGTGGTGGATTGTGCAAACGTACGTGGGAGATCCCTGTGCAACTGAAGGCTGTGTCATTCTTGAATTGGTTAACCAGAAGTTGATTTTCTGTCATGGATAAAGGGAGGCTGGTGGAAATTCAGCCAAACATCGAGGGACATGTGCAGCTGCAGAGTGGTCCGCTGTATGATCTGGATTATTGCAATGCATGGTGCTGCTGCACAAAAACTAGGGATATGTTGGTGACTGACATCACTGCCAGGTGCCAAGGGCCCAGAAACAGAAATGGAATGGAAGTACAAGCTGTGGCGACAACAGGCTCACTTCTGGCCAGGACACAAGATGGGCTTGATTTATGATCCTTGAATTTTCATGAAGTTATAAGGGATAACTAATAAATGTATGCGTTACCTAGAAAAAGATAAAATGGCTTCTTTGAATTACATTTTACTCTTCTGCAGTGATCAGCAATGTAATTCACTTTATATGAATTTGAAGCAACAGCTGAATTTAAATGTTCATCATCATAATATTTGATGTGCCTTAGTCAATACAGGCAGGGTGCTCTCTCTCTATTCTTCTAGATATACAAATGAAGGACATTTTGATGATTAATCTTAGTGTGTTTAAAAGGTAGTAAAGAAAGCAAAAATTCACTCTTCACAAAGATGGAACCCATCTTAGACCTCACCATTAAATAGTCTGGGGAAGTAGTGTAATCTATTCTTATTGAGGTTTGTTTATTATTTGTAGTTTTCAAATTATAAGCTCATGAAAAAAAATTGTCAACAACACTACATGCCAAAAGAGCGCTAGTTTACTTTTTGAAAAATATGTTAACAATTATACTCCAAAAATCCTTTAGGAGGGGACAGAGGATGAAAGATGGTATTTTATTGTGCAATTTCTGCAGAGTAAGCAGCAGAATTGGTAAAAAGAAATGACTAGGGATTATGGCTGCTTTAATAGAAGGAACTAATGACAAGGTTAGAAATTTCTTTGGAACAATCTTCTTTACTTGCAGTGTTTTGACACTTCCTCCAATGGCTTTGTGCAAATACCAAACAAAAGTTGGGAAAAGTTGTAGGCTTCTGCAGATCAGAGTTTAGGAGGCAAGAAAAAAAATTAAAGATTTCTAAATGATAAAACCTTTGGTTTGGAGTAAGTGCAATTATCTGCACCTTTTCAAGATGCTTCCATTCATTGCTTCAGGCTCCTGGGGATGAAATAATTGATTATTTGAGTATAATTGAGTAATTGAGTAATATTTGAGTATTTGGTTCTAAGTGTTACTAAATGATATAAAGACATGACAAGTATGGATATATTTTCCTTCTCTAGCAGTAAAAACTGGCAAGTAGAGAAATCTTTGAGGAAATAATAACATCACACATATTCTAAATCTACTCAGTACCAAACTCTGGGTTAAATTTTTAGGAATCTCACATAGAAAGCACACTTTCAATCTCCATATTGATATTTCAGTAGCAGCCACAATAAACACAAAGAAACCCTGACCTTACTCTATTGGCTAATTTCTTCATTTTTCCCAACAGCAATCAAAGATCACACCACTACTCTTTCATTTTCTTCTTACTCCATTAGTCGATGTTTTTTCTGCATTCACCAATATTTTTAGTAGAAGATTGTACTCTTATTTTTCAGACTTTTCTTAGTTTGTTTCTCAGCAGATCTTGAAATACAATTTTCCTTTTTTAAAATGTAATACTGCTAATCTGCTTACTAAAGCATTAACAGCTGGAATAAGGTCAAAAAAACAAGTGCATCTTTTCATGTATACTTGCACATCAGCTGAGATTTGTTTTTTTCATGAGGCTTTCACTCATTTTAAAAGTATATCCAGCCTGTTGACAAAAGAGCTTTATTTAAATGAACTATGTAATCTTTACCAGCAGTCTGTGGAGCATATTTGACAATAAAGAAATATCTCGTTACCTAGGAGCTTTGTATATTGCACAGGTGTAACTTGGTAGTGGAATAGTAGAAAAAGATAAATATTAACTGGATTTTGCTAATAAAGCTGCCTTTCTTACAGTGCCAAAACCTGTAGAGTTGTTGTAATTGCTGTTGTTTGAGTTGTAACAATGAATGGAACTGATAAGGCTTATGTCATTTACATAGAATTTAGCATTCACAGTGCACTGTTGAATTAATATGACACACACATTGGATCCTCTAATATCAGATTAGCACTGTAGGAAATAGAGAACATGTAGATTTAGAAGTGACTTATTAGTCTCTGTTCAACACGTAACACTAATTTGCTTAGATCTGAAAACCATGGTAGGCTAGTACTGAGAGCAGTGAGTAGTTGTTAGTGCTTGTTCTGTTAGCTGCATTTTGGTCTGCTACATTTTGCAAGAAACTGATGTCTCAAGAGGGACTTCTGCAGAATTACAGAATGATGTTTTGTATAATCCAGAAGGTCAGTTATATCAGTGTCAATCAGGAGTGGAATTAAAAGGGTTATAGTCACTGCATGTAAAACAGAGTTGTGTTTTAATAAAACAATTCAGCAAAATACTCCTAGTTTTCTGTATTGTCAATACCATAAAATAACTATGGGTTTAGCTGCTTAACGTAGCAACCAGTGCCCGAAAAATCTATCCCTGGAAAAATTAATGTCAGGAACACAACTTTTTCATTGGCACACTATGATTCCAAATCTCCCTGCTACTTTCTGTTGAACCTGCCATTCCCAATTATATCTAAAAATTAAGTATTTAAATTGGATTCCCAGAATCAACAACAACAAAAACCAGGATAAAATTCCCATCTATCTCTGGAAAGCTGAGTTTAAATTATTTAGCTGACATGACAGGGGTACAGTGTGGCAGAGATATAATCATAATACATTTCTGCAGGGCTATATCCAAGACCCTTGATATTATCTTCCATTCTATGTCTTCTTCAAAGAGTAAACCTGGTTTCATGCTCAGTATAGGCCTGTGCATGTTCATCAGCTTTCCAAGTGTTTTTGAGAACTAATGATGTACTTTTATGGTGGTACTTACCATAACTACCTCTAGTTCAGTGATATTCACCTCAGCTAAATCTAGCCTATTGTTTACTAAGATTTCTGCCCAATGTCACCTCACATCCCGTATAATATTACTTTGAAAATAATTTCTCTTGCAGGAGAAACATGAAAAATTTACATTTTTTTTTTAGAATAAACCTATGAGTTTAAATATTGTATCCTGGATATATCCTAGTGGATAATATTATTCTCTATGGTAATGACCTTTGCTCTCTGCTTTGACATTTTTTAGCTCCTGGATTGCTGTTTATTGCTGACATCTCAGTTGGTTATTTTTAATGTTAAATGGTTTAAGTTCATAATATTTGATCAAAATATTGTATAGGCAGTGGGGTTGAGCTTGGTGAGACTTCTTGGAAGTGCTCTGCCCATCTGATTCTCTCATCTGCCTCAGCTATGTGTATTTTTCCGTTCTTGCTGATACTTAGTCCATTTCTTCATTTTAATACCCACGAATGGTTTTAATCACTTGGTAAGAAGCTCTATATACCTATTGTAACTGCATCATTTTCAGCTACTTGTTCTTTTAAATGTTTTGATTTGCATTTACTTGGATATTTTTTTAGTCTGGAATCATCCAGTTTTTATCACAGTTATGTCTCAAAGTACCTGTAATCAGAGAAATTCTCATTCCTTGAGCCATGTAGCTGAGTTTGGTTCCTACTTTTCAGGCTGTTTCTGAAAGAAAATTCAGGAAAGGAAAAGGAAATTTCAGTTCGTACTTGAAAAAAACCCACGTAACCAGTTTTTCGTCTAGTAAAATATTATTGCACTGGGAAAGGATATTCCATCTTACATTCTAGGATTGGATCTCCTTGTTTGATATTGCATTCAATCATAGCTATGGAAAACCTAGATTAAACTACGGAGGTTAGAATTACACCGGTTCTGATTAACAGCTGGATTTCTTAATCACAAATTGGCATCCTTAGTGCAGGCTTCGCAGTTTGATCCAAAGAAACCATCCAGTTTTTGCAAAGACTTGTTTCTCCAGGTTTTCTGAGCACCAACAGTATTGTGCTGGTACACAGATAGGCACATTGCTGTCAGTAATGAATTTCATCCAAGACCAAAATAACAATCTAAGTAAAGGCAACAATCAAGTTTCAGTGCTATGTTCCTGACCTATACAACAATGTGTGACAAACCACTTTGTGAAGATGGTTTATGTACAGGGCACAGTTACACAGCAGTAAGCATTCTTACTTGCTTAGCAATATTTGTACATAATCTGAACAACTGTAGGACCACTGAGAAGGTCAAGAATGCTCACAGAGGACAATATGTTATTAAAAATGATAAAAATGGAAAATATCTGTTCGTGACTATATGCAGACTGTTTTCCGAAGACTTACAGTTTTTACCAGAATATATTTCTGAAAAAGTCATATCACACAGAAGAATTCTGTCCCCTGTAAAATGTGAGTCCCCTTTCCAAACTGCACCTAGTAAAGGAAATACCAGTATAATTTGGTAACAGAAGCACAATAAGTATTTTGCCTGGAATTCCTGAAAACAAAAAAAAGCAAACTGCTATCCAAACAAATTCCGCCTGAGGCAAACACCTGCCATGAACATTTTTAGATCAAATGTACAAAGTTTGGCAAAATTGGAGGAGAATTTTCTTTTGAGATAAGCTTTTACTTTCTGAGAATATTTGCCTATATTATTATCTACTATTTTCTGTATGACACACAATCTGGCCATTTGAATGGATCAGACACCTTATATGTAAGTATGTATTCTAAATGCAGAATACATTTATATTATGAATAATTTTGTGAAATAAAATAACATTTTATTCATAGAGAGTCTTCTCTATGAATTCTCAGGGATAAAAGAGAAACACCTGTATTCAGATCATCTGAATCTCACTATTTAAAAACAGCTAAGAGGAGAAATAGGTTTGTAATCATAACCCAATGTGATGTTAGTGTGCCATCACTGTCCAGAACTGGTAATTGAAGCAGCCTAAATAATATGTTATTGACTGAGAAAAAGCATCATGACTGGGTTCCAGGTGCTGTTCACTTTGTGTTCTTAATAGGGCCGTGTGTCGTTTGGTGTTTAAACAAGTGGAAACCCCTAGCTTTGTGTTCATTGTCAAATATCTCTACAGTGTTGCTCTAGTGCTATGCAGCTAGACTCTGTAATAAAAGACAAGCAGGTGAAAATTTTAGATTCCTGTGAACCACCAGACAACAAAATTAAAAAATGTTCTGGTCTAAATAAGATGCAGTTACTTCTTTCAATTTGGGATTTTCTTTCAGTTTAATTGTTGTTTGCAATATAGAGAATCCAAATATAGTGGTAACATTAATAAACAAGGACCTAGAAACAATGCCACTGAATAAATGAATTAGGCTTTAATAGGCCTGAGCTTCTAATAGTATAATGTACTTCTTAATCCATTTTTATTCCTTTAAATAAGAAATTACAGGCTAAAATATTAGCTTGATTTCATTCATATTACTGCAAGTCAAGTATGGATTAAACAAGTATCTAGATTTATTATAACACAAAAGTTAAAGGTGAGAACAGATTAAGGTACCCAGAATCATAAGGTTCCTCTCTAGTAGGACGGTAATATCAGGTAGTTCAGTCATCCTTCTCCCAAATTTATGCTGATATTATAGATGATATTAGTGCCAGGTGTAAAAAAGGAATCGAGTAATTATGGAGTCATATGGTGCCCTCTGCTGTGAGTCACAGAGGGGAACCACAACACCAGAGGAATGAGAGTGAAGCCCCAAAGCAGAAGGATGGCAAGGGCAACTCCTTGAGATCATTTACATGCTGCCCTCTCCAGCAGCTCCCAAAGGCATCTCTCCAGCAAAGCTATTGGATCACTGTTTCCTTGTTTTCAGGATGAGCACTAGGAGAAGACTGCTTGCTGCAAAAATCATCCTTCTGTCCACCTGTATCAGCTGCAGCCATGGCAGATTCAAGAATGACAGAAACAGGAATCTGGGCTTTCCTTTCCTTTTGAATCCCCAAAATCTGGAGCTTGCTTGTCTTTCTATTTCCTTTTTCCTTCAGTCCTGCTCTCGCAGCAAAGCAAACATCAAAACCAAAGTGAATTTCACATAAATTTTTGGTTACTGTACCTATTCCTACACCTCGGCCACTGGAGATGGATATTGTTACCTCCTCTGCCAGCATTTGTCTCAATGAGCTCAGAATACTAAGAAACACAGCATGGAAAAACAAAGGAGCCAGCAACAATGCCATGTATTTAACTCATGCATGCCATGCCTTTTTAAGTTCCTATGTCTGACAAAAGATTAAAAAGATTAGGAAAAGCTAATAACTCTTTGTCTGTTACATGAGCAAGAACAGCATCTGCCAGAACAGTATTGGTGCCTGTAGGGACAGGGAGATCATGACAAAGCCCATGAAATCTGCTTTTGGGTTAGAAATGCTCTTTAGCTAAGTTACTTGAGATTTTAATTTTTTTAATCACTCCTCAGCTAAAGCTCTGCTGTTGACTCAGGAATTCACTTGGCCCTGCCTAGGTTAGTGAGTTCATCAATTTATTCTAAGTTTGCAGGCAACATTATGTGATCAAGTTGTTACTTTCTCACAAACCTGTGTTTCTGACCACATGCATAAATGTTATTTATGTTGCAATTAATATTGTAAAATAATAAATATTTGGGTTTGGCTCTATTATGTTAAACACAATAAAATATTTTTGAAATATGAGATGCATTTTAAAATGTGATACATAATAGCATCATCTATTATGAACTTGTCATTTTGGAATGGGAAACACTAGGAAAGGTACTGGACAACAGCCATTATAAACTGTTAGTTGTCAAAAAATATAGCAATTTTCATATAGTTAAACCTCAAAACTTTTGAATGTCTTTTAATTCTCTCAAGACAAGAAAATGGTTAGCCACCAAACTCGGTAACGACCAATCCCTTTCCCTGTTTATTGTCAAATCCTCTCACATGCTCCCCCAGCCACCATTTTCCTTATCATATAGCAACACTATATATCTTGCAATTATTTAAACTTTTTACAAAGTCAGGATTTTGATAATCCAAAACTAGTTTTCTACTTAATTTGTCTTTCCAGGCCTGAAGCAGGTTTTTTTATTAATATGTCCTAAGTTCTTATGTTTTGCCCCTCTCTCACTTGCATTCTTTTTCAGACTTCAGAGTGGTAACAGAAAAAGTGAGATTTCAAAATAGTTAAAGTAACAGCAGACAGGCAGGAAGAGACAGATTTCAGAAAACAAAATAATTTTTAAAATAGATGGGAAAAGCTCCATTACTTCGAAAAGGTTCTTCAAACTGGAAAATGTACTATTTGGGTTCAGGCTTTGGCATGATTCAGGTTGGGTTTTATTGGTTTTTTTTCTATTTTTCCATTGAGTTTGTTTACCTTCCCTCACTTATTTTTAAAATACACAGTCAGAACACAAAATATTATGTACAAGAATCTTCCTTAATATTTTACAGCCTCATTTAGAAAGATGCAGCATACTCAGAGCTTCCATGGAATCTAATGGGACTCATGGAAACCTGGTATCTCCAAAAATCAGGCCATTAATTTCAAAAATGTGCATTAATTACTCTCTAGGCTGTAATAGCTCACTTGCTATTACTATAATCTACATTCTTTTGAAAAAGTGTATTTTTCACCTGGTCTGCCACACTTGCTCCTAAAGAGCAGTCATATCTTATAATGTAAAAGCTTCTTTATAACTGATCCAATTATTGACCTGTGGCATTGACCTTAATGAAATGTAATATTTCCAAAGGAATGGTACAATCCATTGTGTTAATCTGGTTGACAGGCATACTCTTGAAGGCTTCATGATAACAATAGCTATGAAATTTATCGAAATAATTAACTTGATGAAACACAAACCTGTGTATTTCCACTAAGCAATGAATTATGTGGTTTAAATGTCCATTTTCTAAATTACAGCTAGTCTATAGTATGCAGCAGCATTTGCAGAATTTGCCAAAACCCACAGCTGTTTTCAAAACCATTCTCTGTTGGTAGATTTTCAGATCTGTTTGAAACAGTTTTGTTCTAGACTGAGACCTGGCACACAATATTTACGTGTTCCAAATACTTGCAGTTAAAGGAAAAACTGATTCTAGTCTTAACTGTGGATTGTAACAATCACTACTGTTAACCAAAGGTGAAAGCCTGCAGGTAAGTACTCCCACTTGGAATCAGTTCACTTAGGATCCTTTGCACTAAATGCGATTCCTAGGATAAGTGTTCTCTTTTCTTTATGTTGATATAAAATCCTTTTTTTAAGTAGTATCACTCTCAGCCACCGCATTTGGTGCAATTTAATGCTGTTAGATGCTTTCATGTCATGTGGTTATAGCTGGGTAGATTAATAGGAACTTCTATATGGAAATTTCTTTCCTGTTATTGTTCTCCCTGAGCAGTTGATGGCTAAGTTAATTCTCTTTAGTTTTGTCATGCACTAAAGCACACATTGCCAAGCTATGATAAGCTTTACACAGGAAAAAAAAAAGCCCTTGTGTCCATCAAAGTCTTAAACTTATATTTTAAACTTTGGCCTGACCTGATGTGCCATTACAAAAAGCTTCAAAAGATTATTTTTTTTAAGAAAGGTTCAATATGTCCCGAGGCTATCGGTTTTGAGTTAAACTGGGTGAAGTAGAAATATTTTACTCATCAGCTTTGCAGTCACAGAGTTTGCCTCAGCTAGAACAAAACTGCTGAGGCATTTAGAGAAAATTAACCCCCCATCCTGGCAGCCAGATGTGACTGGTTTCTGATGAATGCACATGAGTGGGCTGAAAAACCAAGAGACTGTGAAATTCCTGTCAGGTCCGTACAGCGCAGAATGGGCTATTGACTGCTTTCTATATTTCCCTCCATCATTCTTCTTGAACGCTGCCATTAATTTCCTCTCCCGCTCTGACTTGGGAATTTAATTTTTTTTTCCTGTTGGGATGGGGTTTTTTTTCTCCTTCCTCCCCCCACCTACCTCCTTGCCCGTCCCCCCCAGCCTGCCCCCCATTGCTGCTGTGTCCCTGGCCGTGGCATTGGCGCTGCCGGCGTGGCCATCCCAGCATCCCAGGGTGATGGAGCAGGGCCACGCTGGCCGAGTGGTGGAGCCTCTCCAGCGAGGCCTCTCCAGCCCAGCTGGGCTGGCGAGGATCCAGGCAGCCTCTCAGGAGAACGCTCAGAAAATATTAGCTGTGCAGGTAGGTGATTGCAGGGAAGTCGGAAAGATCATTCTGATCTAGATTGAAAAGCAAATGATGGGTAGTGTGATGAAGCATTAAAACCATATCCCATCAGAGTTTTATAAATTTTTAACCTCTTTAATAAACTGGAATTGCATGAAGGATGAATTCAGTAAGTTAGCACATATACCGTGCATAGATTGAAAAAAGAGGGGGAGATTAGATTTATTTCTCACAAACCTTTGAGAAGATTATTATAAATACATTGAATATAAATATTTGAAACGCAGAGTGGCACTGCTATTGCTTCTCAGTTGTTTTAGAAGATGTTATTGTGTCCTGTTTTGTGCAAATATTATTTCCATGGTAAACACTGTTGTCATTTTCACAGTATTCATATTTAATATCTTTAGAAGAGGACTATTTTTAAGAAGTATTGCACTTTCCTAACTCAGTTATACTATAATTTTCCCTTATTTATAAAAAAATACAACACTGTGGAGATATGAGATTTAAAAATGGTTTCCAACAATGTATGGTTTTTCATTTTATGTCTTGTTCCCCAGATAAATATATTTATCAGGGAAAATAACTACTATACAGTATAGTTTAAATGTTCGTTGATTTTTGTCTCATGCTACGGTATCTTATTTGTATTTCTGTAAGCCCACTCCTTTCAATCTCTTCATAGGTAATGGCCATAACCAGATGGCATTTTTGAAGGATTTTTAAAAGACTTCAGTGAAATATTTCTTCAGACTTATACCTTGCAAAAGAAGTTACATTGCTGGTGCAGCTTTAGTGCAGCATATTCTTGCCATCTCTGTTGTCTAATTTTTAAGGGTCAAGCTTTGTTGTGTGAAACAATTTCACTGCATTTTAATATTATGTAATTACACTTAACACTTATTATCTGATGAATTAAAGTAAAACATAACTTGAATCAGTTCTAGAATTCCATTAAGTTGCATCAGCATAATGATCTGTTTTTAGTGCCTCTCTAAGAGGATTTATATTTTAAAATTCCAAATTTCCATATTGTTCTATGGAATCATATAGATTGTGGTATGTATACTCTACTTATGTAGGAGATTTAGAAAATCCCAATCATATCATAATCAGAAATTCAATATAAATAATTAAGATAAAAATATAATCACATTTATACCTTAGCAATGAGTTTAATGGAATGGGTTTTCATGGAATTCTATGGAATTTTGGGATTGTTATGTATGACAAATGTTGCACTGACCTCTGTCCCAATGAAAACATTTTTTCATTCAAATTCCTCATTTAGCATTTGAAAAACTGGAAAAGCTTCCTTTTTGGGGGGCGGGGGGGATTTCTCAGATGATTTCTGTTCTCTCCTCTGTGTGTAGGAGAACAGAGGTGATCTGTGGGCATCCCAAAGCTCATGAACAAGAGGGGTGACATAGAAGCCACAGGTGACAGATGGTTTCCTCACACACAAATCTTAGCATTAATCTAATGTTCTGCAATATTTTAATAGCTGTACTGCAAACCTCATCTGCATTGGAACACCTCTGCCAACAGCCAGTCCTTGCAACAATGGGTGAGTGTGGCAGAAAACCTCCACCTTAGCACACATTTTTCCATGCATGCTGTCCCTGCTGAGAACCCCTGTCAGCAAATCTTGTCACCCTGAGTGACTCAACCAGCTGGAAACAGGCCTAAACTAAGCTTTTGGGTGTAAGACCCAGCACCACTTGGGGCTGTTCAAGTCTGAGTAGCTCAGAGCTACCAGTGACAATGTCTTGTTCAGTGTGGAAAGCATTCTGTTCCCTCTCTGTTTTCATTATCCATTACATAGCTTTCTGATAATTCTGATGTGTTCTGGTATCCTTGCTATATTTTTACATGGTTTGACTGATGATAACTTAAAATTAAAATAATGAACAAAGAAAAAATATGAAATTTAAAATGAAGTAGTTCATCTAAGAGCAATTCCCAAGGTGTGTAGAAGAAAGCATTTCCCTTCAGCAGTGTCCTGGTTTCATATTTTGCAGGTCTTGGAAGGTGCTTAATTATATATGGACTGGTGTCTTTGTAGATCTGTGCTATTGTCAGATCACTCTATTCTTCTGCCAATTAAGTTCTTTTATTGATGACATAAACATAGTGGCACTCACATCCAAAATGAAATTTGACAGTTACTCTTCTCTACTCTTTCTTTTCTCTCAGCGAGAAACATCCCAAGCTTATTATTCCTAGTGACCCTCCTACATTAAAGTATGAGGATGAGAACATGCTGCACTGAGAAGTGTGTGGCAAAACAGTGATTCCTGCTCATCAGAGCTTCTGTTCCAGCATTTCCTCGACCAGAGCAATCAGAAGCAGGTGAATGACAGAGGAAGAGTGCATTAGGGGAGGCAGTAGATACAGTACATTGGCTGCCTAAGTGTTTTCTAATATTTTACAGGAGCCGTGACCTGGGTGAGATCCAAAAAGAGACTTAAAAGTAGATAATGGAGGAGGTTTTGGCCTTTTCACCAGGTGCTTTTTAACTACCAACACCCTTCAGTTATACCCAGCAGCAGAGTTTTGGGTGAATTGTGACGTGAAAATGAAGAGCTTCCTCAGAACAAAGACAGATTTGATCAGAGGTTTCATCATTCCTTGTCAGCACTAGTACTGTTTAGTGACAGTACTGAAAAGATTAAAACAAACAAACAAACAATTTTAATTTATTTCAATCAGACTTTTAAATACATATTTCCTGGGTTTTATAATGTTCTTTTTAGCCATTTTGCTTTTTCAATATTTCATATTTGCATTGGAAACAAGAATAATTAGATTATTACCTAGTGTCTGTATGTTTTCTGAATGCACTCCTGGTAGAAAAGGAAATTTTGACATTAATCATTTAAATTGAGACCTTAAAAGGGATAAGATATTCTTCCATATTAATAGGAAAGAATAAATATGTTTGCAATCAAATCAATTGCTAGAAAAGAGAACAATAACTGAAATTAATTATAGTTCCAATTTTGGTCCTTTATCTATTTCATTTTTCTTTAGAGCAAAGTGCAGGGCTTTTCTTGAATGAGACTATTGCATCTTGTGATACTGTACCTTTTTTCAAAATTTCTTTATTTTTTAAAAAATTCTTTACTCCCTCTGATTGCAGCCAGTAGCAGAATTTGAGAGATTACTGTCTGGAGATTTTTTTGATTTGAGAGACTGCACTAGAAGTGCCTTAGAAGCGCATGAGCAGTGCTCTGCTCTTTTTATTCTGGGGCATTTACATACATGCACAACAGCCCTGAAAAGAGACTTTTTTTTATTGTGGTAGTCAAAGAAAGTTCTGTGTCCTCCAATATGTATTTACTTTTCAGTTGTTTCACCATCACTGCCAGCACAGTCTATGGTTTGCTGGAGGATTTCAGCCTTCAAAAAATCCTTCAACAATTACTAAACAAATTTTTAGTCCAGCAGAAAATAATAGAAGCAGTATCTTTAATTTTGAAAAAAACACAGAAAACCTGTAAAACCTTTTGTACCTAGTGTACAGGCAAGGTATTTATTATGTTAATTACTTCTGCTTTTCCAATAATGCTTTGGAGTTTCAGTAACTTGGCTCTTGAGTAATTTCAATTAACTATCTAATTGCAAAAATTATATATATGATGGCACATGTAGCTTTAGTTGGGACTGTGCCTGTGCTTTAATCCTGACGATCTTCAATGTAGACCAGACTTTTAGGTGATTTATCTTGACTATAGTTATATCAGAATCATTTTGGGAGTCAAAGTGCTACAGTGAAAGATTACGTCATTGCGTATTTGCATTGTAACTTTAAAGGATTTCACACATACCTTTTGTGATGGTGTCAAGATAAAGGAACATTTTTAATAAATGCAAGATTATTGGTTTAATTTTTAATGGATCAGCAACTTTGATAACCATTCACACCAGCACAAAGTGACACAAAAGTAGATCATCAGGATTTAGAGTTTAGAAATCCCTCAGATGGTAGCAGCTTTATCCATTTTCATCAGGTGGACATAGCTACATAAGGCACCAAGGAATAAGGCACCAAGGAATAAGGCACCAATCAACCCAAAGTCTATCACTCTGATCGAAGTTTGCTGTGGTTATTTATATATTTTCTGCAGTTTTACTCAAGTTGCCTGATGAGACTGAAATCTTTAAAAGTTTTGGGCAAAGCTTTTGGAGTTCAAAAAAACCACATTGTACTGAACTACACCAGTTTACACCAGAAGAGTTTTGGTGTCTTGCCTTTATTCAAGCAGTTTTGCAGAGGCCACCAGAGAAAGGAGTGACTCTTCTTTATTAAGGCTTTGAATTTTTGGTGAATCTGCCTCAGGCACATCAGTGGATACTAATTCTTAATGGAGGAAATATCTTACTGACTGTGCAGAACCGTGTTTTCATGGCACCCTGTTCTACCTCCTTACAAGAAATTCAGTGCAGTTCCACTAAGACCTGGAACAGCTGAAACCCTGCATGCTACAAGCAGCTTTACCCTTTTGCTCTCTGGAAAACACACATTCTGAACTTGCTTCTTAGCTGTCAGGTGGTAGCCAGTTTAAGCACATCTTTTGTTCTTTAACTTATTACCACAGGTGTGTTATGGTGTCCCTCGGGGCTGACACTCTTCAAAAGCTGTACGCCTCCTCTTTTATTTTTCTCGGTTATGGGGTGAGTT
>NW_005054305.1:6202275-6207762 GCF_000277835.1 Geospiza fortis | reverse complement strand
TTTAGCAGTCTTGCTGTTTCTGTCTTGTCTTGGAGACATATGGGGTTGGATGACAGATAATGTTTCTTAAGGGGACATGGCTGCACACCTTTTAATTAGTTCTAAGCTTTTGTGTTTAGTCACATTTATCCATAATAGCCATTTTAAATGTTGAAGTTACATTTTTCTGGGTTTATTATTCATTTATAAATGATTTATTTTGTACAGTGCAGGGGAATTGAGATAAGCTATTTTTGCTTCTGTTCTTGGGGGTAATTCTTATGAGATGAAAAATGTGTTACTTAGTTAATCATGTTCTAAAGAAACGTGGAAAGCAGCATCCAATGTATAGTTCCTATAAGTACGTGGTTATCCTCTCAAATGCTCATGAATTTTGCATAATTGCATCTGGAATTCTTCAAAATCTCACTTTTTTTTTGTTTTAATTCTTAAAGCAATTACTTTCTCTATATTTTTCTATACTTAGTTTATGACCCTGACAAACATTCACCAAAATCTCTGAATTTACATATTGCATAGGTAAAAGTTCATGACCATTTATTTTGTTGCTGCATGATGAAAGTGACCTTCCCAGTGAGAGAATGGAAAGTAGTCTCAAAATAAGCCAAACTCATAGATGAAATTAGAACTTGCTTGATTTCTTTGTCTCATTTTCCTGGTCTGTGATTTTGCTTATCACATGGCAAAACTCCAATATCTTTATTCTGACATAATTTCCTTCACCATTTTTTAAGTGAAATGCACATGCAATTTGGCACAGCTCAGCTCCATTTAGGTTTTTACGCTACTTATGCCTTAATGCACCAAGATTCTTAAGCTTCTCATAAACTCTTTATTTTTCAAGGCTTTATACCTAAAGGCTTATATAACCAAAAACATTTCCTGGCATGCATAGAAACACCAAACTATTTCAATTTTTCTATGGCTTCGCTTAAAAGTTTTACTCTAAGAAGCCAATATGATGTGAGTCAGGGAGTTCACAAATGTGGTTGCCACCTAAAAGCCCTAGTGTATTATAGGAAGAGAAACAGTTCTCCTAACTACTTGTTAATGACTGAGACTAGAAAATGGTCTCTTCAAAGAAAAAAACAATTTCATGTTTTTAAGATTAACCCAATCAGTTTTGTTTTGGAGATGAATCATTTAGTTTATTTGCAGGTGTACATTTTCAACATAGAACATTTGAGTACTAAAGTATTTTTGTGTATTGCAAGTTGTGACCTTGCAGAAAATAGAAGGATGACAGCTAATCTAAAAGGTTTATACTAAAATTTCTTTTAAAAGAACTCCTAACAGTTACATTTTTTCACTATTCAGCGCCACTTCCTGGAATTGAGCTTTGTGTATTACCAGAATAGGCCTAAATGTCCGCTTTCTTACACTTGCTACCATGTACACAGAAATGTGAAAAAAGTCTTAATAATTTAAAATGTGCTGACTAATAGAAATGTATAAATAATTTTTTTCAGTAATGAAACATAAATTTACAGAATTAAGAGTTTATTAAATATAACTAGCTATCTGATTTTAAAGGATGATGAAATTACTAGAAAATATTCCTTTTTCATTCAGCAAAATTTATCCTCCCCCTAAAAAGATTTCTAATCTAGAAATTCTGTCTATGAATTCTTGTTCTTTCCACCTGTAGGCCTGATAACTCAAATTTATGGGCCAAACACTCAAAATTCTAGTCAAATCTGAGGAATTGGCAGACATGTTCTCTCTGCCAATTCTTACTCTCAGCAGGGCTGCTCAAGCCAGTAGATCTTAAAAGACAAAAAGAGAGGAAC
The DNA here is from genome assembly GCF_000277835.1 of Geospiza fortis. Taxonomy (NCBI): domain Eukaryota; kingdom Metazoa; phylum Chordata; class Aves; order Passeriformes; family Thraupidae; genus Geospiza; species Geospiza fortis. The sequence continues at coordinate 6,205,972 of NW_005054305.1, read as the reverse complement.
CACATGACTTCCATATTCTTTAAAAGTGATCCCCTGAGTCATGTCACTGCTACAGCAATTTTTAAGCCTCAGATTATCCTCTGTTCTCCCTGACTGAGAGACCTAGAATTTCAAGCACAATGGAATAAAAATGTGCTGAATCACTTACAATGAATTGAGAAGTTTAAAAAAAATCTTAAAGTTGTCTTCTTGATGCCTTTTCCAGAATCTGAAAACAATTGGATTTCTATTTCTTGAAGTAACATAAATTTTACTTTTTTACATAAGTAACTAAAATCTGTGTTGAAATGTTTACATAACGAAATCTGAATAAATTTTGTATAAACAATTGCAGTGCTAACATTTCTAAATTGAATACTGAGTTTTTGCAATCTTAATAATTTTCTTGCAAGTTTTTTTTCCAAACTCTCAAATCTCCAAGAATAAAAACCATTATATTGACTCTTGCCTTGATCATCAGCAGAGTTAGTGACAATAAACTTAATCTGTCACTTTAATTAATGGAGTAAATAACAACTGTTGTAGACTGCTGTATGTGTCCCATTCATTCATTCACTGCTCAACTTTTTGTCTATTCAAAGTCCCTCCAGCTCACAGCATCTGCTTTTCCCAACCCAGCTCCTGTGCTTCATCTCCCCCCAGATTATTGTCAAATCTCTTCTCCTGCACCTGACTCATTCCCAGACTGCTGGCCCAGCCATTTCAGCTCTCGCTTCATGCTTCCCTTCTAGACCTAGCATCTGGCACTGCCTATTTCCATTTTCCTCTGTTCCCTCGTTGCTGTCCCAAGTTCCAGCCTACATCTTTTTTTCCCAACCCATGGTTGCCTTCTTTCACCTCTCAGCCTCTGAGACCTGCCAGTTCCAGGCTTTACCCTGATCTGACAGACCACTGACAGCTTTCCTTCTCTGCAGCTCAATTCTATAACCTCATAAACCTTCTTTAAATCTAGCTGTTGCTCCATTTTGGCTCTTTCTTGGTCACATTCAAATCAAACCATTTCCTCCTCCTCCAGCACCTACAGGGAAAAATGAGAGCACAGGCAGGACGCATCTAGCCTAAAGCCCCTAGACCCAGCTGAAACCACAGCAGTCCTGAGATACTACTGCAGGAGAAGCATTACCTCTCACCAGGCTCAAGTTTGTAAAAATGTGGTTTTTAAAGCTACTGAGCTTGAGTTCTCATTTAGTAATCATGGGCAAACTGTGTTTCCAGAGCTCAACGACAGAGTCTTTGATATGTTGTAATTAAAAAAAAAAAAAAAAAAGAAAAAAGGAAAGCATTAGGATGGATATTATAACAGCAAATCTTGACAACTTTCACAACATGTAATTCTCCCAGCCTTACCTTCAGTTCAGGGGGAGTCCTTCCTATTAGAGGAAAATTTGTTGCAGTGGTTCAAAGACCAGTGTTTCAAAATCCAGAAATAAATACTTCAAGGTCTCCCTAGCAAACTGGATAGGTATCCTTGAACCTCCGTGCAGAGCTTAGCTGTCTTGCTTTGAGTAGGTGTGTTGTGGCTATCTGGGACACTATGGGAGAGCAGATACATGATCAAAATGTCTCAAAGCATTTTATTACAATTCTGTGAAAAGTTTGAGGCTAAATTATAGGTAACACTGGGGTTTATGATGAGGATTCTGTAGCTCATGAATCTCTCTTTGGAGACATTGGCCAAATATGACAACCTCTCACAGATCAATAATTTGGTTCACAAAATTCCCTTCTCGGTTAAAACCACAGTGGTTTTGCATGTACTTTCTCCCTCAGGACACCAGTGGTTGTTTTGATTGAAAGAAGAAAATACAATGATTCAACAAGTAAGATGGTTATTCAGTTGTTTAGAAAATGAAGCAACATTTCATGGTTTTGCTTCTCCAGCAATTGACAGAAACTTTCAGTGTATAATTAAGAAAAGTTAAATAAAGCCCATTTGTAGGAAGACAAGATTAAGAATAGGATTTGTGGAGTTATTCTGTTGCCAAATGAGCAAATGCTTAGCTCTGGTTTTATAAGTAAAAACTACAGAATTTAATTTCTTTATCCAGTACAGTGAGTAAAGGCTCTGAGAAATGACATTTTAAATTAATGATTCAACCTTACAACATCACTTTGGGTTATTTGAAGTTTAGTAACCTCCTTCTACCCATTTTAAACATATATCAAAACACGGGTTTAATGATAAACTGTTTACATGTTGAAAGCTCCTTCTTGGCAGCTCTTCTGTTTTTGTCGTCACCTGAATTAATTATAGCAGCTCAGAACATCTCTAGCAAACATGATGATATATCATAGATTATAAACTCATCTACTGAACTCTTAACTATGGTTGAAAAGTGGATTATTTTGTTTAAAGACAGCAGTTAAAAAATTTAGACATTTAATTTAATTATCCTCTCCCAGAAGTATAAGAAGAAATCAGAATCCTAGAGTGAATAGCATTATACTTGCATAAGAAAACTTACAAAAGCATTTTTGCTTCAAACTCAATAATTTTGCTTATAATCACTAACTATGTTTTTGTTTTACAGAACCAGTATGATTTGGAAAAAGAATAAAATTGCTTTTAAAGTGCAAAAATAATTATGAACCACTTGAAATGTAATGTCTGTATTTTATTTCTCATCAGAATTCATTAGTGTGTAACATCAATAATTTAGCCCATCATTTGCCAACACTGACTTGGCTCAGTAGTTCAATCATGTAACCCTGTAAACTCACTTTCCATTAAAATGAATGTTGCTGACAAAGGATAACTAAAGAGATACTTCATTTATTAGCTAAAGAGATACTTCATTTATCAACATTTTTAAATTAGAAGTTTGGGACCACAGACACTTAGCTGGATAAATTATTCAAAGGGATCTTTGCATTAGGCCTAAAGATGTTTATAGAATCAAATACAATGTTATCCAGAATTATAACAGCCTTTCATTTGTGTAACATGTAATTCACAGTATAATATTCCAGAAACCAGCAGAGCCACCTGCAGAGAATCAAATGACCTACCGGTACGAAATACTGTCTGTCATGTGCAAAATTATCAAATGTGTAATATCCCATCTTTTGATTGACTCAATCAAGCATTTCACATGGAAAATTCCTTACAAGAAACTTCTTGAAACCAACAGTATCGTCTTCCCAAGCTGCCTTTGAGGAATTAGATGCTTTACATTATTTTACTATGAGCACCTTAAATCCAGTAACTATCTTCTCCATACGCATCCCTTAAAAATATTCAGGATTCAGATGTGATGCCTCAGCTTGTTGCTTCTCTGGCCTTTTTCCTTGCTGCCTTTTCTTTCTTACCAGAATACTGGATTCTTTTTGTAAACTTCAGTCCTTTCTTTTTTTTTTTTTTTTTTTGTTATCATAATGCAACTTGGATATAAACATTTGTTCCTTTCCTTTTTTTTAATTAAATAGGTACCCATAGCACGAGAGGACAGAGTTATGAATTAAATAAAATCCTCTTATATTACGTCTTTTTCTTATGCCTGGGAAGATAGATCTGGAAACCAAATCCTTCCTAAGAATAAATCAGTAAACATCTGTCAGAGGAGCGACATAACATGACTGTCATCTGACTGCGTACTCTGAAGGGCTGCTGCTAGCACTGCAGAAGGAACCAATTAAGGACAGAAGCAGAAAGCAAATAAAAATGTTACTGTATCAGTTGGGTCAAACCAACACATTT
>NW_005054305.1:6199355-6202222 GCF_000277835.1 Geospiza fortis | reverse complement strand
ATTTTTACTCTTTTCTCAAACTTTGTGCTGGAGACACAAGAACCACTCCTCCTTTAAGTGATGTTCCATGTAAATTCTGTCGCAGTCTTTGTGCTCACAGGTGTTATAAATATGTTTTTGTGGTACTCCAGGCTGAGTAGCGTGGGATCAAGTTTAGATCCTTGCTTTCATGTGCTCTCCTAAGAAGTGTTTTTCCCAAACTGAATGGGATATTCTTCTGAGCCCAAGCACTGCGGGGAGCTGAGCATGCATGTGGTATCAGAGCAGAAATGTGGTTTTGAAACTATTTAAAAGTTGCTGCTGTCAGCTGATTCAGGCATCTGAGGTGCTTTGCACAAGGAAATCTCTTGAAATTTTTCTATGTTTTGTGAGGTGAGAGTGGGTTGGAAAGAACTACACCTCAGAGAACTACCCATTTGTAAAGGATGATTTTGAAAAAAATGAAAACAGAAGCATTTTTCTTCTAGTAGTGCTGGACTTCTCATTCTATAATATTCTGTATTGCCACATGGATATGCAGTCACTATAGTATCATCACTTAGCATCAGTTTTGCCACATCTGCTGGCACTGGAGCAGTAACCTGAGAGCCGAAGACTCAGGAAAACAGTTTCTTGCACTTAACTCTTCTAAAACTGTGATGGGTCGCAGCAGTTTCATGAGTCACGTTAACATGCCAGCTTGTCACAGCTGTCATGGATCCCTCTGAAGCACATTTGCAGTTTTCTGACCCTCCTATATATTGGAGCAACTGCTGCTGTCTTGGACAGTAATGTCCTTGGGAACACGATGGAAAGAAAACAGAGCAATCCCCTCCATGACTTTCCCCTTCCTGCAACACTCCCTAGCCTTCAGAAGAAAAATCTGTCTTTATGGCTGCTCAATCCTACAGAGAATTTAATATCTATTTTCAGAGATTCTGAATGAATTTTTTCATTCTAGGTTAATGCAAAGCTTCCCTTTCTTGAGTTTCCATGTTTGCTACAAGGACAAGAGGAGAAACTGTGGAAACTCAGAAGTGTGACCTTGTGATTACAGGGAGGCATTCTGAACTTTAGGAATATTTATTGGGCAAGGGGTGTTCAGTCTGATCTCATCTGTCTGGTCTGGTACAGGAAAATGTTAGGAAATATTGCATGTGTTTATTCTGCCCTTATACTCTTCTGTACGTGGCCTCCCATCATGATTGTTGCTGGGTGGGTTAGATGGACCACTGGCCAGACTTTACATTGCAGGGTGCATGTGATGCTGTTATGATTGCTGGTTTCTTAGGCAATATATAATTTTTCCAATTTTATATTCACATTTTATTTCTCTATGATTATTCTTATGGGGGTTTTGCATAGTTTTCTGGTCATCTTGTTTTACTATATCTTCCCATATTTCAGATATTCTTCATCTTCAAGCAAAAGATGGTTCAGAGTACTTAATCCTTTTTCCCCCTCAGACAGCACATTAAATTATTTACTTCTGAGGAACCCTTTTCTAAGTAAATTTTAACTGCAGTATGTAAGAGAACCAGTTTGCTCCACTAATTGGCAATCATAACTGCATCTGTAACACTTCTAAAAGAAGCTGATTCTCCAGGAGTTCATTTTACAATACTTCCAAGTTACAGTGCTCATCAAACATTAATACTTTGCACATCTAAACTAAAATGCTTGAGGATAAGACTTCGGGGAATTTGAGATTCAAATGTTTCTTGGGCAGTTGCTATTTGACTATGGGCATGATGTTTCAAGAAAGGAATTTTCACGGCCAAAGTTCATTCCTTGTTCTCCTCTTCTTTTCCCTCTCCAGCAAATGAGTCCTTCTCAGCCTCCAAAAAGGAGTATTATTACAAAATCAGTTTCATATGGACAAGAATGAAGTTACTCACTTGTTTTAAAGTTTTGCAATCTGGCTCAAATATCCTCAGGCTGTACCTTGCTATTCCTGTAAGATGTTAGGTAGAACAGCTGACAAATGAAAAGTCAGTAAGCACTACTAGGGACTGGGGGACTGATTTTCACAGTTTACTTTTTTTAAACCCATTAGTTTCATTACAATTACACCTAATTTAGGTTTGTGTGAAAATCAAGCATTAAGATCACCTTTTATTTTTAGTTTTTATTTCTTATGATTTGAGAGCTATTAGCATATGATACTGTCAAACTAAAGGAGCAAATTGAAGATAAGTGACCATATTTAATGTCATTGTATGTTTAAAATAAATGTTTTTAGTTTCTAAATTTAAATTTTATTTTTCATTGAAATACTAATAAAACATAAGACTGTCCTAAACTTAATTAACTCAGTACATTGTAAAATGTAGGCTTCCTTCTTTCTTTCTTACAAGTTTAACTTCTTTAGGGAAAGAATTGGAAATTTTTCCATAACCCAAGGCTTGTAAACACTTGATTGAAATGGCAACCAGAATAAAATCAAGCACTTCCTCAATAGCAGCTATACTGAGAATCAAATTACTCCCATTGAAGTCTACAGCTTAATTTGAAATTTCATTTTACATTACTGTGATCCATTTATTTAAATCATTTGTGGAAATGAGATCAGAAGTAAAATGTATAGGTTGTTGTGGGGTATTTTGGTTTTGTGGTTTGGGATTTTTTATTTCAGGATTGACAGAACACAACCACAGCTCCCAGTTTTCACTTAATGGTAATCCAAATGCATGCTCAAACTTGGTCCTACACACATGTATCAGTATCATTTTTCCAATGAACCAGCACATAACATTTTCTTTTAAGACGATGTAATCTTAAATATTTTATTTAACCTATTTTGAAATCAAATCAGTCTCATTAACAAACTATAATTTGTTGATTAGTTTTCCATCTTTTTAATTTTAGTTATTAAAAATGACATTCAG
>NW_005054305.1:6156855-6194355 GCF_000277835.1 Geospiza fortis | reverse complement strand
AACATTTTTGGAGCCCTCCTCTGTACATCCTATGCGTTGGTCTGAGGAAACCCAGTGGAGTGGCTTTTGAGTAGGGCTTTATACACCTGAGCACACCTCAGCACTGATGAGGATGAAGTTAAAAAGCTGCACTGCAAGGAATAAAGCCTGGAAAAAACGGGAGTCAGTGCCAGGGATGAAAGAACCACTGAGTTCCCACAGCAGTATCAGTGGGAATTGAGTGCAGTGACTCACATGGACAGATTTCAGGTACTGTATCTTACCAGGACCTGTGAGATGAACTGCTTCATTGTCCATCTTCCTCCTCATTCTGGCTATGAATACTGCTGGTCTGACCTGCCATGCTCATCCTAGCAAACTTCTGGCAAAGACTGAAGAAATAAGCAAGAGCTTTGAAAATGCAGGGCATTTCTTCCTTTGATATGACAGTTCATCGATGCAAGAAAGCTGGTTGTAATTTTGATCAAGTGTTCAGTCTGCATTGGTAAAGACCAAAGAAAAATGGACGCAACTTAATCCCAAAGGTTGATTTCAAATACAAAAAAGATTGTCTCAATTCTCCATGGATTTCTGAGAAGCCTATGGCTGAATTTTAGATGGAGTAATTTTTTGGTTGAAGTTACCAAGATGATAGCTATCCTCAGATAATGATTATTAATTTAAATTAATTTAGATCAGACCCATCAGTGAACTTTAGGAAATACAATATTCTCCCTTTATTTCACTGGATGATCATTATTTAGGAAAGGACATAGTTATCACAAGATGGAAGAATTACTTACCAGTTTGACTCCCTGTTGCAGTCATGTGGATCTAAACTGTGTTATACAGGGATTTTTGACAAGGAGAAGGGGAAGGTAAGAGAGGACCCAGTATGATTTATAGAAAATAAAACAGGTTCACCCATTTCCTAGTTACGGTCAACTGTGGTATAATTGTGCATAATCATTGGTCCCATTCCTGGTGTACATTGCTAGAGGCTAACTAAACTTTGCATTTGCATAGAAATTTAGATGCAAATATGAATTGTGTTCGCTGGTATGACTAGTGTGAAGTAAACAAAGGGTATTTCTATTGTCTACTTAAGGTTGAGAAACCTATTTTGTGAACAGCATGCTATCAGCAACGACTTCACAGTTATTAAGTAACTGCAAAAGGACATGGCCATGTCAATGATGAGTAAGGAAAAAGCCATATATAAAGAGCACAGCAGTGTTGGGATATTGATAGGCACTTGTGGTCGTCCCCATCTGGGAAAACTACAATAATTCTCTCTCTATATCATGGTTTCTGTGTTTTAAAACAAAATAGAAATGGTTGTGGAGGGAAGGAAAACGATCTGAATGTCAAGCAGTAATGTGAGGATGAAGAATACAGAAAGTTACAGCAAAATGGATGGTTTAATTTCTCATCATTTTTCTACCAAAGAATTAAATTTGCAAGGACTTGCTGCAGGTTATTCAGTCAGAGTTGTAACTGTGTTCACAGGGATCCAAGGATGAGCGAAGAGACGAGGATCTGACTCCATGTTTCAGAAGGCTTGATTTATTATTTTATGATATATATTATACTAAAACGATACTAAAAGAATAGAAGAAAGGATTTCATCAGAAGACTAGCTAAGAATAGAAAAAGAAGGAATGAATAACAAAGGCTTGTGTCTCGGACAGAGAGTCCGAGCCAGCTCACTGTGATTGGCCATTAATTAGAAACAGCCACATGAGACCAATCACAGATTCACCTGTTGCATTCCACAGCAGCAGATAACCATTGTTTACATTTTGTTCCTGAGGCCTCTCAGCTTCTCAGGAGAAAAAATCTTAAAGAAAAAATTTTCATAAAACATGTCTGTGACACAGAGGCATATCAGCGAAGGTAACTGGATTCAGATGAGTTCCCATCCAAGAGATATTCAAAGCAGTGAGTTCCCTAAATATATGTACAAAACAGTGTTGTCTAGACTCATGTTGCATATTAAATCAAACCTTGAACTCCAGGAGTTGAAGAAACTTATTTTAGGACCTTAACAAAAAATCTGACCTGAACTTTGAGATCCACCTTCCCAGATTTAATAACACTGTATTTCATTCCTTATGACTTCCATGTACTTGATTTTTTTTTTGTTTCTGTTTGAAATTCTCCACCAATGCTTGTAATAGCAGAAGTTTGCTTAATAAAACTGCCATGGCTCACTAGTACATAGTGATGGTAGAACAAACACGAAAAGTACTGGTTACCTGAAATCAGGACTGTGCATCTACTGAACATATTAGATAAGGGCTTACTTTAATTCCTTTACATAAAAAAGATGTATTTCAGGTGTATTTGCAATCAAATGTAGGAAAAAACATTCAGAACATGGAAGATGAAGGAGACTTTATTTACTGTAGAAAAGTCCTTCTAGGAAAATTTCTGGAAAATCTGTACTGTAAATTTTTTCAGCAATAAATTTTTCCCTATTACTTGTTACTATTTTTATTTTATTAGTTTTCTTGACCCCTTCACTGCATGGCAGAGAAAACTATCATTTTAGATCTTTTAAACTGCTTTAGATGTGTCTGTCAGATGGTTTTGATTGAATTTGTTGTTAACAGCTCACAGCCTTAGCTTTAGGAATCCAACTGTGATATGTAAAAGTGGTATCTCAGAATCTTTCTTTTAGCCAAATGCCCAGTTTGCAAAGTCCTATAGGATTCAGTTATTTTTTATTTTCCCCAAAATCCTATCTAGAACTGTTGGTATAAGTGTAGCGCTGGACATGAACAATGTGTATACAACATCCAGATTTTATCTTTCAAATTCATTTTAACTTCTGAATGGCAAGCAGAATTTATGTTACATAAAATGTTAGGTAGGAGGGGAAATATCCATCAGATTTATTACTCTGTAACAGCTCTTAATATGCCCTTGAATGATTGATACAATGTACAACTTTAGCATAGTTCATGGAAAATAATGCACAAATACACATGGCAGGAAAAATGTGATTATTGCTGTTAGGAGACAAAAAAGATCTCAGCTTTTCTTACCTAACACATCTGTGATTTAGCAATACAAATATTCTTAACTCTGAGTATTGATTGTTTGGGAGGCATCTGGGAAAAAATCTGCAGTCTTGAGCACAAACTTTCCCATCCCATAAGCTTCAAGATCTGAAATTTTTCTTTAGAATAGATAAAATTCTGCCCTACATAAATGTCTCCCCCTCAAACCTGTGTCACTATATCAACATATAGAAATAGTTTGCTCCTTCTAGAGAGGCCCATTTGACCAAAGAAATAATATGAAATATACACAGGAAACACCTTGGTTGTTGCATCCAGTTTTTCAAATCTCATTCTGGTTTGTGAAACCAAGAGTTCCTCTCCCTTTTTTTAAAGCCACTCCCTAAATCCTATGGGCTTTAATTCTGAGGACCCTTTGTGGCTCAGCTGGTCTATGTGTGTAGCATATTTCATCTACTGCATGTCTACACACTGATCTCTTTAAGACAGGGCCTCAGTCATTTGTCACAGGGCTCCCTTTGTCCATTGTAGCACATGTGAAGGACATATTGGGAATAAAAAATGCAAGAGGCACACTGGACAAAATTAAGACCCTCTGAAAGTCATAAACCATTTGAGTAGTTTATTATAGGCCAGTTCACTACCCAAAATGCAATTTTAATACAAAAGCTTAAAGGCCATCCTGGTGCTCCTTGTATCAGCTGGATCCTTTTATTCTAAAAATATCACTTTTAGAAAATCAAGAAAAACAGCTGGGGAAGGTGAGATCTCCTTTGGTGCATAGGCTGAATCCTGAGCATTGGGGAAATATTTGTCACCCTAAAAGAGGAGCAAAAATCTTTTTGTGTGTGAGGAAAGGCTGTCTGATAGCAGTACCAGCTTGTAAAGGTTCAGGGCTTTGCCTTGTCAAGGTCAGACAAACATTTAGCAAATAGCTTTGAAAAATAAGCAGTTGTGAAGGACAAAAGAAACAGAATGATTACACTGCTCCAGACACCACGTGTGTTGTGAAATTTAGCTTGCAAATGATGAGGAGTCAATTTTATAGGACCACTTTGTGTAAAAATTTTAATCTTAAAAATGTTATACCCATTTGGTCTTGTATATACGGCAATCCAGTTTTCCATTTCTTTTAAAGAAAAATTGAAACATTGAAGGGGGGTTATAACAGCTTCTTTAATTTTTTTCTTTATTTTAAATTATGCTTATTCACCCATACATTCTCTCTCTGAGTATTCATTTAGAAGGAAGATTTTGCAATAGTCACATTTAATTTATCAGGGTGCAATAATTTGTGTTTCCCAATCATCTTGCAGACTTTGGTTCATTATACTATTGTTTCACATGAGTAAGTTAGCAAAGTTTGGATTGATTGACTCTAATTAACTAAAACTGGTTCCAGGCTGTGCATCTATTGTCATGGTAGCTAGCCACAAAGCCCCAAACTGTTCAGTAATGGCAATATAACGTACTATCGATATGAAAACTCCAGCAAGTGTTTAATGTCGGGCTTGTCAGCAGATGAAACTAGCAATAGCGGAGGAGGGAGAAAAGGGACATTAGGACATGCATGTCTCAGAAGGTTTGGAGAAAATGCAGCCTTTAAGAGATGCTGGTGCTCTGATCTTTTCACTTATTGTCATATTGGCCTCCAGTGTGGAAAGGAACGCAAACCAAATTTACACACTGTTCTGTAAAAGAAAACTCCACATATTTTTTTCATTAAAAAATCCCCAAAATGAACCCAAAACTCTAGACTGAAATAGGACCTCTTGAATAATGTATGTGGACTTCTCCCTTTGATTTTTTATATGCAAATGTATTTTCCCTTGCTTCTGTTAGTCCACTTGCATAAAGTCTGAATCTATTCTCTGTTTATTACCACCAAAGAGAATCTAACCAATATTAAATGCATTCTCTTACACATTACATGGTTGCATTGAAAGCTCAGGATAATAAGTAAATATTTTTTTCTTTGCTTGGTCTTAAGAATCCATCTGAAATTTAGCAAAATTATTCAGGACCTCAAAGGATGACCTGCTACTGCTGGCAGAGGTTACAGCACCTCGACATGTCCAGAAAGTGCAAGCCTGAAAGTGTAGAACCTTTGTAACGTAGGCTTACATCTTTGTAATGTGGACTGTCTGCTCTCCAGAGAATACCAACCTCTGTACTGCTACATGGAAAATGATATTGAGAAGAACAGTCTTGAGGAGCCAATGTCAAACACAGAAGCTTGGGAATTCCAGGACTGCTTTCCTTTTCCTCACCTACCTGCATGGCTGCATTGCTGCAGCAGGCACTGCCTTGCTTGGGAGCTATTTCTAAGAGGAGACCTGTGGCAGTCAGTGTTTACTATCCCCAAGGAGCAATTCCTTAGTGTGATATGAAGTCCTTACTGTGCTACATGGGCCTGTCTTCCCTATTTCCAAAGCATGTGATTCAAACCATGATTCAGGAACAGATCAGTCATTAGTTTCTTATTATTCTATGCTCTGGAATTGCAGAATGTGTCAGAACCTGTCTCTTTATCATAGGGGGTGAATCTCCCTTTTACAGACTTTGTCCCAGCTTTGCACCATTTGCAGCAGCTGCTCCCTGTGCCCAGGGGGAGATGGCTCCCCCCAGGTACCTGGGGGCTGGGCAGGAGGGTCATCACCTGCTGGGTGCCAGCCCAGAGCCCCCTCCCCAGCTGCTCTGAGGCTGAGCCTCCCTGAGCAGCCTGGCTGCCTCCCCTCCTCAATCCTTTCCCAGGCAAAAACCCTCTGCTTCTCCATTTGCCAAAACAAAGGCTTGCTTTTTATGGCATGACTGATTTTAACCTTTAACACAGATAGTCACCAGGGGGAGAGGCACCTCCAATTTTTAAAAAGTGGCGCAGCTCATCACAGGCTGTTTCCAAGATGCTGTTTGCAGTTTAGTTTCCTTTCTTCCCCAGCCTGGACGGAGGGGTTGAGAGCCAGGCTCACAGGTGGGAGCTGTGAGAGGCCCTTTGGTCCCGTTGGGTGCAGGCACAGAGCTCCAATCAGCTCTGGTTCGATTTACAACCCTGGGAGTGATGGAATTGGGTCCCGGAGCCTGGCGCTGCCCCGCTCTGACTCACTGAGCGCCTCCAGGCAAGGCATTTAACACCAGGCTGTGATTCCTCTCATTGCACTGCACATTACACCAAAAAGGGTCTCGAGGAAGTCAATGGAGCTACTTGTGGAGCACTTGTACTTAGTAAGTGTGTCACAATCTGGCCTTCGCTTAAGTTTCCCCTTTTATAGGAAATTACAGACTCATTTCCAAGGTTGTGGGGCTTAATTAGTTTATGTTTGCAAAACACATCTTATCGCTGGTGAAAAGAAATAACCATTATGATGATGATGATGTGTGCAGTGCATGGCAAGGTCTTGGGTCTGTCTAGGTTTTGCTTCATTTATTCTGTATTTAAAAAAAAAAAAAAAAAAAGAGTCCTTCCTTTGCAATTATTTGAAAACCTATTTCTAGCAATGGTGCACTCATTCTTCTGTCAAAACTGTTAGGGAAAAACACCCACCCCCCCAGCCCCCCAGAACTTCTTTTGCAAAGCTCCCCAGAGCCTGAGCCTGTGGCACAAAGCCAGTTGCCACTGCAGGGTGATGGAGACTGACCAGCCACAGCAAAGCTGTGATGTGAGTGGGGTTCAGATGGACTTGTTGTCTGACACTTGCCCAAACATAAATGCCTTTCCCTTTCCTGCACTCAGAATATATGCTTTTTTAACCCTAAGATGTATCATATCCTTAAAACTTGGCATTAGCAAACAGGGTTTTTTTCATCTGCTGTAATAATTTTTTTTAATTCTGTTTTTTTGTTGGGGTTTTTTGTTTTTTTAATCCAAGTATGGTTCTTATGGTGTAGTAAATGACATTAGGCTTTTGTAAATTCTTGCAGAATATAACAGATCATTGATTTTATAACACAGTCACTGCTTTTGCATTCTGATGAGATTATTAGTAGCAGCCTAGAATACAACATCCCTGCATACTGTTAGTTAAAAAAAATAAAAGTTTACTAAATGGTCTCTTGTCAACTGTATCTGAAAATCATTATAGTTTCTCTGGTTTCCTTTACATGGAGGGTTTCTTCTGTGAGCTGTTGGGTTACATCAGTATGAAGTTACAGAATTATTGCAGGGATGCTGTTTATTTCTCTTTAGCTATTTGTTTTTCCTCAGAAAAACAGTTTTTTAAGTATTTATAAATTGGTTTTAAAAATTGTTCACACTCTCAAGACATGCAATATTGTATCTGAGCTCAGTAAACATATTTTTCCTTTCATACTTTAACTGAAATTACATTAGACGTTTTTATCTCATGTCAAAGCTAACACAAATCAAGCCATTTTCTGATCTTTTCACACATCCTGTGTTGTAGCCTTCATTTGCCAATGAAGACATGAAGACACCTGATCTTTTCAGGCCAAATTCTCTCTATTCCACCCTGCATTGCAGCTCCCTGTTGCACACCCAGTGTGTACCTGCCCCCAGCTGTGTGCTGGTGACCCACACGAAACACCAGCACAGGACCGAGCCTCAGACCCTGCTCACTGGGCAGAGAGGAGGGAGGGTTTAAGCTTGGATATATTTTTAACAGACTAAAATGCTGGAATTAAAATCCAGCTGCTGGCATGCAGCATTTCCTCTGCCTCCATACTGTTATGAACATACATCTGTATTAACACTATGACAGTCCACCCTACAAATTGATACAATACCAAATAAAGAGCCTGCACTGTGCACTGTAATGACTCTACAGGAGCCATTACATCTGATGTAGTCAATATTATACATTTTTTAAAAATGTATGAATGCATATTTAACTGAGAGATCTGATCTGCTCCAGCAGTTCTGGTCTATCAGAAACATAATATGCATTTTAAAAAACTGCTCGCATACATTTTAGGTTTTTACCTGAGAAGCTGAATGCAGGGACATATTTTATTTTCTGTGTCCACCCATGCCATGTTTCTTTCTAAACAAAACAAAAACAAGTGGAAAAGCTGATGAAGACCAGGCTCTGTTGCCTCATAGTGCCACCTCCAATGTCCCCGTTCCCTTTGCATCTCTCTCCAGCAGCTTTTGCTCCATGTCCCTGTGGGTACATTTGCTGTTTGAGCAGGTGTGAGGAGTGAGCATCTCAGCAGAGCATCACTGAGCCTCTGCTGTTTTACACCACTGCAGCTGCTGGCTGTGCCTCCAGCCCAGGGTGAGCTGCATGTGCTGCATGCACCCCCAAACATGTGCACTGACAGCAGAGCGTGTTCAGATGCCACCAGCACTCACAGGCCACCTGAGCTGCACAGGGACAGGGTCACAGGGAGGGGACATCAGCTGTAAAATCCTGGTGGGTACATCTCTCTCTCTTGAATGAGATCATACCCCGTGGTTTTGCAAACAGAGCAAATGCTGCCATGGCCCTGCATTCTTGGGGTAGGAGCAAACTGACCTGGGGAGGTGATTTTAGGATGCCACAAGCACCAGCCCAGGCTGGGGTCTGGGCTTGAGCACAGGGCCACTGGAGGTTTCCCCTCAGTTTTGCAGACATTCCTTGTGGGAGGCGCTTAACAGCCCCAGGTCTTCTGAACCTGCTGCAGTTCCCCCCTGCAGCTGCTGGCCTGCCTGACCTGTTTTGTGTGCTGTGAGCAGAGGACACACAGGTTCAGCCCTCCTCACCACGAGACACTGACTGGAAAGAAGGCATACAGAGAACAGACACCTACGCATTTCTATTTTTGAAAAGTGACCTTTGCTTTTATCACTATCATGCAAATATTTATGTAATAAAAATACAAGCAAGCAGCCTCATTCCCTTTCCACTTGTACCTGCATGCATAAGTGTCCACATACTCTCACCAAGCTAATGCAAAGCAGGACTTAAGTCTGAGAATTCATTCATTTCTGTATTTGGGTGATGATGTGAGCAGTTTGGGCTTCTAAACAAAAGCTGGCTTCTGTCACATGCATCTGTGGTTTGAAAACATGTAGCTGAAAGGCTCTGGCAGTGCAGTATTTAGAGTCAGATCTGCTTAGTTGTGGTTCTTTCATCTGGAGTCATGTGGAGGGGTGCAAGTGCACACTTTAAGGGACACATGGAAGCCAAGTGTACACAGCAGACAAAGCTGGCTGGTAAAGGCAGCTCTTCAAACACATACAAAGTGTATTTCAGAACAGCCTGGAGGGCAAAGGCAGCTCTAAGTGTTTCAGAGACTGTGGGTAAATGTGGATTTCTGAGAAGCAATCAGTGACAGTAGGGGGTTTGGGGCATTCAACTGCCTCTTGGAAAGGCAGTTTCTTGTACCTTGCACTTCATTGCTTCTTGGGTGAGAGGATCTGGGTGTAGAATACTGTTAATAATAAATTTTAAAAGTGCTGAATATTTGCTCAGTGCTTTTTAAGACCAAAATATGACTGCCCTTCACTGAGAGAGCTTCAACACAGAGATGGACACTAGCTTAAACAAGCGAAAGCTCAGGACAGCACAGAAGAAAAAATGTTTTACAAACAGTCCCTGACCTTAGAGTTATCTTCCTTCTCTTATCAGAAGGGGAATTCAGTGTGCAAATATTATTAAAGAAGAAATGTATGAAATAATGAGGAATCATTTCTGTCAAATGGATATAAGATGCTAATTGGTGATATGCTGAATCCCAGAGATGCTTGACATTCAAAAAGTGAGTGAAGTACGGCAGAGCATTTGTATAGGCCATCTGGAGACGTGCACCATACTCTACACTTGATGAGAAAGTGGCATCAAACTGAAATTGCTGGTTCCAAGACCTAAATATGCATCAATCCAGGCTTCAAATTTCATAGATTGCTGGGAAGATCACAGATAAACAGCAATCTGGCACATTTCTGACTAGAGTGAGAAAAATGCTTTCTGCTTCCTTCCTTACAAAATTATTAAAGTTTTGAAGACCATCCATAAACTTTAGTTGCAAAAAGTTTGGAGATCACATTCCCATTTACACATATTTCTATCTCCTGGGGTAATTTGACCATGAAATCTCTGTGCAGACAGGGATATCCAAAATTCCATGTCAGCACTCAGTGGCACTGTTACAGAAGAAATATCTTGCACAACACAGTCAGAAACATCATATGAA
Source organism: Geospiza fortis (assembly GCF_000277835.1). Classification (NCBI taxonomy): domain Eukaryota; kingdom Metazoa; phylum Chordata; class Aves; order Passeriformes; family Thraupidae; genus Geospiza; species Geospiza fortis. The sequence goes on along the minus strand of NW_005054305.1, from coordinate 6,184,219 downwards.
CCTGCATGGTGATGTCCTCAGTTCTTCCATGACTTCAGGATTTCTCTGGCAAGAGAACAAAACCAATGTAAAAGAAGGTAGTAGCAGTAGCTGTTGAACGCCCCTTTCTCTGGTTTTGGTCCCTAACACAGGGCACTGAAGAATTTTTGTTCTTGCTACAAGTAGCTGCTACAAGGCACTTATACAGCTTATTAAACCTTGAGATGATCCAGATGGTAGTGCTGAAGATGCTACTTTGCAGAAGCATGCATTGCTACTTACTTCATACATTTCCATCAGATCTCAGCAGCGCTGGCGGCCCTACAGGCTATGTGTGTCCTGAACCCAGGGTGTCAGATGCTGCCCCAACACAGAGCTATGAGGGAATCACAGCCCAGAGAGCCTGCAAGCCAAGAAGAGAGAGGCAGCACATGGCTGGAGGATGCATAGAGGGGGATTTTCAGATAAAGGCACAGCAGAGTGCTCAGCACAGCAGCTGTAGAACTGGTGCCAATTTTTATACATACCTGAGAGGGAGAGAAAAACCCCAGAACTGAAAGAAAACTAAGTGAATCTGTTGATGTTGGCATAGCCTTCTTCCTACTTATGAAGAATAGCAATGGAGAAAATGAGGTAGTGCTTGCTTGGATGTGTCAGCTGGCTGGGTGGGAGCTCCTTGAATGGGCCAGGGAGCTGTCAACATCTCACAGGGCCAAGGGCATATAGGACATCATGGTATTTTTTTGAAAGGCAAAAATTTTGAGAAAATTACATGAACATGGATTTAGATATGGCATTGGCATACATAAAAAGAGCTATGTCAGAGCTGGCCCAGGCCACAGTGACCAACATCTTGGTAATGGTGTAGATAAAAAGCAAGTAGGGAGACATTTGAAGGAAAAAACAAGATCTCTGTTTTTGTCATCTGAGCCTTGAACTGGTGGCTAGTTATCCTTAAGGAGACATCAGAAAAGCAGACAGTATGAAGGATCTGGCATAGAGATGTGTGGAGGACTGAAAGACAAATTTGTTTGGCCAGGAAAGATGAACAAGAGGGGACAAGGAACATCTAGATGATATCTGAAAGAAGAAAGAGAGCAAAGGCAAAGGAGGCTGCAATGAAAGCAGAGGAGCTGCAGGAGATTTCAGGATAGTGCAGTTAAAACTGCTGCCTGAAAATGGGCTCCAAATCTCATTGCTTACTTATTGTTTTGGTTACTCCTTAGCCAAAATAGTCTTCTCTCCCCATCTCCAAAAGACTGTCATGCTGGCTGGGAAACAGTGTGGGCTTTCACCCTTTGTGCATTCTTGCTGCCCTCACTGTGGCACCCAGGTCATGTCAGCCCATAGGGGTGAGGTTGTGGGGCTAGAGAATAAAGGAGGAAGGAAAGAACAGACCTTAAGCAGCTTAATCAAGTTACTTCTTTCAGCTATAAATAATAACTATAAGTAATATAGCATAAAGTAGATATATGAAACTGTAAGTAATAGAGCACAGCTGTCAGTAAAACTAGATTGCACAAGGAAAGACTAAACAATATAAACACACAGCAGACTGAATGAGCTATTTTCAGGTTTATCTGAAGTTGCTCCAGTGTGTTCCTGCTTAGCCAACCACCCTTTCACTGTCCCCTCTCATTGTCTTGCAAGCTTCCTCAACAACATCCATCTCTTACATGCATTCTGCCTTATAGAATGGCTTTGGATGGGATGAAGATACAGAAAAAAATAATTTGCACCATCTGCACTGATTCCCAGGGACAGAAATAAAACAGTCTAGCAAAGTCTTATATAAACACATTAAAAACATGGCATGAGACCTTTGTTACTCCATGCAGATCTCTAGAAGCAATGTGCATTGAGGGCAGTGTGTTTCTTTTCTAGCATAGTTGAAGGCTCAGGACAAAGTGCTCAGATCTTTTCACTTGTACTGGATTTAGGCATGCTGGGGATCTTTGCCTCACAGGTTGGAAGTAATTTTCCTAGTATATATTGGATAAGTATATACCCTGGATATATACTGGGTATATACTGGATGATTACTACATCAGCAGCAGAAGGCTGCCCATCCCCCTCAGGCTCCAGGGCTATCCAGGTGTTGATGAAGTCCAGCTCCCTCTCAGTTTGCTAGATCAAGGTCCTTTTCTACATGCAGACCAGGTCTGCAGGAGCACAACTGCAGAGATCACCTTGTCTGCTCCTCTGCCACAAGACACAGGAGAAAAACCAGAAAAAAAATTTTGAAAATTTTCCTAACCTCTTCTTTAAAATTCCTCAGTGATGGCAACTCCATAATTTATTTGAACAATTTGTGAGCAATTTCACTGCTCTTGTTTCCAGAAAGATTTCCCCCAAAGTTTAAGTATAATTTTCATTAATACCTTTTGAATTTAGCACTTCCTGTCCTACCAATTAGGCTATACCCTTAGCATTAGGCTTTGATCATTTATTGTTAACAGAGATTTCAATGGATTTATAGAGTTGTCAGACATGGTATTTGTGAACAGCTTTCAATTGGGTAATTAATCATTGCCTCTGTTTTCTGTTATTGTGATTCCAATTCTGCATGTGTATACATGATTGATTTTTAGACACACAAATGGTGCCATTAAAGACAATGACACTTGTGGATTTACAGCTGAGCACGTACTTATAGTTTTGCAGAGTCAGGATATGGTAGTAACCATGTTGTTCCATAAAAATCCTCTCATTTCAGTCCTGGAATTCAGTTATCTCAGGTCATAGGAAGTCCTTAAAATTAGAAGTGCTGAAAAGTCATTATTGACATTCACTGCCTTTAAAAGTCAGGAACTGACTTATGGCTACACCAAAATTATTATAGTGATAATATTGTCTTGAGAGACCATATTTTTATATCCATGATAGCATGTGCAAAAATAACTTACAAAGTATTTGTACCCCTAAAATATTTTTATAAATATTATCTAGTAGAGGTTTTAAATATTGTTTCATAGTAATTGAAAATTATAATAAAATTTTAAAATAAATTAATAAAGACTGGTTTGACCAAGACACACATAATAATAGGTTATAACCTCAAATTAGCACTTCAAAGTGTTTGACTTAGAAATATGCAATATTTTGCCCATTCCATGTGTTTTAATTAAGAAATACTCAGACTATTTAGAGGTGTTGCTGAGAGAAGTTATTATAAAACCATTCTAATGCTATTTGAGTGAAGAGTACTCTTCTATAATGAAATTGCACTAACTGAATGGTCTATTTATTATCTTTTGTTAAAAATCTGATCAGAAATTTTAAATTTCCTGAGAATCCTAGGTTCTTAATGCTGGTGAAATTTGTTCAATTCATAATTTTGTGACAGACACTATGAATAGTAACAAGATCAGATGAGGAGCGGATCCCTTGCACCTAGCATGAGGATATAAGTGTTAAACTGTGTAGGGGAAAATAAAATCCCGGAGAACAGCAGGGATGTACCTGAAAAGTGCCCTGATTATCCTTGTAGTGGGTCCAATGGCTCCTCAGAAAATGCAGACCCTCGGGTTGGAAAATTGCTAGAAAGGTCAAAGAACTGTTGATCTAAAGGCTGGCTTATGCAGAGCTTGGGATATAGCTCAAAGGTTCAGCCCAGTGAAGGTGTCTGCCAGCACAGACAAGAAGCTGCAAGAACTTGTGTTTCCGCTGCTTTTCACTTTTCTGGTTTCAAATGCAGGAGAAACCTTTGCCAGCAAGGAGGGGCAACACCACAGCATGCAGCAAAGTGCCAGATCTGCCCCAGCCTCCTCAGGTTTGTGAGGTGAGAGCAGGTGGTCAGTGTTGTTTTCTCCACTTTAAGGATGGGCAGCAGCAGCTGCTCTTGTGCTGAGGAGCTGCTCTGCTCAGCCTCAGCTCCCAGGCAGCCAAGGGCACCAGGCAAAAGGCAATGTGCATTTCCCTGAGTTTCAGGGTGTGTCTCTGCTGGTGCACTGAGATGGGTGTGCATGTGCCTGAGCTTGAGAAACCTCACAAACAGACTATGCTATTTGTCTCTGAGCCCTAGGGCACAGCAGCATCATGGCACAAAAGAACCTCGCTACTCTCCTGCAGCTCCAGGGCGTTCCCATCAGGCAAAAATACCGCAGCCCTTAGCTATGAATGGGGTTAAATGTATTACTGAGGCCAAGGAATTAGAAGGACTGACTACTGCCCTCCTTTGTGTAGCACTGATGGTGGCTGCAGGACACGCTGAATCTGCTGCAGTGGAGCTTGGGCTGAGCTCTTCACTTTCCTGACAATTAGACTGGAAACCATACTATGCTCATCATCTGCTCCCCTGATTACCTCACTGCAGAAAAGAGCTGAGGTGTGAGGGAGAAAATGCCTTTTTTCTGCAGCCCTTCTCTGCTCCAGAGGTACTCTGACTTTTCACCATTGTCAGGCAGGAGGGGATACTGCCCTGCCAAGTTGATCTACCCATGTAAAATGCCAAACAAAGGCCATATTTGCTTCTGTACCACCTTAGCAGTAAATGCCATAAATTTGTTCTGGCCACAAATTGCTTCGCCCTTGTAAATCTCAGGGCTGCTTGGGAGGTTGCAGCATCTCAAGTTTCCCTCTGAACCACCAGGCCAAGATCCCCCATGCACTAACAAGGCTAAAAGAGTGAAATAACACAATGTGTTGTGCAGGATTTGGCAGCCCCACGTCCTTCCATGGGCTGTGTTCCGTGGGCCAGTGGGGAGTGGGTCTGTCAGCACCTCCCAGCTCACCAGCTTGTCTGCAGGACTCTGCCTTCCATCACAGTCACGGCACAAAATTGCACGGGATGCACAAATGCCATGGGGGCCACCAAGTACAGCAGAAGCCCCACCACTGTCCCCCCCTGCAAGAACGTACCTGCCTGTCCTGTCTGCTCTGCAGCAATGCCAACCCCATGGGAGCCTCCCTTGCCAGAGAGATGCCCCATCCCACTCTGATATTCACTATCTCACTTTTATCCGTGCCTTTCAACAATGAGATGGCCATGACTGCTGCCTCCATCTCTCTCAGCAATATGACATCTTAGATTTACAGAGTCTGATGCTAAGCTAATGTCTCCTTGGGAAAAGGGGTAAAGTCTGGGCAAAAAAGCAGGCATGAAATGGAGAAGGATGACTGGTATTGCCTATTAAGAAGGACAATATGCAAAACTGCATGAATGTGACACTGAAGGTGTGAATGCAAAAGGGCAGGTAATGTGGAAGTTAGACCCCTCACTTTTAAACAAGCAATAAATTATGAATTAAGTTGCAAAGTGGCAATACAAAATACTGTGTGTGACACGACTTCTGCTCATGGATTACTTTGGGATGCATAGCTGGGGCCAGAAAGAAAATCACTTGGAGATCTCTGTTAAAATGTTCTTCTTCTTTCACCATTGCTTTATTTGCTTTTATTCTGGTGTCATTTATACCTGTCTTTTTCTGGGCAATAGTGACACATCATCCATACAAGATGCAAAAGCAAAACATTCTCCCAACTTTAGACACCAATTCTCACTAATAAACAACTGAGATTTTTCAAGTGAGTTGCGCAGTGCTGTGTGCTTCATTTGTGTATGTTGGATCCAACCTTGCTTTGGTTAAAGAGGTGTTTAATTAAAAGGACAAAATGTTAGCAATTCAGTAAATATCACATTAATTTAGAATCATGTCATAACTAAATGTGCATTAATGAAAGATTCATAAATTGCACTCATAGTTGTTACTTTAAAGATTTCTTTGCTCTTTTGAATGATTATGCAGTGGTTACAGCTTGTCTTATTTTGCAGAGGCTGTCCTGCTCATCAGCAGCCATCGCATTGCAGCATCTGGGGTACAGCGGCCCCTCCACTCTGGCTGCCATTTACACCTTGGCACTGCAATGCTGCCCTGTTGCCTGCAGCATTCCCCAGGCTGCCTGCAGGACCCTCCCGAGCACTCCCAGTGCCCCCAGCAGTGCTGTCAGCAGTGGAAATGGTTGCTGGTGAGGAGAGGATCCTGAAGGTGCTAACAGTGGCATCATAATGAGTGTGAGGCACTTATGTATGGGTTTCTTAATGCTGCTCTCCTGGAAAAATCTGATACAGCGATGCCCCTTTCCACAGGGAGTTTGCACCACCCTATGACATCCTAGAAGAAGTGTGAGCTATAAATGCTGCTTGGTTCAATAGGTTAGCTCTTCAGTTCTCCAAAATTTAAATAATTCTCTAGTAAATCCCATCTGTTATTCAGAGCAATTTCTTTGAATCCCATCGGTTTCACCCCTATTATTTCTCCAAGTTCCACTGCTCATGGTGAGTCAGCATGGTCTAAAAGGCTGAGTGCGAAGAGCCAGAAATGAGACATTTTTCCAGGAGGAAAAGTACATAAGCAGGATGTCCTTTCCAGATGCTGAGTTAGGGAATTTCATCTCACTTAGCTAAATTCCCCTTGCACTTTCTGGTAGGTGCAAAATTTTTCTTTATGTTCTGTCATAAACTCCTCTTCTGTTCTGCACTGCTGAGTACTTACCTCCAGCTCCAGGTTGCATTTCAGTGGTAAGAGGAGTCCTATTGGTTTGTGTTTCTTTGTGTTTGTAAATGCTTGGAGGTGCCTCTCTATAAAAGGTGCTGCATAAAGTGTAAACTATATTTTAGTATTATGAGCACCATCACTTGCAGGGGAAGCTCTAAATATATTTCACATTCGTTGTAGCCTATCAAATTAATGTAATGATGAACATCAAGGCCTTTCAGCTGAAGGATGTAATTTTTTTTCTCAAATTCTTAGAGAATGGAATAAATCCATATGCAGAGATAGTCCAAAAAGCCCCATTTTAGTCTCCCTAAGATCTCTCCCTCTAAGATTTTTTTTGCTCTTGTTCTTTTCCTTACAAAGTATGAAAAGACAGGTAGTGTACTAGATATACACTGTGGCCAGACTGCGGCAGAAAAAGTCACCTCTGGAATTCCTCAGTAAAATTTTCAAAGGTGGAGGTGTGGTGCTGGCCTTGGGGGAGGAGGGAGGTGTTTGTAAACTGGATGTATTCAAGTCTGTATGATTTGGATAAAAAAAGACCTCATCATTCATTCATGAAGAAGATGGAGCTGGTCTCATGTATCAGTGCATGGTGAGAGGCCAAGAGACAACAGGGACAAGTTGAAAATATGACATTGTCCCATTGATACAAGGAGGAGAATTTCCCCACACTGAGGCAGTGCCACAGGCTGCCCAGGGAGCTTGTGCAGCACCCATCCTTGGAGCTTTGCAAGGCTTGACAAGAGAAATCTCCAAGCAGCTGATCTGACCTCAAGGCTGAGCCGGCTTGAAGATGGTTGGGTGAGGATCATGCTGAGGTCTCTTCTAACCTGAATTATGCTGTGACTCTGTAAAAAATTTCTGTAGAAATTTTCCTGGCAGAAGCAGTAACAACTGCTTCAATAGTTATGGCTAAACAGACTGCCACATCATGTTTACAAAAAATATTTCTGGGATTGGGAAGATTTCTGAATAATTTTTCTTTCTAAAATCCCTTTTTGCAACTTGTCCAAACTTGCTAAGGAAAAAAAAAGTTTTCACTTGTCCAAACTTGCTAAGGAAAAAAAGTTTTCCATGGGCTGAAAAAGAAACTGTTAGGAAATTGGTTTGCATGGAAAGAGGGGGACAGCTAGAAGAAAATCAAACATCGGGTGCTCAGCAGGTACTAATTGGGTGGTTAGTTGTGAAGAAACTGTTTCCCTCAGGTACTGAGATAAGGCAGCACACAAATGACTTGAAATATGGATGTGACCCAATACCTCCCTTTTAATTCAATCTTTTTCCAGCCCATCGCTGGAATTTACACAACGTTTTATTGACTATGGTATCAGAAGCTATCAATTTGCTGCAGCCTCATAAAAATAAAATAGTGATACAGAAGAGAAACTGCTGTGTCAGACACACTTCAGCTATTCCCAGCTTTCCTCGCCCCTTCATCTACCCTCTCATCATAAACATCACTATTCTGTTTGCCTCTTGCTTCTCCTAACCATTAAAACAGGGAACCAAAACCACAGCCCATAGGCTGTTAACATAAGATCCAGAAATGTGTCAGATATTTGGTGTTTGAAATATTTCTTGGCTCCAACTAGTAGAAAGGAACAAACAAGAAAGCAAATAGCATAAAATCAGGTGTGTCTGTGGGCAAGAGAGAGATAAAAGCAGGGCTATATATTTAAAATGGAGCGAGAGTGTTTTCTCACACCATGATTGCTATGGTAATCACCCATTTTAACGCATATTAGTGCAAACAGCTGTGCAAAATTCATATAAGTGGTGGAACATAAGTAATAGTCTTTAATTAAAAAAATTACAAGGGTTTGCGTTTTTTTTCAATGAGTTAAATGTATTTTGCTTATTGTGCTTGATCCCTTCCAACATTTGTATCTCCCAGGGACCAGTAGCAGGATGCACAGCAACAATTTACCTCTTGGTTTAATTCCATGTGTATTAAAACCACTTTTTTTGGTGAATTCAACAGTGATTTTTGGAATAATACCTTTGTTTTGGCCCTGAAAATAATATACTTTCAGCAGCACTGGTGCTGTTTACTGCACATCATGCTTGGTCACATGTCAAAGACAGAGTATTTAACAAAAAAGTAAGATAGTTTGGGTTTGGGGTAGTTGTAGTGCTTCTGTTGTGACAGTGCAAAGTGGTTCTAGTAAAATATATTTAGTAGTGGGAGCTGCAGGTATTTGGACAAAAATTGCCCTGTGTGGCTTGATGCCATGAGGAACCACAACATATTTTTTTTCATAAAGAGACAAAATGTTTAGGACAAAACACAAGATGAGATCCTAAAACTGCAATGTTCCCCAGGAAGTTTCAAGTCATTCACTATGGCATTTGCTGACAAGAATTGTTCCCATAAGTATATGCCCAAAGAGATAAACTTTATGCTATATGCCAACTTTATGATGTGATAAAAGTTTGTGTTTGAGGTACCTTACTGATTATCTATTAGGTGGAAGAAAAAGAATAAAACAACCAATTAAACAGTAGCTCTTGTATCTGTAACTTAGCTAACCTGGTAATTGAAAAATGGCCCCAATTTTTCCCTCCCCCACCCATTTCCATGTAGCATTTCAAGAACTCTGTCCAAGAATATCACTATATGAAAAAAAACCCATCATCTCAAAATTATTAAAATCTCTGTGGGAATTCATGATTAATTTTAAGGCCTGGCAGATTAAAATACATTATTATGTACACTCTAGTGCATCCTTTCAGATATTTTCAGAATCTGATTTTGCTCTCTTGATACACACCAATGATTCTACATGTATCTAGTAGATTGCAAGGAATAGATTAGCATTAAAGAGGCAGTATTGTGTTGTTAGGTTGTTATGTGTAACTTGTGCTCATACATTAAGAAAAATGTAGCTGGCATTCCCTTGGACATGACCAGACCCCTTAAAAAAAGGAGAGAATTATTAGCAGTTGGTTGTAATGCATTTGTAGAGCACTTCTGAAACTCTGACCTTTAGTACATTAACTGGCTGTTTTTACCCAGCTCCCAGGCAGAGTAAGATCTACAGTACCCTGTTTAGGGAATGGAAATAATGGATTTATTAGTAGCATTTGTTAAACTTTCGATTCCTGAACATTCTGCCCTTAGCTCTGGACCTAGCTTTCCAATGATTCTATTGCTCTAAACAACAAAATCAACGGCATTCAACATCAAGAAGACTGAAAAAAGTGGGTTTTATTTGGGACAGACTGACTATTTGCTTGTTAGTGCAAAGTCATTCATTCACAGTTCATGAATGGTAAGGCTCCCACTTTGGCCCCTGCAGCTGTTGTATTTCTGACTAGAAATCTGAGGACCCATTTAGCATCAAAGAAACCTCTTTATCTTCCATCCTGACCAGGTAAGTAGAAGTTTTCTCATGTAATTCTAATGTAATTATGTTTGATGCTCCTCCATGTTCCACCTACAGCTTGGCCCCAGCCTGTGTCAGTTGTGGGCACATAGGCAGGGCAAAGGACTCTGGCAGCCCTGTGGCTGACACTGCAGTCTCCTGTTTGTGTGCTCAGATATGACACAAGGTTCAGGATCAGACCCAGCTGACCTGTCATCACAATTCCCATCTTTTCCCCTGGCTCTGTTAGGAAGATATCCTCTCCCTTTCAAGTATTTTCCCCCAAGGTACCGCATATATGGCTTCGCTGAAATTGCTGGTGTTTTGCACCCATTGTCCCATCAATCAGACCCTCCTGCAGCAGAGATCTCTGCAGGTCATTATTTAACATGGCCACAAATGTCATGCCATCTGCAAACTCTTTCATAATGATTTTATCTTTTCTTCCATGTCACTGATAATGTTAAATGATGGACAGCCAAGAACCAATACCTGCAGAACTCTAGCAGCAACCACAAACACAGGCAGTGGTGATTGTTCCTTATAACTACACCTTGAGGCTTATCTTTTAACTAACTTTAATGCATTTAACATGAGCCACACTGGTTTTCTGTTGCTGTACTATGTTAATCAAAATACTTTGAATAAACAAGTAGAATACAGAACTTCATGTATACTACCTCAATGTAATTATCAATTAAATTAGCAATCTCATAAACATCTTAGGAAGCTAGTTTTACAAGAACAGTTTTCTATAAAACCATGTTAATCGTCACTAGTTAAACTACATTATCTATCAATCAAATTCTCTGTCAATAGTCCCATTTCAGAGCTCAGGACTAACATCAGACTGAGAGGCCTGGAGCTAATGAGGCCATAGTATTTTCTCTTCTTTAAACGCTGGCAAAATGCTGTCTTTCTGTTTCTCCTCTGCAACATCTGACTTGTTTCAAAAATTACTGAAAATCAATCTAAAGGAACAAATCTAAGTAAAACATCTCTACATCTGATGATTTTAAATATTTAGCATTCAGAATGTCTGTCTATCTTCAGCATTACACATTGCTGGGAATGCTCAAAAACAGTTCAGCAACAGTTTCTTGTCACTTGGATATAGATCTATTTTTTTACCCTAAATGAAAAAGACAGCACTTTTGAATGTTTCCACCATTTTGTATTATAAATGTTTATTCTAATAGCTTCATCTTCTTCATGATAAACCCCCTTCAAGTAAAAGTTTTTATTCTTTTAAGTCTAAAAAGATTCTTCTTTTATTTTTCTTTTAATTTTTTATCCGTAAATTTCCTCTTCCTCACTAGCTTGGATTCTAGGGTTTTTCTCATTTTCTGCTTAATGTGTGTTCATTAATATTGGCATCTCATTTTATAACTTTTTCCTTTTGGTTTCAGTGTTTATAGTGCTTTTATTTCCATGCTTTCTTAACTCATATAGCCTTTCTTTCTGGACTTATGTGAATTTGGTGAGATAATGATTTCTCAAACAGTCTGCAGCTACCATTCATATTTTCTGCTTAAATTACACAGCTCAGATATTTTAGGCTGTGTAAAATACACCTTTCCAAAAGCAACAAACAGATGTATTGGGGAGTTGGGCTGTATTCTGTTTTCACATAACAAACACAGACAATTTACAGTCCTGAGCAGCTGTCAGATTTTATTTCAGACATAAATTTCTCTTCTATTAGATGAATTCCTGTATAACTCTCACCATGTTGGATACAACCAACATGGGGTTTTTTGTTGTTCTGTAAGTTACGAAGTGGTCACCCATGCTTTTAAAAAATTCCAAGGACATTTTAGTTCTACCAGCCAGACAATTCCTGCACATGTCAATCACACTGAAGTCTGTTCATGTAATATAGCTTTTTTCCTCCTACATCTTATATAAAGAAAGATGTTTAAAGGAATGGCCATCCTGTTCTCTTGTGTGATTTGGAAACTCAAAGAAGTTGTCAATTGTGCTTTCATCTTACTCCATATCTGCTTTTGATCACAGCATTTGAGATAATTTCCTTCAGAGCTGCCAATGACTCAGAAGCAAGTAGTGGTGTACTTGATGCAGAGTGCTTTTCTTCTTCTTCCTTTGCTCATCTGGCTCTTCCTAAAAAACAAACAAACCAAAAAAAACCCCAACCAACCAACTGAAAACCCCACAAAAAACACCCCCAAAAATTTGAATAAAAACAACAAAAACAAACAAACAAACAGATAGAAACATAAACCAACAACAATAAAAAACAACAAAACAAAAAAACCCTTATCAAACCAGGCATGAAATTATTTTTATTTCATAATAACCACTCAGTCAAATAAAGGAGTTATTTGGGCTTGAAAATCACAGTTGCTTTATTGATTCACAGAAACATTTTCTACATAGCATTGCTTATAGGCTCAGGACATTCCCAAGCCAGGGGGACTGTCCAACATGTGCTTCCATTTCACTGCAGAAATACATAAGCAATAGCAAAACACAAGACAATGCAGAATCAGGCTCAAATGAGGGTAAATTACACGCACTGTTGTTTCAAAGGTGTCTCCTTCTCCAAGTCCCTGGCATCTGAGCAGCATGAGAGCATCAGCACTATCAGAGGCATTGCACATCCCATTCCCACTGTAACTTACTAAGATCTCTTAGTCTGGAGTTCATTCCCTCCTCTCCCAACCTTAGGTGCCACTGAGGTAGAAGTCAAGCACTGGCCATGTGGGGTGGAGAGAGAATTCTGTGTGAGGCTCTGGCACCCTAAGGGACATGAGCTGTAAAAATGTGATTATGGAACATGCTTCTGCAAGTCCAGTGGTACCTTCTGAAAAATGTATCGTGTTGCCTTCTGTGAAGGTCAGGAGCACTGATGAAACTTTGCATCTTATAGGCACTGATCTATTGTCAAATCTTTCTTTCTTTCTTTCTTTCTTTCTTTCTTTCTTTCTTTCTTTCTTTCTTTCTTTCTTTCTTCCTTTCTTCCTTCCTTCCTTCCTTCCTTCTGAAGGTTTGTTTTGAAGGTAAACTTCAAACTAACTGAAAAGCTCTTCCATATATTTTTTATTTTCTTGGTTATGTGGGTCAGAGACTGAAGAAATGTATGCAAGAAAGTAAGGCAAAATTGAATGCAATTAGTCACAAAATGGAAATGAAGATTTAGAAGAGAATCACATGAGAACCAGCCAATATTTAAAATCACTTTCATTTCCTAAAAAATAACTGGCATTGGTGTATATTTTACTGCCCTTGACACTCTTTTTTACTAAAAAAACCCAAACCTGCAAGAATTCAAGCAGTTTTCAGTGTGTGTTCTTTCCTTAACAATATAAATAGCAAACTTTTTCCTGTGTAGAAAAACCTAAACCATCTCACTGCACCATTTGTCCACTGCACCTCAACACCAGGACCATCTCAACTTCAGGGAGACCTCCCTGTCAAATGTGTGAGACCACAGCTTCTCCACCAAGTTGTCCACACCTGGGTGGGAGGTACCATTGTTTTGTGCTGCTGCTTTGCACCAAAATTGAACACTTTTTCTCTGCCAGGTAGGAAGAAGATTAAATATACAGCATCTGCAGTGACTCAATAGGTACATTTAGTGCTTAGCAGCTTAAATATCTCCACAAGGAGTTTCATCCTGGGTACTTATCTGCTGGTGACCCAAATGGACTAAAGAGGAGGAACTTGGGCATGGAGGAGGCCAGGGTGTGGAAGTTACAGTACTCATGTCAGGAGGTGATCAGAAAGCTGATGCTGTGCACTTTCCTACTCCTCACTGAACTGATTCACTCTGAATGGTTCATTTATTTATGTGACCATCTAGGGGGAAAAAGTCTTTAATTGCAGGCTCCATAATGTGTTCTTCACATTAAATTCCAAAGTGCTGATTTCAGTGGATTCTGTTTAGAGGTCCATATAGTTTTGTTGGTGAACTGCGCTCATTCTTTAACTCTTGGTTTTGTTGACATTATATTTTTTATAATACTATAAATCACCTTTGGAAGGCAGCTAACTGTTACTAGCCCCTTTGTACAGAGGAAAAGCAAGTTATGACACTAAAAATAGTAATACACATTTGCCCCAGCAAAATCTATGTAGGGATAAAGTATAACTCAATATAGAAATGAGAAGTGAATTCCATACTTTGAAGTGAAGATCGTCTCCTTAAACCCTAGTGTTCATATTTTGGCAGAGGTAGATACATTTCTTTCTCTCATCTCTCCTTCCACCTTTGAGCAAGTTGGGGGTTTTTGCCCCCAAAGACACTGTCTTCCCATGTCTTCCAACTGCTTTTGTAGCTGTTCTTACAATAAACAGGAACAGTGCAAAAAAGGCCACACAGAAGTTTACTGTCTTTCAATGCACCCAGAGATCAGTCTCAAGAGTACAGAAACCTTCATGAGATCTAAAACAAAAAGACCAGTCTTGGAAGTTAGCTTTTCCAAATGTTAGAGATTAGTTCTTCAGGAAACAGTGTCCTGCCAAGGATTTCTCTGACACAAGAGTGTTTATTATGTGAGTAAATTTGCTTACATCTCTTTTCCAGAAACCCAGGTGTTGTGTATGACACACTCATCTTCTAGGTTGTGAACCACATTTTACCCCTCTTTCAGAGATGCTAAACCCATGGATAATGATGAAAAACAGTAAGGTGAACCTGCCTTGCAGCCCAGATTTTAAAAGCATAATAACTCTACTTTTTAGATAGTCAGAACTTAGTGAACCATTGAAAATGACCCAGTTCATTGAGCACAGCCAAACAGATGGAATTCCAGCCTTGCCATGCTTGGGTGACTCTCTGAACAATACAAAATCTTCCTTCAAATCTGTCTCCACCAAACTTCCTGCCTCATGCACATAATATTTGGGTACATTTTGGTCACCTGTCAGTTCAGATCACCACGTCTTGGGATAGAGTAGGTGGCAAATTATTGGTCTATTGTTAGGGTTTTTTTTTTTCCTACAGCTTCTAAAACTTTGGCTGTTTTGCTTCAGGCTTTAAAAACAAGCAAAAAAAAAAAAAAAGGGGATCCTATAGTATGGTCATTGTTGGAAAAGGCTCTGGTCCCTGAAATTTAGTGGCTATTTTTCCTTTTTTTCATTTGACTTTCCTACCACTGAATGCTGACAAAACATATTTACTGCACTTTTCTGATTTACAGCAAGCTCCTTGCTCAGCAGCTCTAAAGGACATGGTGGCCCTGTGGCCACCAAAGAGAAACCCTCAGTACCACTTGTGAGCTGCCTGCTGCAGCAGGGAAATGAGGGAGAAGATAGAGCAATTATGGCAAAAGTAAGCATAAATACAGTCAGAAGGCTGCCATCACTTCCTGTGGGGCAAGAGCAGAGAAAGATGAAGGATGGAAGGCTTAGAGTAAGGTATTGATTTGCTAAATCAGTGCTGAGCACGGCAGAGGCCTTCTCTTGGAGCCTGAGTACCGTATGTTTGCCTAAGAGCAAATTGCCCAGGGCTCTGGTGCTCATGGACTGACAGCAATGAGCAAGCCTGGTTGAGGTGGGCTTCAAGCTGAATGCAGGAAGCTGTGCTCAACAGTGCTGTAGATTATAAATCTTCCACCATGCCTGAACACCTTGGAAAAAAATCTCCATTCCAAATTCATCTTGAAGTACCTTTAGCAAGCTCCCCACTCCTCTTGCTCAAAAAAAGTAGTAGAATCTCAGCATTTGTTTCTGTTTTAGTGAACTGGAAGTTGATTGAATAGATACTGCTTGGTGTCCTGGTTTTGTCTGGGATAGAGTTTCTTTTTAGTCAGTAGCTGGTACAGTGCTCTGTTTTGAATTCAGTATGAAAATAATGCTGATAACACACTGATGTTTTAGTTGTTGCCAAGTACTGCTTACCTTGAGCACTTATTTGCCAGTTGGGGTTAAACAATGACACTTGGGAAAAGAAGGACCCATACTAGTACATCAAAGAGTAACTAAGAAAAAACAACCTGCTGAAGCCATTCAGCCTGGGCTGAATCAGATCACATAGCTGTGACACGAAGAGGGAAATACTCATCCACTGTGCAAGGAAAAGACATCATCTGAAATAAAGAGGTGACTAAATGTCTTGGTTTGGAAAGACAGAAATCTGCTAAGGAAGGCAGAAGCCTCCCCTGAAATGGAGAATGTAAACTCTCTCCACCCCTCCAAATTGCTATAAATTTTAAATTAAGGGGGCTCTGGGGCAAAAATATGGGAGCAGGAAATAACAGTTCTTTAATAGGGAAAAGGAAAAAAAAAAAAGGATAACATAAACAATGCAGTACACTAGAACAACACTGACAGAGTTAGAACCCAACCTGACACCCTGTGGGTCAGGGTGTTGGTAGCAGTCCAATTGGAAATGTGGCTGCAGTCCTCTGAAGTATCAGGTGTGGTTCTGTTGGAGCAAGGGGAGTCTGTAGAGAAGGATGTATTCTTCCTCTGAAGATCCAGTGGAAGGAAAGGCAGCTGCTGTTTCTCTGGGGAATCCCGTGGAGAAAGCCATGCTGGCGTCTCAAAACCTTCTGGATTATATCTGGGCAGCAATGCTTGGCTCCTCCCTCTGAGAGGAGCATCTCACAATGGGATGTTATAGTTCTTATCAGTCATTCAGTAGTCTGTTATCAGCGGATGTCCTGTCCCAGGGAGGTGTGAATGTGGTCACTCAAAAAGAGAGAGATAAAGCACACTGCCCACTTGACAAAGGTAATCTGCAGATGGTAATGGAAAACAACTTGCATTGCAGTCTTCAACATTAAAACACAAGAAAAGGAGCATGGTCTGGGCAGGCACAGAGAATGGCTGGAAGGCTCAGGGGAATGAAGATCTTTTTGTATGTGAGACCATAGGGCATTTATTTTGTGTAAAAAACAAAGGCTCTGAAGAGATATTTCCCCTCTGGCTGTGTGTATCCATAAGACAAGTAAAAAGATAAACACAAGGATGGAGAAGAGTGTACAGGACAGTGTAGACAGAATGGGTATAGCCTGATTAGGAGGGCTTCTACTCAAATAGAAACACTTGAAGAAAGCTCACTGGGGTCCTGCTAAACTGGGGTGAGCAAGACCAAGCAGAGCTCAGCGGGTATATCTGGCATGGCCTCACGTTAGGAGGGGCTCCCTGGCCCAGGAGTCATTTCCCAAGTAAAGATGCCTGCACCTGTAACTAGTACTTGGTATTTATCCTAGCAGAGACACCTATCAGGTGTAAAGACAAAATCTTTCCTCTTTTCCAGGTTGGTGTGATGGCCTCTCCCAAGACAATGCAGCCAGGTTTGTCATCTACCTTTGCTATACCCATTTAACAAATGAAGGGCTGTTATTCAAATGCTTTCCACCTGCACCTCGTTCACTGTCTTTTCTTTAGGAACACATTCCTGAAGCCTGTGTGGCAGTGGGGGACAGTAGAAGTACCTGTAATTCCATTAACCCCAGCACCAATAACAGTGTCCTTGACATGTGGGCAAGTCCCTATCTTCCTGGAAAGGTTTTAACCAATTTGTACAAGTGCCTCCCTCTTGTGTTCCTCTGTGTATGTACACTAGCTAGGCCACAGCCAGCTCTGCCGCATGCAAACAGCTGCAGCCACACCTGTCATGGTCCTGTTCATCACAGCCTTGGTCAGCAGCCCCTCCTCGGACAGGCATCCAGTGCTGAGTCATGAGCACATCTGCTCCTTTCCAGGGAGCTGGCACAGATACCTGCTGCATTACCTCCTGGGTGAACCAAGAAGGGAAATAAAATGCAAAGAACTTACTGATCATCAAAAACAGTAACTCACATGAAAGGAGCTCTCCTCTGCTAGCTGTCAGCTCACACTATAAAACACTTGAGGATGCTCCAGTGGCTGGGTGAGGTTTATATCCATACCCTGAGTTCTCCAAGTACTCCTTTTTGGGGTACTCTGGGATTTACTAACGCTAGGTAAGCCACACCATAGCCCTGTGGTAGGCAAAGGTCACCCAGGTTTGTAACCATACACTGGCCAGATGGGACGCTGGGGTAGCCTGACTGCTGCCTCACAAAACCATTTGCTGTCCTGTCTCCACCGGGGCAATTCCCAGCAGGCTCTCCTGGCTCCATGCAGCCCCTGAACCTTGCAGCAGGCACCCTGGAGTCCAGGGCAGGCATCCCCTGGCCCCCACCATCAGCACAGATGGGGTTTGACTCGCTGGCTCATAACCCCTTTGAAGGGCTGCCCTCACTGGGCAGAGGGCAGGGCAAGCGCTGCCAACCACCCTGGTCTGGAGCACCTTCCCCTCTTGGTAGGTTGCATATTCTCTGCTGAAGGCAAATAATCTTTGTTAAGCCTCTGCCCTAGCCACAGTGTCATCCATTTAACCAATAGAGAGAGGCAAAAAGCAATCATCTTGTGTGATCCAGCGGGAAGCTGGACAAGGAAAAACTATTCACAATATATTAATGCCTGGCTTGAGCCTAGTAAGTGTTATAATTAGGTGGCATTAATTAGTGCTGGAAAAGACTGTCATGTTTTATACCAAACCTCCAGCTAAAAGATAGAGCAGAATACTTTCCTTGAAAAAAAATTCCATGTATATTTTCTTGTTTTACTAGTAGGGATTTTCAATCAGTTGAATGAACTTGTATGTACTAGTTAACTTTGCTGGAGTTTAGTGGTTGTATTTAAAGCAGATTTTATCCTAGAATGATATTAATTTGATAGGATCCCTGATCTGTAAAACCATTGGTTATCTTGGTCTCTCCTGATAAGAAAAAAAAAGTGCCGAGGGTTTCCAGTTGGTGAGCACATTTGGGCAGAATCTTTCACACGTCACAAATTGCAGATGGGAGGCAGTGATCTCGAACATGCAGTCACATTGCGTGACCATCTGACACCTTCCATTTAGAAAAATAATACTTTCCTCACAGCATACGCTCCCTGCTGCAACCAGCACCAAAAATTATGCCTGGGAGAGCTGTTCCTCCTAGACTAAGGTCTTAAATATTTCTTAGGCTGCTTTTAAAAGATTCATGCAGCAGCACCACCTCGCTCACATCCTGCTAAACCAGAGAAAATACTGAAATTCTTCCCCAGACGGTGTTAATCACAAAATAGCTGAAAAGAACAAAAGGGGGAAAAAGACAGCGGGAAAATTATATACTCACACTAGCAGAGTGAACAATGGAAGGTTCTTGTTGTATGTGTAATTCAAACATGTCCATGTAAAACACTGCATGGAGTTATTTCCTATTGCTACCAGTTTCTCAGCTGCATAAAATCCCATAACTATGTGGAAGTTCAGCTTTCAAATGCCTTGGTTTTGTGGATAATTCCTTTTGACAATGTGGTGTACTGATATTCATTCATTTGAAATAGCAATGACCATTTCAGGGTGTCCTTTGCTATATATTGAGGTGTCAGTAGTGATAAAAAAACCTTTACTGTCTAAGGACAAAGCCATGTGAATTTATAGGGTGACATCTCACACTAGCCTATTGTGTCCTCTTTGTTACCAGGTCCCAGCAAAAAGCAAGAATAAAAATTAACCAATACTCATTCTTTCTACCCAAATTACAAGGCTGACTAGGAACATACACATTAACCCATGTTATTATCAGCTGTAGCTTGGTGTGACTTGAACCAGCTCCTTCTGCTCTGGCTGAAGAGTGTAATCTTAAAGACTTGACCATGTTTTCCTATTCATCTGCCTAGTTGATGTGTCCCACAGCTACACCAGCCAAGTATTAAATTTCTGCAGTGTCTTCCTTCCCTCATCACAGCATCACCATTTCAGCCTCTGAGTGCCACTGAGATCCATGAAGAGGATGTGCCTGCTTATTGTTAAAATGTTGGTGTTTTCCTAGAGGGTGGGGTGCTGGCTGATTTTTGTACAGGTGACATTTACCAAATTGATGGGAGGACAAACATCTCACCTAATTTCATACAGGGATATGCTGCTCTGGCTGCTGTGCATGTCACATGAGCCACAGAAAATCCCTGCAAGGACCTCTCACATCTACCTAGCAAGGCTGAGTCAGGACCAAGGACATGTCTCCTCCCAACACTCTAGCAGGGGCTCCTCCAGCCTCCAGCAGTTTTATTGGCAGCTTTGTGTCACTGCAGATTTCCAGCTGTTTTGGCCATCCTGAACCCCCCTTGCAGAAATATGTGTGTTGCAAACGACCATCATGCAGAAATAGCAATTAGTGTCTGCCACCATGGGCCAAGTGTGAACTCATGGATCAGAGAAGAAAGGCTCTATCTCCTTTCCTGTCTTCCACATCCAGAAGATGTGCCAGAAGCACTGGTGAGACCACAGCTCGGCACTGGCGAGCCTTGAGGGCTCTGTCCAGATCTGGGTGCTCACTACAGGAAAGACAGCAATGTGCATGTCCAAAATAGGGCAGTGAAGCTGGTGAAGGCTCTAGAGAGTTTTATGTGAGAGAGGTGGGGTTGTTTATTCTGGAGAAAAGGACTCTCGGGGGAGACCTTATCACTCTCTAGCACCGCCTGAAAGGAGGTTGTAGCCAGGTGGGGGTCAGTCTCTTCCCACTGCAAGAAACAGGATGAGAGGACATAGCCTCACACTGGACCAGGGTGGGTACAGGTTCAAATCAGGAAAGGTGGTTAAGCACTGGAATGGGCAGTGTAGGAAGTTGGACTCACCATCCCTGGAAGCTGTCTAGAAATGAGTGGATGTGGCGCTTAGTGCTGTGGTTTAGTTGGTGTGGTTGTGTGTCATCATGATATTTTCTGGAAAATCCCTTTGCCAGAATTTTTCTCCTGAGAAGCTGAGAGGCCTCAGAAACAAAATGTAAACAATAATTATCTGCTGCTGTGGAATGCAACAGGTGCATCTTTGCTTGGTCCATGTTGATTGTTTTTAATTAATGGCCAATCACAGTCCGGCTGTCTTGGACTCTCTGGTCAGTCACAAGATTTTATTATCATTCCATTCCTTTCCTTGATAGCCTTCTGATGAAATCCTTTATTCTACTCTTTTAGTATATAATTTTCTTTTAATATCATATATATCATAAAATAATAAATCAGCCTTCTGAAACATGGAATCAAGATTCTCGTCTCTTCCCTCATCCTGGAATCCCTATGAACACAACCACAGTTGTGTTCAATCAAAGGCTGGACTTGACCTTGGAGATTTTTTCCAGCCTTAATGGTTCTATGATTCCATGATCTCATCAATGCCCCAAGCCCCAAACTGGCTCTCTGAGACCCAGTTTGAGAGACTAAATTCTCCAAGCTCCTGTCTTGTACTTTCCAGCTCAAACTTCTACAGACTTCCTGCTTCCCACAGCATCCTCTCCTGCAAGGTCTCCCTTGCAATGCTGCAGCTGCACCACTTCACAAGGCATACATGACTCCTGTGCGTGGTGTTACCCACTGCCTCTCTCCTGGCAGAAGAAGGTGAGCTCCCTCCCTGGCAGAGAGTGTGTGCTGCACCTCTGGTGCTGGAGTTGCATGCAGTGTGCAGTTTGTGTTTCTACACCAGGATCTACAGGGAAGGAAAGCGCTGTGCATGGAAGCTGGGAGGACAAGGAAGCACTGGTTCATGGCAAACAGCCAAGATGGGCATGAGGGAGATGTGCAGCTGCCTAACTCCTCCTCTAGCCCCCACTATGGATTGCACACCATCGTGGCCAGTGCCAGCATCTCTGCTTCCTTCCAGGTGGGTGTCCCCTGCGTGGTGTTTGGCTGCACAGAGGCCCTTCCTGCCCCTTCCACCAACAGCCTTGCTGGATTGTGCTGGTGCCTCCTGGCCCCACAATCAGCTGCTCCATCTACTCATGTGGTCACAGACTGCCTTGCACAGCACTGTGGAGAGCAGGGGTTGCAGTTCTGGGGTGTTGCAGGACTGGTTCACTTTGGGCACTGAGACAAAATTTTTCCCCTTGGAGCTAAAATTATCTGATTCTGCAGTATCTCCCTCCTGGGATTATTTAAGCAGAATATGGACTCAAACCTTTCATTTTAACAGTTTATAGGCACCTATACAGATCACCACAGACTGTCACTGCTGCCTTGTAAGGAACACAGGCCTCAGGTTTCCTTCCCAAAAGCAAAGACCAAGTGGTGGTCCTAATGTCCATCACAGGAAGAAAAAAATAATGACTTTCCAGAACAAGCTCTTCTCCCCAGTGGTGGTACTGCCTGCAGGATGAAGCCTGGGGGTACTCAGAATGGGAGCCAAGTCCTCCCTGCAGCTCAGGACAGGCTATGTTGTTTTGGGGCAGATGGTTGGACACCCAAACCCCAGACTTTTCCACCTTGAATCCCACTCTTCTAACCTATTCGATTAAAAGTTGTGACCTGCTTCTTATATCTCATCCTCGTGCCTGCCAGGAGTCATCACTGTGTCTGGATCAGTAAGGCTGAGCCAACTGGTGAACTTGTCTCATTATCTCCTTGCCGAAAACTTACAAGCGTTACTTATTCTTGGATACTTGTAATTTTTATGCTTTTCCTACCCAGAAGATTAGCTCAGGCATAGCAGAGCTCAGAGCACAAACCCATCTTTTGGCATTAACTTATCCTGGGCTGGCTGTCATTTTACAGTACTTGCACAAAAAGAGTAACTAGCAACAGCACTTGCAAATCATAGATTATATTGTATTGGTTTAGCTCATATTGTTTGCCTTAAATTTATATTGTGCTTTAAATGTCGCCCATTAAAATTATTAGGGCAAGGTTTGCCCTCAGTTTACAGCCCCTCTCCCCAGCAGCTCGTAAGAGAAGCTGCTGCACAGTTGTCCTCACCTCGTTTTAGTTGTGCTGCAGAAGTCAGAGAGAGTGTCCAGAGAGTTGTAACATAGCCTTGAGCTGTTTCATTTCCAGAGATTTCAGTTTGTAAACCCAGGTACCAAACCAGGCAAAGTGCCTTAGAAAGAAGCATTCCCTTTCATTCACCTCCACCCTAAATTCTTGTCTTCTGTTTGAGTGTAGTTATTAAAAAGTGGATAAGGGACCAAAAAGCCCCACCTTGTTTTTGGCAATAGATTTTCTGAGTTCCCATCTAAGCCTAAGGAGGGCCATTCCTTTTTCTAGGAGAGCACTTTAATTAATGTACTCCTTCTGACTGTCGTTATTCTGTCTCATATGTTTCTCTGCATTTTTCTGTCTGTCCTCACATTTCCTCTGCAACACTGTTCTTAAATAGCTTCAGCCGTGCATACAGAACTTTCTGTGGATGCTCTTAATCTGTGAAAACAAGATCTGCAGCAGAGACAGTAATGCAGCCCTAAGCACAGAGATGGCTGTGACACTTCTTCGGTGCCTTTAAACTGGTGAATGTGATCTTATTTTGGCTAGTGACAAATCCCGGTGATGAAATGTCAGCAGTGTTTACACAGATGTCAGACAGTGCGAAATTAACCCTTTCCAGCACTGCTCTCAGGGCAGAACAAAGCTGTTGTTTCCTTCTGTGAGGATGAGGCTGGCAGAAAAGAAAGAAACCAGTATGGAAGAATTGCCAAAGGCCCATCTGGAGGGTCAGCAGAGACCATGTGAAGCTGGCTATGCTTTGTGTGACAAACTGAACAAGCCATGAGTTTCTTCTGAGTTGTCCTGGGCAGAGTTTTCCAGACACACCTGATGAGGGCAACATCACAATTTGTGCAGATTTCCTTGATGTGAGTTTAACCAAAATCACAGCTATCTTCCAATGTCATCTTTGCCATTATATACATGATACCCTGGTCTCTCAACTTCTGTGGGACAGTTCAGGTGTGATACAAAGCTAGGCAAAGTTTAAGTGAGAAACTGGAAATATATTTTGCCATGTAACCCTCTGACTGCTCATTAACAGCATGGGTAAAGCCTTGTGCAAACCTGATGTTTTATTGTTGCTAACCAAAATAGCTGTAAAGCTGAACTGAAAGAATAGATCAGGTCGTTTATGTGCACAGCAATACACAAAGGATTATAGACTTTGCTGCTCTCTTGTTGGCTTTGTCTGGAGCAAAGAGAAGTGCCAGCTGTGCCTGAGAATCTGTAGGGTTCCCTGCACTGGTAAGGGAGGAAAGTGTTAATGAGGACAAATTTACTTAGTCAGAGCTATTAACCTGTCTCTTTCAAAGATTTTATTACAGCAGCAATACCTTTTTTCTTCCAGATGTGCTGAGCAATTCTAGTTCCCCTGGAAGTTTAAGGTAGGTGCAGACATTTAGTTGCTTTGAAAATTGTGTTGTATCATACCGACCATGTAAGCGCAATCCTTAAAATACTGCTTGGAAGCAACTGCCCTATAGCTCTTGATTCTGAAATGCAAGCTGAATTAAACATAACCACCAAAAACAGACTTACTATGGCCTGTGTCTCAGCTCATGCATTGGCAAAATGCAGGTACCTTTTACACACAGACAAGTAAGATAAGGCATAAAGCTTCACACCTGATGCAATACACACTGAAAAGCCAAAAAACAGTGATGAGAAAGAAAACTATCAGGAGAGGTCTGAATGTTTGCTTCCTGGCACAGTTTCTTTCAGGAATTCCTTTCAGGAATTTGATTTTAGGAATTCTTTTTAGGAATTTGATTTAGGTTTCAAATGCCCCTTAGAGAGAAAAAAAAAAGGCAGTCTTGTTTCTGAGGCTTTAAAGTAGCCAAACTCCTCTCTCCTTGCTTTTTGGTCATTGGTTGTGCTCTTCAGAGGCCATTTCATCATGTTGTAAGGTAAGACAAGACTGTGACCCAGATTCTTTTCTCTTGGGTGCTGTGGCTCAGCTGTATATACTAATGTTGCTTGGGGTTTCACTGTTTCCACCCTTCCTACTGTTCAGTTAAATTTGATTTCCCAGTGCAACACATAAAGAGCAACAATACATGCTCCAAGGCATCATCTTACACCTCTTTGTCCTCACCCATGAGAAAAAGTCCCTTTAAAAGGCACTTTGCTTGCACTCATCTGGCTTCTGCTCTTCTTTATATTATGTAATATTTTCATTGTTTTTTCCTATGATTCTTTCCCCAAGATCTAAGATAAACCACAGAACACTAAACAGACTTGCAGTTACTTCCCAGGACAATAAAAGCTAAGGGTCAAATGAAGGAGAAAACATGACTTCAAGGTAGACCTATAAAACCTTGTTCATTTCAGGGGCAGCACAGGATTCTGCAGTAGAGACGTCTGCCTAACAGCTGGTTGCCATGTCCTACAAACATTTTTCCTGCTGGTAGCATGTTGGAAGGCATTTTAAGGGCAGTGCCAGTTAAGGAGAGTCAGCCCAAAAGTCAGCATGGAAAGACCATTGGAGTCCTGAATGCAGAATAATTCCCAAAGGATCCTTTTATATTTCACATGACATAGTATTCTTCACAAACAACAATATCTCATATGCATGTGGTGAAGTACATTTTTCACTGGTTTCTCAGGGGCTCCTCCCTGTCCCTCTCAACTGGGCAAACTGGAATTACATATCCCTTACACTTGTCAATTGAGAGAACACGTTATTGACTGCACCTCTTGCTGGTTACTTATGGAGTGGGGAGAGCAAAACAAGCATAGGGCCAGGCATGGCTTGAGAGGAAAATTCCCCTCTTCGGAGCCATGGCCAACTTACTGTGATGAAAGACAATAATAATGCTAAAAATGAAACAGACAATGTAGTGCTGACAACTTTGTTCCTGAGAAAGGGATAAAGGATTTGAAAAGGTTCTGAAGTATTTTTCAAAGAGGCCACTTTGCCCATGACAGAAAAGACAGAAATGTGGCAACAGAGGTGGTAGCGCACTAGAGCTGGGGAATAACAGCTCGCTGCTTAATTCCAGTGTCTGAAAGGGTCATATCACCATCGATTCCATTTCAGCAAACCATCTTCTATGCAAAGCTTGTGCCTGTTTGTTGTTCCTTTCTTAGCAGCAGAAGAGATGCTTCTGAATGTGCACGTCTGCCCTACACTAATATTTTTTAAAGGCTTTAAGTTTTATGCTCGACATCTTCTCTGCGTGAAGTCCCTTTCTTCAGACAACTCAAGAATACTTTGCAAATATTTTTTTATTGTAATTCTAGTGGCCACAGCATAGAGAGCATTCAGAAGGTTGCAGCTCACTGGACTGGAGCAATGGGGAGGGTGGAATTCATACCCCAGCACGCTTCACCAGGCTGTGCCCTGCCAAGCTTTCTCCTGCCTTGTCTCTTTGGAACTGCCCTGTGCTGGTGAGCTAAAAGAAAACTGCAGCCCTATCATGGGGGCCAACAACATGGAGGGACAGCGTGAGAAGCACTTGTCACCATGAATAAACATTGAAATGTATTTTTTTTAAAGTTGCTAATTCTACTTTGGCATTTTTGAGCCCGGCAATGGAAGTGTTAAAAAGTGATGTCATTTGTGACAGTAGTAGTATTAGAAGACTGCAAACGAATTTTCAACCTGCTTTAATAATGATTTAACAATGAAGAAAGTAATCAATATTTTAGGGAAAAATTTTCTACCATGCCTTCAGTAGACTCCATTTTTGCCCATACAGAACAATGTCTACAGATCTGCTGGTAAAAATATCTGAGTGCATGTGTCAAAAATGTACATGGGAAATAATACACTTGCAACACTTACAGCCCAACACTGAGTTTATACTGTGAATTCATGAAGTGAATTAAAAATCCCTTTGTCTTTACCCAGTGTCTGATAAAACCAATCATATCTATCTCTCTGATGAATGTAGAAAATAAATATTATACCTGTTTTCTCTTACATATTCTTGTGTTTAAAAACAGCCAAAAAAAAAAAAGCTGGGGAGTTTTTGATACAGTGCAATATCTAGTACAAGGCACAAAAATGTCATTTACTGATAGAATTGGATGACATTTGAATTTCACATCCTGGTCACAAAATGAGATTATGGCATTCTAAAGTGCTTGGGTAATTGATGTGCAGATGCTTTTTTTTAAAAAAGTGGATTATCCAAACTGAATGGTTTACAAAGGAAAAAAAAAGGAAAGAAGCTCTGTTTTCTTTGTTTTTAATGCTGATTCATTCCATTGCTATGCCACTAAAACCAAAAGCATTTCAAATGGCTTTGGGGTCTTGTTTGTTTGCTTGTTTTGGCTGAGTGAATCGTTTTTACACCATTTCACTCCTACATAAGAAATATTCTTATAAGATTATTTAATCGGAGAGAAAGTTCCTGAAAAGGTAGGTGTGGAATCTATGTCCTCCCTTCTTGTGAGAAATAGACTAATATTTTCTGGACTGGGTAATAATTAGATTAGTTAGTCTTGAATTAATCAATATTTTAACTGAAAAGTGCTCTGAAGTTTTTAAACCTGAGTCTCTCAAAATCACTATTCCCCTAAAAAATATTGGTCCTGCAGCAAAATTCTTTGTATGGCCTCATTTCCCTGAGGTTCTTTTTAATATATCCCCAAGACAGATAAATATTCACATTATTATTTATAGTAAGTCACACTAATGCTAATAGTAGCATAATGAACTTTGGTTGGTTTATAAGAAGCTTAAAAAGAAGCTTAGATGATCTTTTAGATAATTAGAAAATAATTAGGCACAGAATATCCAAAGGGTTGGTTTCTAAGGGCCTTGTTTCATGTATGTTCAAT
>NW_005054305.1:6143852-6156775 GCF_000277835.1 Geospiza fortis | reverse complement strand
GATGAGTAAGTTTGCCATCTTTTTTTTCACTAATAAAATCCTTGTGGATATTTGGTTAGTGAATGACTCATGGTGATAGTCTTAAAATCTTGTTTATGTCTAGCAAGAATAATTGCTGCATTTTCATTTTAGGGTATATGGGATAAACACACCTTTGGAAACCGATGCTCAGCTCACCTGGAGCTGGATTAGGGTCTATTTTTAGTGGCAAGGCAATTGGATTATTCCATGCAGAGGATGCTCTGAACTTAACATCATACTTAAAACTTGACATCACACATAATTTCACAAGTGTAAAAGAACCAAATTACTTCTCCCCTTTTATTTTAATTAAGACATTTTCAGTCTGGAGGTGGCCCAGCTGTTGTAAAACACAAAAGAAGTCAAGATGGCATGGATGGGTTTATGTTGTAGAGGCTGGGAGAGCAGGGGTAGGGTGAGAGAGGTGTTAGGGAGCTGCCGGAGTCCCCACCTGGGCAGACAGCCTGGTCCAGAGACCAAGCTGCAGGTGTGCAGTCCTGGGTCAGGCATGATGGAAAGTGCCACGTGTGACAGGAAAGGGATGTGGCTGTGGGTGGTGCTGTGCACCTCTGTCACTGTGCCCTGCTCAGCTCTGTGAGGGAACAAGGGGATCCCTTACCTGCAGGAGGTGGAGCAGCATTTCCTAGCAAGTGGCAGGAATTATTCGGCAGGTGGTGAACAGCTGTGGATAGAGCACAGCATGAAATGGAGTCACATTGCAAGGGGCAAAAAGTGAAAATTGGGAAATCCCGACACTGGGACATTTTGCTTGAATGATATGCTACAGTAAAATCTCTCACTGTTAGGGGATCCGAGATAGAAGTTGACAGTAAGAGTCCCAGAAAGCTAAACATTTCCTTTCCTCTGGTCTTTGCTTTAAATTTATCTCAGATTTGATTAGAAACCAGACCTGCATTTTCTGACTACCATTCACCAATCCTCCTACAACAGAGGCTATGACCCTGCCAGTCATTCCAGATGTTACTGACTTGGAGGATCTGTGTCTCCACAAAAGTGTGTTCAACTGCGTGAGAAGGTATGTGAGAGTCTGTACTCCCATCCCTAGCACAAAGCACCAGCCCAAGATTTCTTTGCTGACCAGCTCTGAAATCTGTGAGGTAGAGGAAATATTTATTTTTTAGGGTGCAGAGAGACCTTTTCAGGAAGTAGAAAGCTTTAGGCAGGATGTTACAGGTATGAAGGCAAATGTTTCAGTTGTCTTTATGAGCATGTTTCCAGTGACGGAAGTGAGTGTCTATGTGTATTCTTGCAAAGTAAAGCCTTCAATGAAGCAGACAATGCACCTTTCAGAGAAGATGGTGCAACAGCTGGGAGGTGCAAATAATCCATGTAAGCTTCAGTATGGTGTCTTTTTCTCCTGCCAATCAATCAGGCTCAGCAGCCAAGCAGGGCATACCAGTGCATACCAGGGCATGCATGCTGGGAAGTGAGAAGATTTGGGAAGCTTTGGTCCTCTGTGATCCTGAGGAAGCACCAGCTTCCCACTGAATAGGAGTGCAATGCTAGGCATAAGGTGTTGCACTGGTGAACTAATTCAAGACACACACAAAAAGAGAATGAAAATAAATCTTGGCTCTCCACATTGGGCCAGTGCAGATATCCAGTGAACTTAACACTGGAGAACAAGGTTCCAGTCAGCTGGAGTCTTATTCTTCCCCTGAAGAGCCCTGAAAAAGAAATTATATTGAAATAAACTTGACCAGAACATACGCCAGAAAAGGTTTCCACTGGAATATATTACTTCCATGACTTGATATCTTCCTGCAAAAAATATCCCAGAGGTCTTCACTAGCTTTCCTACTTTATTTTCTGAATGTGTGAACCCAGATCCTCCCAAAGCTACCCATTTGCCCATGTTCTCTCAGTCTACCAAGCAAAACATTTGCAAAGCACTTTGCTAAACCAGAATTTTTAACAAATTTCTCTTCCCTGTGAAATACAACAACACAATCCTACGCCCCAGCGAGCACCCTAGTTTGGAAATTTTCATTTTTATTTTGAAGAAGAAATATTTTGAATATGTAAGGAGGCAAACCAAGATATTTCAGATGTTTCTATTCTTAATATTTCTGTCATGTATGTGTTCTTAGGAAGGAAGAGGAGTGGGTATGAGGAGGAGTATCATCACACGGATCTCAGGGTTCACTGAAGGGCAGAGAACAGGGCAAGGAGGAGACAGCCACAGGACTGTACAAATATACACCATTAGTTACAGGCTGCAACATTCATGATAGGTTCCTGTTGTCTGACTTTGTTGAAGATGTGCTCAGCCTTTGAAAACCTGAAAAGTACAGGAGCAAGGGGTGACAAGTGGTTTAACGATTACAAGATGGTACAACCACGTCACATGCTCTTGGTCCTTGGTCTGACCCATCTCCTGACCTGTTATACAACTGCAAGCAAATTCTTTAACTGTTCCAGTCCAAATCCTGCAGTCTGCATCCAGAAGAAACAGTCCTTGCAATAAAATCCTGTCTTGCTGAATGTTTTATGGGTAACCATAATAACACTCTTTCCTTCCTCTTTCCCACGGCAAGATCTTCTGGTACCGCAGTCCCCTGAGGTACAAGGCTAAATGTGCCACAATTTGGCAACAGGCTGTGATCAAAATCAAATCTAACACCAGTGTATAGCAGTGGTGACCCACTTTCACTCTATTTTCTCCTCTCCTCCGTGGTTCTCAAAAATCACTTGCCTCTAGCATTGTCACTTCTTTAACTCCCAGCCTAGGAGATCTGCTGTGCCAGAGCACCCCATGACTCAGAGAGATCCAAAAAGCCTGAGCTTAGCAGCATGCCTACTGAACTGAGACAAATAAGATGAGCAGGTCAGTCTGACGAGCTAATCAGAACTCTCCTCTAGGAAAGATTATGCTTCCCGGACATACTCCACATATTGCAGAAAGCATGTGGAATGGTGCCAAGGCAGAGATACCAACTCCAGCATGACCCACGTTCCCTCAGTCTTGCACATCCTCAAGGACAGTTTGTCTTTTGACCTAAAACTACAAACCTTTAGAAGCATTAAATATCTTCTCTTCCTTCTCAGTGAGGGAGTTTCTCATCCCACCGTTTTCTCTGGTCTAAACACTGGGGGTTCTGCAACTGCTAAAAACATATCTCCAAGTGCCCAAGACAGAGTAGGTACAAGACAGGCCCTCTGATATTCCTCAGTTCTCCATGTGAGCCCACAAGGCCTGCATTTGTGACCCCAGTGAGTCTTGGAAGGTTGCTTCGCTATGGCAATAGAACTGAGGTTATTACTTCCCTGTCTCAGGTAGGAAGAGCACATGCTGTGACAGAAGAGCTGCAGACGGCACCTATTGAGTCTATACAGCCTCATGAACATCATTCCAACTTCAATTCCAGTAACATTACCTAGACAAACATTCTGAAGCCTGAAACTCATCGTTCCTCTCTCTATTTTTTTTCTTAATCACCCTATGGTGCATTTCTCAATTTTGAAAGCACAACACATCTCTGTTGAAAGAGCAAATAAACTATTTACACTCCCATGTTTTTGAATCTGAGCTTGTCTTACCTAGACAACGATACAAGGCTTACTGTTTATCAGTAGTCCTGTTCAAATATAAAAACCACATCATATGGGCCAGATGGTGCTCTGGAGCTGACCCACGGTTCAGATCTAGTGGTCATATCCGTTCTGTGCATGGTCTGGCCTTGTGTGGCTTTGGGAAAATGGCAGAGAACTGAAAAATAGCAGCCCCCTCTGCTATGGTGCATACTGATCCACATACTGCTGGTTAACACATGTGTGAGCCCCTTTGGAAAAAATAAATTACACAGCCCTTCTAAGAAGAGCCATTAAATGACATCGCAAGATTTTGTTTTGCTTTGCTTCCCTTATGTTTTGCTTAGAAAAACTAGAGCTAAGTCTCCATTTCAGAATTTTGGAGATTGCTATTTTGCTTTGGGCCACAAGCAAAACAGCCATTTTCAGTTCCACTCTTTATAATTTCTGCACTGGACAGGGCCAGTAAGACTTTGCATACTGATACCCACATGCTAAGGAGAGATCTGTAAGAATAATGCTGCTCTTATTTGCGATATGGCTTTTTAAAAAGACTCACCTACCACTGTTCTTTTGTTGTTGTTGCACCAAATTTACATGCAGGTCTAACACTGAAAATAAATAAGCTTGTGTGGCTTGTGTGTGTGTGTGGTGTGTGTAGTGTAGCAGATACTGGGGCAGATCGTCAGCTGGTGTAAATCAGCCTAGGTCCATTGACTTTAATGGAAACTTGCCAACTTACCCCAGCTGAGAATCTGATTATTGTTTTGCAAGTTCTTGCATTAAAGATAAGCATTCACACTCTGCTCTGTTACACTGGTGTAAATGGGAGTAACTTCACTGAAGACTCTGGAGTCTTGCTACCTGCACCTTACCTGAAAAGCAGAATTCAGTTCAAAATTTTAATGACAGTTAAAACAGTCTTTAGTTCTACTATATTTAATCTCTCCCCTTTTCCTTAAAAAAAAAATAGAAAAAAGGTAAGAAGGAAAAAATATCAGTCTGTCATGGAAAATCTCAAGTAATTCTTTTTTTTCTCTGACTCTCATTTCCAGGCTTTGTGCAAATAGTTTATTTGATTTGACACCTACTGCACAAAAGGTTGCCCCTTCTGTTCTATCAAAGCTGGTATCAAGAAAAGAGAGAGAAAAATCGCACAGCTGGTAATACAGAGAACCCAAAAATATACAAAGACGTACCAGAGGGAATAGTCATCAACATAAAGTGAACAAGCACCCAGACTATTGATTACATGCTGCTCACAGAACACTAGGCATTTCTGCCAACTTCTTTCCACTCTTACGCTGAGCTGCAGACAGCATGTTGTACTTTGCATCATCAGTTTTGATGAATAATGCACTGATAAACACTGCAGCCAATATTCTGGAGGAGCTGAGAAGCCAGATGTCATCTGGACCTCCAATAGTTTTAACCCTGGGTCTCTGACAGATACTGAAATAAACACTAGACATGCACTGCAGAATGGGCGATGCCCACATGTGAGGTTAGGCACAATATTACACTGGCAGGCATATGAAAAATGAAGGGACCTTGTAATCCTTTCACTAACAACTTCCCGAGGCACTGAGCTAGTGAGAAGGCAGCACCCTGGTGTGAGCTGCTCACTGGAAACACCTGCCAGGTGCAGCATCCCTGTGTGAGCAGGGGTGCCTGGACAAAAGGAATGCCATTATCTGTGTCAGCTTGGCCCTGCATGACACTGCTGGCTCCCCATTGGAGGGACTGAGCGAGGGGCTCAGCAGATTTAGCCCCTCAAGGAAGCAGGATCCTTGTTTGAAACACGGATGAGCTCCTCCCGTGGCTGCAGGCTGGGTGTGTTTGGATGTCAGCACAGCAGTCAGCCGGGCATCTTAGTGATACACCACAGTCTTTCTGCTCACAGGCAGCAGCACCTAGCGAGGGCTCTCAAGCCCTTAAGCTTTATTTGGTATTTATTTTACCTGCATCCTCAACTGTTTTAAGCAACAGGCCTCTTAATACCCCCCCCAGTAAAGCTCAGGGGACCTTGAGACCTGTGAAGGTTTCGTCTCACTGAGTCTCAGCAGCACCAGGCTCCATTTAAAATCGCACACAGTTTAGCAATATCAGCAGTGAGATTATGCAGTTTTAGAAGTAAACTATTCTACCCACCCACCTCAATAATCCAAGATCTCAGCATGCCATGTAAGAGTAAAACTTTCTATTTTTTAATAAGTGAGGGGAAAGGCTCTCTCTTTTTCAGAATTACAGTGTAAAGGGCTGATTGCTACCTTGAAATTCTGTTTAAGGAAGATCTGCTTATATAAAAAGCCAAATTAGGCTCTCAAAGGCTGAGTGTATGCCTAAGCAATGGAAGAGTGGTTTCTCTCTGCTGGCACTGCAGCACTGCTAGGGTCAGGAAGCCCCCTCATGGTTTGCTCACCAGGAGGAGGGTTGTATTATTTGAAGCATCCTAAATGTTCTGCTTTATTCTACTGCCAGAATTTTCCAAGAAAAACTGCCTGTCGAAAAGAATATATGTGGCTTAAATATGGAGGTGTTTTCCCTCTATTTACCTTCACCACTTTCTTTTGCACCTGAGTAACCCTCATTGGCAAATTCTCTGAGACATGCCCACATTGAGGGGAAATCCAAAAATAGGTAAAGTGCTCCTTATAATGCCATTTCTTTTCCATTCAGCTTGTCAAATAATTGAAAAATGTGAAGCATGAATAAGGACCTCTTCAAGGTATGAAACAATCCAAAAAGGAAACTGACATGCATGTGAGAAGTGGTTAAAACAAAGTAGTAGATCAGGAAACACTTACATAGATAAGGGGTAAGCTGCAAAAAGGCAGAGGCAGTGACTACAGTGGAATTTCAATTATACTGACATTGATGGGCATAGCAGTAGTGGAGTCATTAAGGATGGATGCGTGCTTCTGAGTGCAGTACCAAAGAGGTTTTTTTCGGTTTGAGGAGCAATCAACAAGACCAGGGGCTATTTTGGACTTAGTCCAAGGAAATGAGACTAGGTGAAATGAATAATGTGGAAGATAATAAACCCTTAGGGCTAGGTTATAATATCATCACATTGGAAGCACTTCTGAAAATATTTGTGAATGGTTATAAAAGTACAATAATTCTGAGGACAGAATGAGTTGTAGAAAGTTGATTGGAATCAACTGTTTGTGGACAATAATGGAAAAGCATGCAGTATTTAAGAAATGGAGAAACTGCTATTTCTATTCAGTTTATTAAAATCAAAGTCAAAATGATAGCAAAAACAAGATAATGTGGCCTCAAAAATGTAATAAAGGTATCAAAATGCTTTCCTTATTTAAAAGGCCAGGCATCCTTGAAAAATGGGAAGGTTTGGCAGTTTTAAAATGAATGAGAACAACATCAGGAGAATACCAACAATGAATAATATCCATTAAATATTTCAATCAAGACTGAAGCCAAGTTGTTCAACTGAATGCATGCAATGTAAATGGCAGAGAAGAAGAAGACAAAAAAGAAATAGGATAGTGAAACATGGAGCACTCATTTGTATCTATTTCTACAAATAAAAGGACCAGTGCTCAGCCTTCCATTCTGAGAGTAGCTCCCATGGCTGTGGCAGAGAGAGGACATGAGTTGGGGCTATTCAGGGAGTACATCCTTAATGAAGCTGCTGGCAGGGGGAAAACAGGTTTACTACTTTCATACAGAAGGGTCTGGTCCCACTCTTGTGGTGCTCAAGACCACTTAAAAGTGGATGCACACAAGTTGGCACAGGGTCTACCCTGGCGATATGGTGGCTATTCTCACTTGCCGTGGCAACATGGAAGAGTCAAGAGGAAGAAGTGCATCTTGATCCATACAAATTACTCCAAATGGTTACATGGTCAGAGATGTGGTTCAAGCAGACACATTTCATTTCAGAGATGCAGCCAGGTACTGCGCCTCTCCTCGGATGGCTGAGCATCCAGGTGATGGGTGCTGTAACCTTTCGCACTAAGGCAACTCAGCCCTTCCTAGTTTACCTAAGCTTTCAGCTGCCTTTTCTGAGCAAACTGGATCTTCTCCTGAACACCACACTTTCTCACACCAGAGAGGTCCCTTTTCCTTCTACTCAACTAGTGGTGGGAGATGCATTCACAGAGACGCAGCCAGGTACTGTGCCTCTCCTTGGATGGCTGCTGCATCCAAGTGATGGGTGCTGTAACCTTTCCCAGTAAGCTAACTCAGCCCTTTCAAGTTTACTTAAGCTTTCCACTGCCATATTTGAGAAAACTGGATCTTCTCCTGAACACCACAGTTTCTCACACCTTTTCCTTCTGCTCAGCTAGTGGTGGGAGGGTCAGAGTCATATGGCTAAGTGTTACTCTGGGAAGGAACAGGAAGATGTTGCCATGTAAGAGACCCAGCAGAGAAATGGACAGACAGCAGATGAATGTGAAAACAGGAGGCTGTGTGGTGGGTAAAGGGGAATGTGCTGAGGGGAATGTGCTGACTCTTCCTGAGGAGAAACAGGGTGTCCTTGGTGAGAGCATGCTGCAGTCAGCACAGAGCGTGGCCAGGCAGAGCCCGGGCTGGTCGTGCCTGGCTAAGCAGCACTTGGTGCCCCTGTAGGGATGTGATGTTCAGCTGGCAGCATCTCCTGCTTCTGCACACAGCCTGTGACAGGGGCCGCTGCTTCTCCCTGGGAAGGAGGCACAAGAGCTTTCTGTCTTCCTTCCTCACAGTCATGTATTTCTCAGCCCACATCACCAGCCAGCCACATCCTGAAGTTAAACTCCAACCTTCTCCAGTATCCAGAAAGGCTGGAATTACTTCTTTCAGCACAAACTTGCAAAGTGGAGAGCTCAAGATGCCAAGGCGCATGTTATATCCCAGATTTCAAAGCAGACCTCATGGCTAGCACCCAAGCTCCAAGACAACTCTTCTGATTTTACAGCATGCTTAAGCTGGGGACAAAATGGTGACTTTTCCTCTGCTGCACTGATACCTATCAAACAGACTCAGAATCTAAAAAAAAACCAATTTAATTGTAGGGTTTTTCCATCACTTACAAATTCTGGCCTCCCTGCTCTCCAAGTGACTTCAGAGCAAAAGGCTGCCATGTTGTTTTAAAGATGAAAAGTAGTTGATTTTGTCCAGTTACACATTGTACTAATGAACCAAGCACAAAATAAGCTTACCAAGCCCCCAGGTAGATGGGGACCTTTTTGTTTTGTGTTGGGGTGTGAAATGTGTCCAGATATGAGCAAAGACCATTCGTTTGTGTGATATCCTTCACCCATCTCCTTGGAGAGAGAGGATGGCACAGCATGGAACTAGAGTTTATTGCATGAATCCTCTTCCCCTAAGCCCTTTGGCACCTATCAAGCATTGAGCATCCCCCACCTCTCCCCACAGCCTCCTCTCCCTGCAGCTGCTGCACCACTGATTCAAATGCCTCACTGGAGCTTGCAGGACCCCTACTAGCCTCTACTGTAAGCTGGCCTGAGGAGATGGTTCACACTGTGCTCACAAAACCCACAAAACTCGGTGGAAATTTCAGCTCTGAGATAATGATCCAAATTTCCATGAGCCCATAAAGCAATCTAAAAAATTAGCAGGGAGAGTGCAAGATCATGCATACCTGGGCAGAATTACTTGTCACCTAGGCAGGGAAGCAGAGAGGAGGATGTAAAAGGAGGAGGTTAGTGCAACAGTAGGGCTACATTTCTCTCTCTAGAAAATTCAGAACTGTAGAGGTACAAACTACTGTTCCCAAAGAAAATGGATACCTTTGTTTATAAATCTAGAGAAAACAAGAATGGCAGTGATCCATGAGACCCTGGAAAGCTCAAATCAGGACGTCCTCCTTTTATCAAAGCATCCACATAAATGAGGAACAAAGAAAGGATTGCATAAGTGCAGAAACCAGACTGAATTATTATTATTTTAATTTTTGAAAAATTCTACCATGCAGCCTGGCCATGAAGAAGAGCAAGCCCCAGCCTTTGTGGCAGTAGAACCTGCCACATATTTGCCCTGGGTAATGAGCTCAGAGGAGGAGATTTGAAAGAAGACTTTGCATTGTTCGAGGAGGCTCTGGAGCAGAGGGAGGGTGGAATTCCATCTGTTCACTTCCGTGCGGTTCAGTGAGCTGCTTCACTTTTAATGGTTCACTAGGCTGTGACACTTAGCAGAAATTACGGTAAATGTTTTTTAAAACCTTTACATTATCATTTAAGAAGCCACATGACAAGATCACTGAAAAGCTAACCCTTTGATCTCTGTCTCTTGTGAGGTTTTTTTGTCTGATAATGGAGACAATGTACCATGTGCTATTGAGGCTGGATAATGTGTTGATGCGCATACGTTCACTTTGTCCCTTGTCCTAATGACATTCTCTATGGTTTTTTTTTTTATGCCATTGCAAAAATAAAAGCAGATTTTTTTCCCTTATAAACCATAGTCACCTCAGCAAATTCCTATATAGCTCTTGGCACGTTAGGAGAGCTGACAAAGAGCTCACACTCCAGCTCAGATGGGAAGTACCCCATGTTACTGATCAGGTGGAATTCCACTTTGCCTGCTTGAGTGACTCTGTGAACAATGTAAATCATTAAGTAAGTCTTTGAAACAGTGCAGAAAGGTGATGGGGGAAGGGAGCTCTGTATCTGGTGCTTGTTCAATGTAATCTCACAGGAGGACTGTTTATTTTTCATAAACCTTAGAAAAAGACCAAGTGGTAGCCAACAAACTCAGTTTGACTTGAACACTGGGACAGGAAATAATGGGAAATGCTTCTACTTTTCTGTGTTTAATCAGCATTTAGGACTTTTTTTTCTCTTTACATTTTCTCCTCTCCATCAGAGTTTTCAGCACTTTATTGGTCTTTTCCATCTGGAGAAAAGTCTATGGAGTGCCTGGAAGACTTGGAACAGCCATTTGGATGTCTTCACTGCTGTAGAAATTGGCTAGAAGTACCAACAGAAAATCTTTATCTTTTTGCAAAGGGAAACAAGTAAAAATGAAGTCAGGCTCCCCATAGATCCATGGCTCTCAAAGGTCTCTGCTGCCTTTGCCCTAGTCACAGGAAAAGGTTTGCAGCTTCTTTAGACAGACAACACTTCCCCACCAACTGCACTGCATAGGCAGCATGTCTTAAAAACAGGCAGCCCAAAAAACAAATAGAAGGTACAAATTCCAGACCTTAGGGATCATTCTTATGTTTTCAGACCTTTAAGCATTAAATTTCAAAGGCCGTTTTGGTGCTGGGAACAGTTATGTGCAGATTCAGAAACACTTTTTTGCTTTTGTCAGTTTTGTCTGATCCAAGTCATGGGCATGAGTTCACAGCACGATTTCAAGCCCTCCACTATGTGAAGATATTCCCTAGGAAATAGATATCTCTGAGATACAGATTCTGAACCGGGATGGTGTCCACAACACTGACTTCATTCTGTTCACATTTTGCCAAGGATCATGGCTGTCAACACACATTGTGAGTAGAAATTTGTCCATCACAAGGGGAAATTCCACAGCAAAATATAGTTAAATGAACCCAGTGAATTCTTGCTAAATCTCTGCTACTTTGTTGACCCTCTTGATTAAAAACAACCATTTTCCTCCTGCAAGGGGGAATAGGCCAGAAAAGCAAAAGGCTGCTCAGGCCATTAATGAAAAGCCTGATAAACTACTTGATGAGAATATACAGAGAGGTCACCAGAGAGAGAAAAGGAGAAGGAAGCAAGGACTGCGGCTGAATTTCAGGTGGAAGAGTGTCATACTTTGGATAAGCCAGTAGGAATGGAAGGGGAGGAAGGGGACAGGCTGGTTGGGATTCCAGCTGTGAGTATCTTAACATTGTCCCCTCTTAACATTGTCCCCTCTAGCTGTTGACTTGAGTAAGGTACTAGTGATCTTGAGAATTTGCCTAACATCTAAAACAGCACAAACAGATTAAACAGAAGCAAGCAGCTAAATGTTGGCTGTTTTGTATTGCTCCCTGCATCGCCTCCATGCTGTCCTCTGCCCCTGATCAAGCACAAAGCTCAGGAGCATCCAGGTTAGGGAAGCCCCCACACAGCTCTGCTGATAACATGGTTGCTTCTGACTGTTTCTGATTTGTCTCAAGAGGGCACAGAGGCAGCAAGACACCCCCATCTACTCTTCCTCAACTGTGCTGAAACATAATTTCAAATATTTCTTTCCAAGAAGTCACCAAGTCTTTCTTTTCTTCCCCTCTTGGGGATTTGCAAAAGCTTATTTGAACTCCAGTGTCCCTGTGTTGGCATAGTGGCCAGTGAATGCTTTATTTTACAGGGACATGCTGCCTCTCACACTAAACGTGGAATCCTTCCTGCAGAAATATCCCTATCTCAGGAAATTGGAAAAGCATGGCCAATATAGAGCAAATAAATCTATCTGCATGTGGACTTTGACTGGTATCAAACTGGCTCATTTATTGCCACAACTCTTTGCTGGGAGATTTTTGTGCTGCTGTAGAGCTGCTAAATTCCCCTTGAGTACTATTAGTGTTGCTGCTTTTTATGTCTCTCTCCATGACACTACTCAGTGCAAGTTATAATTAACTCAGAGAAAGTAGAAGGGGATGGACTCTGTCTGTTTAGGGGGAAATGGGTACAGATTGGGAAAAGATAATGCCAAATAACCTTTGAGCTTTCTAGTATCCCCTGAACCTCCATTATTTTTAGACCTCACCTTTCTACTGAGAGTCAGCCAAAAAAAGCCTGTTGTCTGCTGCAAACTACAGCAATCAGCAATGATTTTCAGAGCTGAGGGAGGACTCAAATAACTTGACTTGTAAGACCTTTGTACTGGCCTTTTGCACAAGACTAGCTTTCAGCATTGGAGAAATACAGAAGCCACCCCTGGCTGGGATCTTAGTATCAAAGGTGAAAATGTTCCCATTTTCCAGCAATGCTGGACAGTCTGGAAAACAATTTACTGCTTAACTACTAAAGATATAAACACCAAATGCAAGACCTACACTAGGCACACTCAAGCTGAAGGGCTTGTATGCAACCAAGGGGTGCAAAGGCAGGCTGAGAGAGGGTAGCACAAGATTTCTGAAGGCGCATGCACATATAGAGGAGCCTAGCAAAGTTTCTTGCATTTCTTAAAGTACTGAATTGTGGAAGAATAAATGGATAGAAAAAATAGCATAGTAGTGACCATATATGCTTTGGACACAGAAATGATTTCCCTGGCAGCAAGCAGTGAGTGCTAACACAGTCTTGGTGCTCAGCTCACAGAATCTTTGGAAGTTGACAAGGAAAAATAAGTCTCCTTTCTGACTCTGACGTCTCTCCTGCAGGTAAATTTAGCCATAAGCAACTTCATACAGCTGAGGAAACCTACTGAATTCA
>NW_005054305.1:6131944-6143842 GCF_000277835.1 Geospiza fortis | reverse complement strand
TGGGCACATGACTCACATGGGCCCCAGGAATGCACACTTACAGTTGAAATAGTTGCTACTTTTGAACTATTCAAAAAAGTGAGTTTCTGAACCAAGAAGCAATTTGAATAACCAGTGTGCTATTTTGATCCACATTCTAATTTGAAAGCTCATCATTATTTACATGATAAATATAAACGGTGCATTTGGAGTTGTTATAGTCCATCATGTAAATCCGTATTTAAGCATTATGAAAAAGAGGATTTGTGACTCAGTAGATCATATTAGCTCTAGGGCAGTTATTCCTGTTGATCAAATCTATTTTCTTACTGCCCAATGTGCATCAAGTCCATGTGATAAAAAATCCTTATGACATATTTACTGCTGTGTGAAATGATGTGGTCATTTTTAATTCCTTTGATTTTTTCCTGTAATATTCTAAGCAGCCTGACATTCCCAGCAGAGAACAGCAGTCTTAATCTAGGTGGCCCTACTTTGATCTCAGCTAGATGACCATGAGGGATGACTTGCCATAGGTTTAACAAAGATTCCCAGAAATATTTTACATCTCACCCAAGGATGCCTGTGATGCCTCCTTTGCAGAAAAAAATCCCATGCCCATTCCATATATTCCTTTCCCAGTCAGAAAACATCAAGCGTCTACTCTCATTTCCCTTGCTTTGTGCCATCATCCAGACTTGTTCACCCCAATAGCCCGGTAGCACTCAGAGCTGGTCTCCTTGCCCTGCCACTGTTTCACTAAACTGATTCAGTAGAAATGAGCTTGGTGGCCTCCTGTCACCACTGATCCCTGGGGCACTGTGCTCTCCTGCCAGCATTGACTCTGCAGCCCTGGCTCACACAACCACCGGGTCTGCACTACCAGAGGAATAGGCAGTCAAGAGGCACACCCATTTTCCTTCTGTTCCTCCCAGGCAGGCAGATGAAGGTATTTCCCACATGCTGGAAAATCTCTACAGCTGGTGCTGAAGGGAGGGACAACCTCTTCTAGCTGATGCACAGCACTGCATGCTTTTCTTGCTTCATGCTGGGCCAAAAAAGACCAATTTCATTCTTCTTGCTGCTGCTGTCTATGTGGCATCAAATACATGTGCATTCAGAGGAGGCTTTCAATGTAAACCAGAGATCAGCTTTAGCATTTGACCATTCCTTCTTGTTTCCACCTCAAAGGCAATCAGAAAATACCTGCAATTACTGTGACTTTATTTATATGGCACAAAGCTTTTAGGGACCGTTAATGAGCTAATGTTTTTAGGATAATCTTAACTGCCATCATGTTGTGTACACTGTCCTTGCATGTTTGAAGGGGGAACAGAGATGGATTTTTTCCCTTCAGTCTCCTGCAGCAGAAGGACCCTCTGCTCTTCAAATTGTCTCCAGTTTAAAGTTTAAAGTTTAAACCTTGTTTTGCCAACTAAGAGATAACAAACTTCAGCCCAGATCATCAAAGATTTCTAGAAACCTACACACTTCAGAAAGCCAATGCTTTGTTATTAAAATTGAGATTATCTTCACAAAGCCCCAGTGGTTGTTGCTGATAGCCAAAGCTTTTACAAGACCCCCAGAAAGCCTGTTTCCATCTGATATGAGGACAGCAAGCAGTGGGGCCACACCCCATGCACCCCTGGGCATTTTGACCTTCTTGAGTAAAATCTGAAACAATTTGAAGCTGGGAACTGAGTCAGAGAACACTGAAGGAAGATGGGAAAGGTAAAACTAATGAAATGTTAGAATAAGGGCAACATTTTGATTAGCAGATGTCTGGTATTCCCACAGTGTTGTTACTTTTGTTTAAATATTTGAGTAATCACTCTTAGTTTAATAAACAAAACAGATGCAAAATCTGCAGCTAAATGTT
Source organism: Geospiza fortis (assembly GCF_000277835.1). Classification (NCBI taxonomy): domain Eukaryota; kingdom Metazoa; phylum Chordata; class Aves; order Passeriformes; family Thraupidae; genus Geospiza; species Geospiza fortis. Next base: position 6,141,984 of record NW_005054305.1, on the reverse strand, counting down.
AGGAGTGTATGTCAAGGCACAACAGGCAACCTCCATCTCCACTGGGACTGTGTTTTTTGGTCCAGGATGGGAGAATTGTTGTTAAAACTGCTCCCAGATTATATCCCACTGGCCCTGATTACCTTGATGTTGGGAAAATGTCTCAAGGGACGTAAATTGCCTGGAATCATTTGCAACAGCTGCCAGCAACTGCAATTCTGTGTTATTACAAAAGCTATCTCCCTTCCTGGGAATTTGATTTGCAAAAATAGAAGAATTAATAGAAATAGAAAGGTTTTTAAATCAGTTTCCAAAAACCAGGCACCCTTTCTGACACAAGTATCCCTTATGTTCTCAAATGGGAATAATTATAGAAATGACTGTCACAAGATGGTACCTGCTTATGAAAAATAAATCTCTTCCTTAAATTTAGGCAGGCTCGAGTCAATATTTCTTGCAGAAGAAATCTCTCTTTTAAGCTCAGTATATTTTCTGGAACAATGGATATTGAATTGTGTCTGTTAATATAATCACTTGACATCTACCATTTTGTATATTTCGTGTTCCAATGAAACCTTCTCTGTATTGCTAATGAAATAATTTTTTTATGTTCTCAATAATCATTATTCTCTTTAATGAAAAGTTAGGGCAGATCTTTCAGTCCTTACATGTGGGAATAATTTCTACCCTCACATTGCTTTCTTGAGTTGCTTAAACTGACTTGAGTGAATTAAAGTTTTGTAGGGATGGCTTGTTCATAACTTAAGTGCTAATTGACATCTATTTCAGAACATGACATTCTGGAATAAACCCTACTGCAAGACATTATTGCAATTACGGTTTTTATAACAATTAGTGTAATTATGTTTGGGATAGTAACTAGTAAGTCACTGCAGAGGAATGTAAGGCAACGTCTCCTATCAGCTGCCTTTGAAAATCTCACTGTCAGAGACAGTGAGAAAGATCATTCCTGAGTCACATAGAACATCTCCCACAAATATGGTGAAATGAAAGGAGACACAAGACTTCTGTCCATTAATTTTGAGGAACAACTAATTCTAGTGCTTGGAAATTTCAGGGTTCTGTTATCACAGATGAAACAAATTGTTTCATTTCCATGCCTTTGCATCACGATACAGTGGTCAGTATGATGAGTGATTGGATAGATAAAGTGAGCCACTGGTACTTTAATTCCTATCCCTTTCTCTGCCTCCTCTTTAACACCCAGGTAACTGTCAGAAGGGGACCCAGCTATTACAGATGACAAGGGGTAAATGCCTTCATGTTGTCCTCCAAAGGTTAAGGTTTACCAACCCCAGTTGGAAGCCACAATCTCCAATAACCATTAATCCACTAAACTCCAGTATGAGTGAACATATTTATGGCTGCAGTCACTAAAGGGTGAAATAAAGATTAGTTTTTAGTTAGGAACGCAAAGCTTTTTAGATCAATACAGACCCACTGCTGAAATCAATCTAAAGTTTGGAATTTTTAAGTAAAGATTTACTGGGCTTCCTTGTACAGTTAATTTTCCAAAGGGAGAATAGTCTCAGCAATGTTACATAGTAATCAAATTGAGTAAACACTAGTCAGTTCGTAAACTGACCTCAGTTATGCGCATAGCAAATGAGTGTACGGCAATAAAAATACCCATAATGTGGATAGTAAACTTGCCAATAAACAGGTAAAGCCAAAATGCACATATAGACTAACATGATAAAATATTAGTAGCTACATTTGCCTATTTGAAAACATAAATAATCAATAGACATTAATAATGAAGTTGTTCATGCATTTCTTTATTACTGTGCATATTAAGTGTTTCAATTATTTCTACTTAGTTTGATAGATAAATGTATATGTACATTTTGTGCCTTGAAAAGAACATAGGATTACTCTTCAAAACAACAGCTACTGTTTAGATGAAAGAACAAGTGGACTGGAAATACACAGCTTGTTATACCCCTCTGCTGTTCATGTTTGATGCATGTATACAATTTATTATGCAATTTCTTGAGATTTGACAAAGTAATTGTCTGGTAAACCATAGCTTTAATGATGGTTTTTCTGCTTCAGACAAAAGGTCTGAAGGTAGTGTAGGAAAATGACTTAATAGATCAGTGTCTATAAATGCTGTTAATGTGTATTTTATACATATATAGATATAGATATAGATATATATTTGCAATGGTAACCCAAGTTATTTTCTGAGTTACCGCACAATATGTTGTGAGATTCCATGTGGTAAATTCATTTTTGTCATCAGAGCTACTGCATGAAATCTTGTATGTTGAGCTGTAACTTCCAAAATAACTCAGGTCGCTGCCCTAGTTTTAGTCTGGGTGTCTGTCACTGGGAGTCCTTGACAGTGGACCTGAGGCTGTGAAGAAGCCTGGATGTTACAGTAGTGACATGGTGGCTTAAAAAAGACAAAATTTCCATTGTTAACCCGATTTTAAAGGGTTTGTCACTTGGCACTTAAAATCCATTCAGGTCTGAAACCAAAGCCAAGGAGCAATAAATAAATTTCCTTTTAATCTGGTTCTTTTTTAATTATCATCATAGCTATTCTTGAGACAAGTAGAACAGAAATTCCAAGTTTTTATTATTTAGAAGTTTTGCAATCTTTTGTAATTAAAATATGTCTAATTTGAAAAAAAAAAATAATTTCTCAGCAAAAGGATGCTATTAATTCTGCTTGTCTCCCAGTTTTATCGTAGGTAAAATAGTAGTGGGCCAGATTCATATCTTGTGTGAGCAGTTACTGGGTCTACCAGGACTGTCCCTTTATATCAGCACTGAACAATGTCTGCTGAAGAGCTGTATCCAAATGAAGTTAAAATGGAAGCCTTTTCTTTTTTTTCTCTGGTGTTATTTCTCAGCCCTAGAATTTTTGGGATGCTTATTTATATCTTGGTGTAAATGAATAGGAGGCATTGGGCAGACAGGAAGATGTTATCTTGTGAGCAATAAGTACCTGAAAATCACCCAGGCAACTTGAGCCTAAGGGGAAAAAAAAAAGATTCAAATCTCATGACTGGGCTCCAACATCAAATATTGCTTTGTTCTATTTCATCACCATTTTTTAGAATTAATGATATCTCTTTTTTAACCTTCAATACAGGGCTCATGAATGAACTTGTTAATGTCTGAGAAAGCTACAGTCTCCTTTTCATCTTCTGGTACAACAGAAATAGAGCTGCTGTTGATTTCCTCACTTTTCCCATTTGATGTTATGGAAGTCTTTGAAAAGGTGCAGGGGAACAATTTCCAGCTGTGAATGGCTGGCATATCCTTCCTGACACAGAAGAAAGCAGATGATCTGCTTGTATTCCAAGGCAATGTCTCTCAGAGCCAAATAAAAGGATATTTTTATTATGTGAACTAAATGCTGGGCTGAACGAGCTGGCTGGTGACACACAGAGCCCTGCCAGCCTTTCAGTGATGACTTCTTTTTGGTTTCTGCTGCTTGGGCCAGATTTGAACCAGAGAGAGCTGGACACAACTTCCCACTTTGCTGAGAAGCAGAGAAACACCTGAGCAAAGGAAAGGCATTTTTTCCTTCTCATAATTCCCACCCCACCAGCCCCCCTGATTATCTGATATCAAATTTATGTAATCCCTGGCAAAAACAAAAAAACAAAAAAAACCAAAAAAAAAAACCAAAACCCAAAACAAAACAAAAACCCAAACAAACAAACAAAACAAACAAACAAACCAAGTGGTATTTTTACAATGTTACACCAGCCTCAGGTAGCTGTTCTGCAGTTGGACCTGGTGGAAATAAGACAGAGGACTTGTTTATCTGGGTACCTAGTTGGCTAGTTGGGTTAAGCTGGAGCCACTGCTGGATTTCACCAAAATCACCCTCACCAGCTAGTGAGGGTCAACACCAGTTAGGGGAATAATGCTTGACCTTCACTGACTACATAAAGTTAAAGATTACCTGGTTTTAATCTCAGAGCCCTGTCTCTATGTTTTGTGTTTGTGCTTTTTCTCTCAGCAAACTAATTTGAATGATGATGTCTGGAGTTTAAGATTACAATTTGGGGAAGGGGAGAAGCAGCACATTCACTGTTTCACTGAGAAAGCAATGACACATGATCTCCACAGAGAGACCAAGAGAGATCACCTTCTTCCCCTCTGCAGCAGAACAGGACTGTACTATTTCAGCACAGCCCTAGTCTACAAGCAGCCAGGTCAGAAGGTGCTCTGTCTTGTCTTAGAAAGATGGAGAAAACCAGCTGGAAACCATAAGTCTTAACTGAATTTTCCTTTTATTTTTTACACATGTGCCCCCAAAATTGTTAATGAATAAGCATCTTGGTGGTCAAAGCTAACACTACAATTTATTTTATGCCATTATTTCCACATGAGGGACTGGACATCCAGTGAGTCCTTTCTGCCACATCCAAAGGGAGAACACAATCCTGGGACAGTTAAAATGGAGCACTACAGGAAAGGTTTCTGTCCCCAGAGCACTTAGAGTGATGGAGAACAAAACTCTTTGTCAGCAGATTTTGCTTGAAAGGGATTAAAAAAAATTTTTTTGCAACTCCTCTCTTCTTTAAAAACTGCTAGTGCTCTCTTGGGGCTTATGAGAGTCACAATAAACCTAGGGATTATATATTTCTTCAGTGCAAAAATGTACTCTAGCCACTGCAATCCAGTTAGCTCCTGTTGCTCTGAAGCTTGGCCTTTCCCCCATGTGTCTCAAAATGCTGCCTCGAGAAACCAAGCAACTGGAATGTAACACCTACAAAGCCTGGCTGTGACTTTCAAGAAATCAGCAGTGTCACTTGCCACCAGCGTATCCTCCTCTTAGTTTTGCAATGAGTCCTGCGTGCAGCAAGCTGGGAAAACTCAGCCAAACTGACTGGCAAATGCAGACACATATCCCACAACAGGAAGGCATTCCCTTTCAAGAGAGTACTTAAGAATAAGGTTTAAGAAATGCTTAAATGCTTTCCTGAACAGAAATGGACTTAAGCACGAGAGAGTATCCCTTAATTGGGAGTACAGTGCAGACACAATCACTAAAGCTCGTATTATATGCCTGAAAATCGAGTCCCAGAGCGTAAGCTTTTCCAAGTGATGGTTAGAGGGTTCCTAGTTGTAGCATGGTTCTGTACAGAAGGATTTGCTTAATCCACCTTGCTTTTAGATTGCAATTTCCCCAAGCTTAGCTGCTTCTTTTAACAGTTCTGAGTTCTGCCTCCCCCCCAAGTTATTTTAATAACTCTTTCAGAGGAAACACCTTATATTTTGATATCTCAGAAGCTGGTTTTCTACAAACTTTATTCATGTCATCTTGATTGCACAGCATTGCATTAAATGACTTTTTTTAAATGTCATTTACTCTATTGCCTTTTTGTGGACTGTGAGAGAAGGAACAACTTGCCTTTCAGTCCTCTTAGGAGCACTCATTTAGGGTACTATGTAGCAGTGTCCAGTCCACCCCCATTAGAGTTTTGGGTAACCAGGGCAAAAGTCTGAATACTTAATGGTATTATGACTCTGTTACAGTAAAATTTCTGGGTTTTATACATTCAGGCACAGAAACAATACTTCACAATATATCTGTGAGTGTAAATAGAACCAGTCAGTAGTCCTGGTGGAATCTCAAAGCACTAGGCAAGCATGGATCACCCAGCGCACCTCACAGGCAAGGAGGATGCTGGTGACACCTCAGGACCCAACAGTCACATAGTGGCAGTAGCCACTGGCATCACAATCGTGATAGTAAACATTCAGAAATACCCAGCTGGGTGTGAAGCTGGGCAGATGTGCTCAGCAGGGCCGAGGAACCACAAGCTGGGAGAGGCTTGGACTGCACTAATGAAAACTCTTTTTAGCATTTGTTAACTGAAGCACAGAGATATTAAAGAATGCACCTGAGTCAAGGTTGTTACATCTATATTATTAGATTCAAGACAACTTTTTATTCTCTTGCCCTCCCAGCCTCTTGCAGTGCCTCACATCTCCTTAGTTTCCAGGGAAAGGGTTTCCTCAGAGAACAACAAGGCACTCAGGAGCTTTGGATGGTTCCCAGGTGCTAAACTAAAGTGTGCAAGCCAGCATAAGTACAGTCACTGTGTGCCAGTGGTGGGAATCCAGCTGTCCAGATTCGTGGGTCCAACAACCAACACCACGGCCTCCTGAAATCTTCCACTCCAGCTCTACTCCTACACTGACACTGCCAGGGATGAAGTGCATAGTTAATCTGTACTCCAGGAGCAGTGCGCTGGGATGCCAGGTCTGCCTTCAGAAGTGTGAGCTTACAGACTTCCATGGCAGAAGCTTCAGGGCGGATTATACAACAAGGTTCAGTGAGAGTAGCAATTGGGAACTGCCACTACTGCTCTTGTTCATCTGTTTGTGCAGCACTTGCACCTCAAAAGGGACCTGTGTGCTCAGATCTGTCCAAACAACTAGCACAGCTTGCTGTCCAACAAAAACAACCCAGCCCACCTGTAGCCTTTACCTTTCTGGAAGGCCCCTGGAAAGAACTTTCTTTTCCTGTAGTGGTAGATCCCATCCACATCCAGGTGGCTCTGGTGAGCGCCAGCATCTCTGTTCTACCATTTGAAATGCAACAGTGGCAGAAACGCAGGTTGTTGAGAGAGTTCAGCAAGCCAGATGACTTGCCCAAAAGACAAATGCTGTGCCCCAGAGAGGGGAGGCAGCTGAAGCTCTGCTTCTGACAGCAATCTCAATGACAAAAGGGCAGGTGTTCAGAATTGACACTTATTTCAGTTCTTAATAATAAAGATACTGTGCATGTAACTTGATTTCAACATGTATCAGGATACAAGTATATATCACAACAAAACATGCAAAAAATCCCCCATAAAACATCAGTTGTGCAAAGATATATTTTTTATTACAAGCAGAGACAATAAAAGCATTCAAAATTTCTTTTTTTTATAAAATTAATCTTACTGAAATGTATTTTGCTTGTATATTTACTGAGTTTGTTCTCTAGGATTTCAATGACTTTTATCCTGTCTTGATAAAAGCTTCTTCTGCACCAGGACCTCTTCCTTTAATGGCAAGATGTGATTTGGATCTTTTAGTATTGACCTCCCCATCATGAGCCTCTGCAATCATACTTTGGTAAACTGAGGAATCTTCAGGGATGGAAAGAGCTGAGGAAAAGGATGATGACTAAAAGCACAACATCCCCAAACTCTGGCTTTGAAAAGATGAAAGCATGGGCCACTGCCCACTGTTCTTGGGAAATCCAGTTTAGGAACAGATCCCTATAGCTATGATAGAGAAGGCTTCAGGGTTCTTACCTATTTAGTGCCTCAGGGGAGAGGGTCTTTGCTTCCAGTGGTTCCCTTGAAGTCTGTCACTGTTTTAAATATATAAATTAAAGATGTGAAGTCCCTGCTTAAACCAAGCATCAAGTACATCTACTTTTGCTCCAAAGAGAAAAAAATGGATAATTTTTACATGATACAGGTCTGGGAGTAACAGAAGAAGAAAGCAAGCACATTCTGTCAACAGCTGCCAACTGTAAGAGATGAACTTTAATTTTCCACTTTGAAATCAAGCACCCAACTTAGAAACTTTGATTTTTCCCTTAAAAATATTTAAGACTATTTAGAAAATACCATTCCCGGGACTTTTGGAAATATTTCTCCAATGTAATTCATAAGTCACCACAAATCATACACTTAAGTTAAGACTGAACTTTATTTCAACCCGAGTTAGTGTAGCATAGTTAAATAAAAATTAACCAGGTCTTTTCACTAAAGAGCAAAACATACCAGAATGCCAGTCCAAGAAACTTGCTACTAGGATGTATTTTGGCAGCTTACAGTGGTGTGTGTGTGACACATCCGTCAGTGCAAACCAATAAAAAACCCCATGGGGTTTATTTACAGCCATTATGGCAGCAAAGTTGAGCATAAAAAGTGTGATATAAAAATAATTCTTCCCATCTACTACAGCTGGGAGACAACTCACATCACTGAAGACACCAGCTACTATCAAAATGGAGGTATCTTGTAATTCACACTTCTCTTCATCTCAACACGGTCAAAATCTGTGTGGCCAACAGGATATAGCAGGGAGGAATCCACAACTCAAGCAAATCAAAGAGCATGGTTTTAGAAACAGCATAAGATGGTGTCATTTTGGGAAGAATACCATGCCCCACAACACCAGCTGCCTTACCTCTCTTGGAAATTTCTTGCAGAAATAATTGACATCCAAGGGAGGGGGAAGAGATCTATCTGGCAAGGAAAAAGAGAGAGGTATGGCAGAACTTCTTTTTTAAGGTCACCAGAAAATAAATAAAAGCAAAAACTGCCTTGATGCCATTCAGTTCCAGTCCTTTGCATTCCTGAGCAATCTGACTCCAGCTCTGTAAATGCATTGGCATCCTTGGCCAAGTCAAAGACCATGAGACCTGGCATTCGAAGTCCCACTCCTGGTGTGTGTTTTAATTAATGGGAGCCTGAGCATCATCTGTGAAAGGGGATGGGGCTCGAGGCTTTCACACCAGGTAAAACTTTCTGTGAGTGCTTGTTCCAGTCTCCTTTCATGTGCATTTCATTCAAGGGCATACATTCCACTTTTTTTTTTCTTTTTTTTTTTTGACAATTGGAGGTTTGACAACAGAAGAACAGAGCTATAAATGTGAGGGTACAATATATCATGAGGTAAAGTGTGGAGAACATGTCCTCTACCAAAATGTCCCTTGGTGGAAAGAAAAAGCCCAAAATACCTAGAATAAGAATTCCCTCTGCTTCTTACAACTATAAAGGAGCAAAACCCAAAACAAAGCCCCAGCCCATGGGCTGTGCTATGCACGTTTCTAGGGTATCAGCTCTGGCAGAAAGTTGAAAGGTTATGTTTGTGAAATAGCAGCTGCTTTCCTGCCATTTGGTTCAGGCTTCTGCTTTGCAAAGTCTCAAAACCGAAAGACAAATCTGACAATATGCTAATCTTCCAATAAAAAAATGTGACTTCTGAACCCTTATCTGTTGAAGAGCTGACAGTGAAGTTCAGAGACGGTTGTCTAACCAGAAAAAACGATAGAGAAAATATGCCTTCAAACAAGATCATAAATCTTGAACAGTGCAGGGGAACAAATGTAAAAGGAACGTTTTACCACTAACACCATTTAGTAGCCTCACTTTCTCTGCCTTCCACCCCTCCAGCCTCATCATACTCGCAAGGAAGGAGGATGTATCCTGTCAAAGCAATAATACGAATACAAGGGGATGGGGGGTGACAATGTATTGGCTACTGAAACCAGACATTATTTTCATCACTCCTGGGGTGTGGGGGGAGAGCAGAAATACAAAACAAATACTGTGCAACCTGAATACAAGACTTACTCCCCCCCACCCCGTCCATCCCCCCCCAGCAACACACACACACACAAAAGTTTGCATATTGCACAGGGCCCTTGAAGATCATAAATCTATGCATGAGAAAGATGTAGTGGAAATTTTTGGGGGGATTAGAGTTTATTTTTGTCATCTCTGTGAGACAGCTACTCATTCATCCAGATCACAGCTAAGAAAAAAGCTGGTCACAGAAATTAGCAGTTTCAGCTCAGCAGCAAAGTCGCCAGCCTGTGAAGGCAGAGAGAAATTGCTTTTTCCCCTTCTTTCTTCCAAAGATGTTTGAAATCGCAGTCATTTACGCTCGACAATTTTTACAATAGCCTTGAGCCATAATTTTGCGAGTCTCTCCAGCATCCATCCCCCTGTATGGTCTCTCTCCACTGGCCATGCACGACCGTTTCTCTCCCCAACCGTGGATTTCCTATTACTCTCGTTACGACTCACTGAGCCCCAGGCCCAAGGATAATGATGTGTTGTTTCTTGGTAGCATAATTTGTCACACGTACATTTTTTCTTCTTCTTCTCTTGCAGAAAGCTCTGCGCTCTCTCTCTCTCTCTTTCTCTCTCTCTCCTTCTCTCTCTCGTACATTTTCTTGCTGTTGCTAATTCATGGTGATCAAATGATGTACGACAAAATAAATTGTAAAGAGTGACTGCTCCGAGTTGGGAACCAGAAGGTTTTTTTTTTTCTTTCTT
>NW_005054305.1:6131448-6131923 GCF_000277835.1 Geospiza fortis | reverse complement strand
TTTTTTTTTTTTGGAAGGAGCGAGCAAAGCTTTAAAAAGGAAGGACAATTGATTTTTTTGGGGGGGAGCTTAAGTGAACCTTTACTTTGGCAGCTGGTTGTGGAGCAGGTAAGTTTCTGGCCTTGTGTCTAACCGTCTCCGTGCATTTGCTAGTGCCTCCTGATTTGTTTGTTGCTGGGGGAGAGGAAAGGGGTGTCTGTGTGTGCGGCGTGGGGGGGCAGTTGTGTAACGAACGCGTTTGCGGAATAAACTCCGACTGCAAGAAATGGGCAAAACGAGAAAGAAAGAAGGGGAGGGAGAAGAGGAGGAGTGTGTGTGTCTGTGTATGTGTGTGCATGTATGTATGCGTGTGTGTGTGTGTGTGCGGTGGGGAGGGGGGAATTGACGGGTCCACTTTAAAGGGAGAGGCTCCGGGAGGTTTCTGTAGCCGCCGGCGGGGCGCGGAGCGGGGCTGAGCGGCGCCGGGGCAGGGGAA
>NW_005054305.1:6129416-6130317 GCF_000277835.1 Geospiza fortis | reverse complement strand
CCTCTCCTCCCCCCCCCTCTGCCCAGGTTGGAGGAGGGTTTAAAAGGCAGGTGTGCCGGAGGCCGCTCGCCATGTCCAGATCCGGGGACAGGACCTCCACCTTCGACCCCAGCCACAGCGACAACCTGCTGCACGGCCTCAACCTGCTGTGGAGGAAACAGCTCTTCTGCGACGTGACCCTGACGGCCCAGGGCCAGCAGTTCCACTGCCACAAGGCCGTGCTGGCCTCCTGCTCCCAGTACTTCCGATCCCTGTTCTCCAGCGGCGGCGGGAGCGGCGGGCACCCGCACGCCCTGGGGCTGGGGCCCGGCGCCCAGGACGGGCTGGGAGGTCCGCCGAAGGAGCCGGCGCCGCCGCAGACGCAGGAGGAGCCGGGCACCCCATCCTCCTCCCCGGAGGACAAGCTGCTGGCCAGCCCGCGGGCCATCAACAACCTGGCGCTGCAGGGCTGCTCGTCCATCGGGCTGCGGCTGGTGCTGGAGTACCTGTACACGGCCAACGTGACCCTCTCGCTGGACACGGTGGAGGAGGTGCTGTCGGTCAGCAAGATCCTGCACATCCCGCAGGTCACCAAGCTGTGCGTGCAGTTCCTCAACGACCAGATCTCGGTGCAGAACTACAAGCAGGTGTGCAAGATTGCCGCCCTGCACGGCCTGGAGGAGACCAAGAAGCTGGCCAACAAGTACCTGGTGGAGGACGTGCTGCTGCTCAACTTCGAGGAGATGCGCGCCCTCCTCGACTCGCTGCCCCCCCCCGTCGAGTCGGAGCTGGCGCTCTTCCAGATGTCCGTGCTCTGGCTGGAGCACGACCGGGAGACCCGCATGCAGTACGCCCCGGACCTGATGAAGCGCCTCCGCTTCGCCCTCATCCCGGCGCCGGAGCTGGTGGAGCGGGTCCAGGC
>NW_005054305.1:6098583-6129337 GCF_000277835.1 Geospiza fortis | reverse complement strand
GAGCCGCCCGCCCCCTGCACCACCAAACTTTTCTCCCCCTCCCCTCGGCCCTCTGGCCACCCGCGCGTTGGGAATCTGGGTTTAGGGTTTTTTTGACTGTAATTAATAATTTTTTTCTCCCACAATGTTATTCCTTAACAAGGAGTTAGTTAGGTCTTTAAACTGTAATAGGCAAGTCCTACATCTGTTATTTTCGTAAATAACTGCATCATCTGTGCACACCCTGATGTTGCTGATGGTGGGGTGTTGTCCCTGTTTGTGCGTGGAAACTTGTGACTTCATAGTCCTTACATCTACGACATGTCAGTTATTTTCATTTAATAAGGTAATGAATCATGATGTCAAAGCTTGACAATATGAGGTTGGTGTTAGGAAGTGAACACACAGCACATACTTTAACAAGGACTAAACATATTCAAAATTTGTTTATCTTCTTTTAAAATATGTTTGTACTTCATTCACTGATGGAAAGATAATACCATCTTCTAGCGTTGGTATAATACAGTGGTGTGGTAGCACAGAAATCAAACCACACTTCGTATTATTCAGCTTATTATAAGCTTTTCAACTAATGGGTGCATATTACTAATGATTTGACAGCAGCAAGAAAGAAACTAGTAAATTAATAAATATTTTAAATAATACACTCTATTAGCATTAATGCACGGGATACTTTATGTAATGGGCACTACTCCGATGGTTTAACTTTGGAGCCCTCTTATTTCTGGCTAGCTCACTGTGTTAGTGTTCTGTCATGCTTATCACCTTGTTGTCTGATTTTCATTCTGAAATCAAAAACATCAAATACAACTATTTCGCAGCATAAGGTGTTTCTGAGATGCCACTGTTGTAAGTTGGTGCCTACCCTTTGCATTTCAACACTCAAAAGTGATGACTTTCAAAAATGCAAACCCCAGGAACTCCTCAGGCAGGATTCTGCACGCCGCCGGGGGCAAGCTGATGCTCGTGTCCTGGTGGATTGCTGAGATACCAGCCGGCTTGGTTCAGTGGAGATACCTTTCCAGCTTCAGTGGTCCATGTCATTTGAAGGATATGTAGTGGTGTTCTGACCACTGAATGCTTACAAATGTCATGGATGCTGCAAGAATCTGATACTGCTGGTGCTGGGAGCTGGCTTTCCCTGTAAGTGGGAGCATACACAAAGGGACTGCACTTTAGGTAGTCCTAGATGAGAGTCAAAGTTGCACTTAATGACTTACAGGAGACTCCAAATACCACAAGTGCTGCTCTTTTTATTTGTAATAGGTCTGCATGTCTGTGCAGACAGTGGTATTTCAGAGACCCTTAACCACAGTGGGTGAAAACATGCTGTTGCCTTCCTGACTTTACTGTGGGTCTAATAATAGTCTTGTAACTAGCTTCTCTTGATTTGGTTCTTTAGTGGCAGTGAAATGGGAGCAAAACCATTCAGATTTATTTATAAGCAGGCATTAGAACTTACTCCAAATGTTAAAGTGTTGGAGATGTTGAAATGCTTAGTAATGCAGAATGAAATTGTTATATTTTCATTTTTGGTCTTGGATGATATTCCTGGAAATTCATAAAGGTCACAAAGGCCCATCTTTGAATCTTAATCACTTTAGGATTTTGCCAGGCTGCTTAGGTGTACAAATGCCTTCTTAAACGTGAAGGAGTAAAAAAAGAAACATTTAAGGCTACAGAGGTTTCCAGATTTGTCTTCTCTGTTACTCATAGTTTTTCTAAAGTAGCAATTTTAACAGGTTGGCATTAATTCAGTAAAATTTTAAGGAAGAAAATCTGCGAAGAGTTCCTTAAGCTACTAATTTGCAGAAAGAAATTTCAAAAGTAACTAACAATGAAGTACATGTTCAAACACATAAAAATTATTACACAGAAAAAGACTTCAAAACTCTGATTACTTTTTTTCTGTGAGTAATGGTGACTTTGGTAATTTGGAATTTAATGAAAGGTCATTCACCAAAGATGCACATGTCTTTAGAAAGAGATTAACTGTTCCTCTTGTGCAGTGCAATAGCTCCTGCACAGTACATAAGGGTTGGTGAGAAATGCAAGCAGCCCAGTGCCACAGCCACCTGCTTCCTGCATGTTCAAGAAATGGGAATTGCGCTCAGTGTTAGAATTTGCCAATAACTTTTCTGCATTTTTTAAGAGAACTTTTTTTTTTAACAAGCTACTTTAAAAAAAAAGCACCTATGTCATATATCCATATGCACACTTTGGAGTACATTGGCATCAGGGCTACTTCTATTTCTTAATGGAAATAAATGTAATGGGAAGCTCAAAATATACTGATTTTCCTCTGAAATCTAACTATAAAGTTAGTCCTGTGGTCAGGGCTGGAGGAAAAAGTGATTTGGGCTCACAAGAGCCAGTCTGTGCTCTGTGAGCAAAGGTATTTATAATGTTTGTGCCATAAATGCAGATCCTGCAGTGCAAGTGATGCTGGGTTTAAGAAGTACCTGAGTTGTCTGTTGTGCTGCAGTGAAAAACACTGTTTACCTACAGAGAGACTAGGGCTTTTTCATTAAATTTCCTAAGAGAAGGTAATGCTTAGATGTCCTGATGTATTTTTGTAAAATTAACTTTCAAGGTACAACAATTAAATGATCAGAATTTTAAAAGTTGAGGAATTATGTTCTTGACTTATGAGCCTTGCTGTGCACTCTGAGGTTTAGGACTTCACCACAGAGCGTGAGTGTTTTGCCTTTAATTTGACATTTCATCAGGTGCTCAACTCTAAGCCAAGTTAGTAATACTGCTGGCTCAGTGATCCTCACCTTACCAGGGCCTCAGCATACAAGCTGCTGTTAAACCTCTGGAGACGCAGTCAGTTCTGATGTCACTAGGAAAAATCATAGTTGATTTCAACTTGGAGTGGGGTGAGTGACCCTGAACATTAGGCTTAAATTATGTTTGTCTGTCCCTGAAAGAGACACGTAGCTCTGTGCTGTATCATCTTCTGTAGTTCTGGGAAGAAAATGCATTTAGATAGAGCAAAGTTCATATTCCAGACATTTGTTTGGCTCTCGGATCTTCACCAGAGTATTGAGTTGATTAAAATGTCTCTGTGCTTTATTGTGTAATATAATGTACTTTATATAATATATGGTATGTATTTTCAATTTTTTAGAAGTTTGGGGATAGAGCATTACCACCTGCAGCTCCTCTCACCAGCAAAGGGTGCTTGGGCTGGTCTGCGCCTCCCAGGATCTGCCAGCAGAGCAGCTGCAAATACAGCTGCACACCTGAAGGCAGAGGGCACTGAGGGAAGTAAAACTGGGAGAGAGGGGGAAATGCAGAAAAAGAAAGGAATTGAGATACCCCAGGGGAGAAATGGAATAAAAGCAGTGGAAACAGGACAGTGCAAATGAGGGAAGACATGAGAGAAGAATAGTTTTGAAGGGAGAAAAATGTAAGAATAGGATACCAGACAGGAAAGGAAACTAGCAAAAGAAAAAAGACCCTGGCAGATAAAAAGAAGATAGGGAATGAAACAAAAGGGGGAACACTAATTCTTGGCAGAAACAGCATCTGTTGTCAATGGCAGCTGAGTATTGCAGTTTCTGGAAAAGCTTTTTCAGATTTGGGGGAGGAAAAATGGATGGAGATCAACCAGCTGACATAAGATAGGAATAGTCCTAGGCAGAAAATACAGAATTAAAGAGCACAAGAGAAAAGAGGGGAAATAAGGAGACAAAGAGATAAGGAGGCTAAGCCTGCCCATGCTGTTTTATGGTTTCAGCAAAGTCCCAGCATGTACAGACCCAGCTGGTTTTTTTATACTTTTGTTCCCTGGACTACTAGACCTTGGGGAGATTAGAAGTGCAAATTCTGGTCCTGCTAAAGCTAGTTGTAGAGGTGGTTTGGTTTGCTGTTTGTTTGGTTTTTTTAATTTCATTTCAGTGGAGAGAGGGTGTCATCCAGACTGTTTGATGGTAGGCAATATTAGTGAAAGTGATAGCAAATTAAACAGTGACAGGTGATGAAGATGATATGAACAGTTTTCATTCAGTAGGAAGATAAGTGCTGATGAAGAAGGAAAATGTAAGGTGCTGAACAGCATGAGACAGTGGCATTTATGTGGAAGGCATATATGCCTGGTCTGTTTTACTTTCTACAGAGGAGATTAAAAATTTGAAGAAACCAGCTACATCCCTTGGCAATTAAATAATTTCCTTCTTGCATACACTATTTGTCTCCAAATCTCACAGACCGTAGTTCAATTTGACTTCTTTTTCTACTGAGATTTTTGTAGAATCTCAGCAGGACATGTTTGGTGGTTGTAAGAGAAGTGTGTGTTTTTTCATTGAAATGCACTCTGTCTTCTGGTTACAACCACCTACCTGTCCCTTTGGAATCATAACAGCAATATTTGGATTTTTAACTAATATTCTTATTCATGATTAATTGCAAGTGAGAAATACTACAGATCCTGGATTTACATCCTGATAAGAAAAACACATCTTAAAATGTATATGAATTATTAAGTTTTGCATTGCAGTATGGATGAAGTGGATGTGAGGCTCTGGTTTATTTTAGTGAGCTTTGGATCAGTTTTTATGTGCCTGAATTAATATCAGGAAATTGTACATGTGCCAGGACTCTCTCAGCTGAGCTGCAGAAGGGAGACTGACACATTAGAGCTGTGGGGTACTGAACCACACACCTGTAGTCAGTTTAATCCTAGTTAGTCTCACCTACTTTCCTTACTTGCCTCATGTGCATTCATTTGCCATTGGAGACAAGCTCATGCTGAACTGTAAGTGGAGAGATGTGGAGTTTCCAAAAGGGTGGGAGCCCTGGAGCTCACATTATGGACAGAGGGAGCACTGTCCTAAAAGGACTGCTATGGGTCAAGAAAGTCCTTGGGAGCCTTTTTAAGGACACATGTGTCCTGGCTGGTAAAATCCTTGAGAGCTGCAGAGGCATAGGTGATAGCCATTTTTTTGGCTCAGTTATAGTATTTGTTAGGAGAAACATAATTTATGAAGGGCATTAACAGCATTTTTATGGAGAACCATCTTTCCAACAGCTGCAGGTGAAGAAGGGTTGCCAGGCACGTTGTGCAGGTCCTTGCCCTGCCAGCCAGTTTCCCAGTCAGAGCTACCACCTTGGAATTGTGTCCTCTGTGAACTGGCAGTCCCTCCTAATTCCTGTCCTTAGATGGTAGGGCTCTTCCCCAGATCCCATCTACTGAACTTTATTTGTCCCCTCTCTGGAAACCTCTGTTACCCCAAGTCCTGAGTGTCCCTCCCACCAGGCTCCCAACTTCCCACACACTGGTCCCCACTGCTCCAGAGCTCTGTGCTTGGATCTTTACAGGCTGCTGCAGTTCGCTGAACTGGGCTCCTCCTTGGCTTTGTCACCCTGCCTTTTTAGCACTTGAAGCAGCTTCAAATACCTGCATCTGCATCTCCAAACTCTTTTTCTGAGGAGAAATCTTTCACTGTATTTCATAACAGCTTGTTCTAGAGGGGAAATTAAATGAAGTTTGAAAACAAGTAATCTTAGTAAGCCACTCAAATTGATAAGAGAATGCCTATGAAAATGGGAACTTCTTCCTCAAATGCTGGAGCAAAAATGCCCCTCTCCACCACCTACGCCAGTCTATATAGCAGCTTTACAAGTCATGCAGGTCCTGAAAAGCAGAGCTGTCCACCCTGAGTTCCTGTGCTGTTCTTGCCCATCCTTTGGCAACATAATCCATCTCTGTCCTGTTGGGAAGGATGTAGGTCACGAGTGGAGCCTTCTAGACAGGGAAGTCCCATTTCAGACAAAATCCTCCTGGAATGATTTCTGCTTAAAGTATACCTTTTACAACTGGAGTGCTGTAGGATCATGGTGAGCATCAGACACGTATGCCTTTGCTACTGGTCTGAGACTTCTCTGTTCACTCTTTACCTGATGTGCATCCCCTACATGTGGAGAGAAGAGATAGAAAGGAGAGGGTCTTAGAGGGCATGTTGTGGCCTGGGGTCACTGTAGTTTTTTTCTTTGTGACAGAAGAATATGAAGGTTCTGAGTCTGTAACTGCTGAGCAGTAAATGGAACAGAGCTGTGATGGTGTAATTGTTTGGATTTGTACTTGAAGAGAAAGCACAGGGAGCCTTGGGGGCAAGGGGAGTGAGGAGAGGTAATGTAGAACATAAAATCAACAGAAAATAGTTTGCCAGGAAAAAGCTTTGGTTCTGATAAACTCATGTTATGAAAAAAAATCATATAATCTGTAAAAAATGCTGTTTCATCTTTTCAAACAACTCCCGTGTTTTAAAAATCCAAAACATTTTCTAATCAGAGCAAGGTTTGTTATTATCCTTTGCTCAGCATGGCCTAGAAAGATTGAGCAGGGAATAGGAATCCTAAAAGGGGGGTTTGAGCTGGACTCCCCTGCTCTGT
This sequence comes from Geospiza fortis, assembly GCF_000277835.1. NCBI lineage: Eukaryota > Metazoa > Chordata > Aves > Passeriformes > Thraupidae > Geospiza > Geospiza fortis. Next base: position 6,122,938 of record NW_005054305.1, on the reverse strand, counting down.
AAACATCTCTCATGTTGGTTTTGTTGAAACAGATTCTGTCTGGTATTACACATTTACCAAATGATCGTCTAAAGAAATTGAAGACTGTGGAAAGTTGAAAACTATTGGTAGATACTTCCTGGCATAATTTTTCATATTTGCTGCCTCCCTGAAATTTTCTTGAAAGAATGTCATGCCTAGTACTTAGTAGTCAACACTTGCTGTATTCTTGGAAAGCAGACAATAAACTGAGCAAATATTGTCAGCTGCCAAGTTCAATGGAAGCAGACGGTTTGCAATGAAGCTGGAAGTAAATAGAAGTTGGTGCCACAGTTGGTTCTTCCTGTATTCCCCAACTGATGCCTTCTTTCAGTAAAAAAAACCCAAACAAACCAGTGGAAAAGGTAACAAGTTGTACCTTGAGTGAGCTGGCAGCAAGATGTGTTTCTTTCCTTTGGCTTCCTAAGGAAAAGGAGCCTCAGCTGGAGAGAGTGCAGCCTCTGATGCTGTGTCAACCTTCTGTTGATGTGGACATCAGACACAGAATCAAATAAAAAAGGACTTTCTTGACTTTACACAGTCTGAACATCAAAAAATAACAGTTAGTTGAAGTTTCCTAGGGGACAAAAATTAAAAAGATTATTTGATGACTTTGAAGTATTCTATAAAGCATTTCCATTTTACAAGCTCTGTCAGAAAAAAAAAAAACCAACAAAACAAAAAACCAAAAAATCCCCAAAATAACCAAGAAAGGGAACCAGCCAACAAACCGAACCCAAAAAAAGGCCAAACAAAATAATGTGAGGAAGGGAAGCAATTTGCAAAAGCACTTCACTTTGACTTTTTTTTTTTTTTTATTCAGGATAAAGATAATTACTTAAAGGTTTTTTAGAATTTCCATCAGTGAGGAAAATCTTTGAGTAGTTCTACCAAGAAGATTCATGAAACAGGAGATTTTGTGTCTCATTCACCAATTTGCTTTGCTGGTAACATTGCTTTGAATTCACTTCCCTTGCAATGCTCCAGATATTCAGTGTGTGGCTAGTAAGGATACTTGTAGCCTTCAGATCTGGTAGTGCAAGGAGGCAAAGATGAGAAGGACTCTCCTCTATGTTTTTCCCAAAGGAGCACTGGACAGGATCACTCTTCCCGGATAGTTGTCACTGCTAAGCTACCTGTTAACACCAGAGGCTTTTACCCCAAAAAGGAAGGGACATTGACTTTAAAAAATCTTCCAGCTAAAAGCTGGAAGCTAACTCTTAAGTATTAACTTAGAGATCAACAGTAGTGGGATTGGTTTCATAAAGAAAAATGGAGTTTTCAGAGCTTCAAACAGATTCTAAGTTATTTCAATACAGGAGATGGAAAATTACCTGACAACTTTAGAAATAAAGGAACCTTTAACTTGTAAGGTAACTCTAACAGTTAAGTGTGGCCTGCCAGGTAAAACATTCACTTACCCTTAGACTTCTGCTTTTAGAAGGAAAAGGACTGATTATTGTTAAAGCAAACATTAACTAATTCTTTTCTATGCTTTTTTTCAAAGTATTGGACAAAATTAAAAAAAAATTCTAGTAGATTCAGAGGAAGAAACCAACAATCAATGTCTGTAGCAAATCATTCTCAGCTTAGTATTTGTCTTCTTAAACTTCATTCTGTCAGTGGTCAGCAACATGTATTAAATGAGCATCCTCTTCAGTGAACATTACTGTGAGCTCTGCTGCAGTGAAAATTAGGGTCTTCTGCCAAGCCTGCCTATATGGAGAATGAAAAGATGAAAACCAAAATCTTCATGATAAGACTGATTTCTGGGTTTTTAGTATTTCTAGAAAGCTTTTTCACATTCATTCTAGCGTGCCTGGGGCAATAGGTGCAAATTAGAAGAGGCAAAAAATCCATTCATTAAGCAACTTCCATACATTCAGAAAATTTTTGAAAATTCTTTGAAGAACTAAAAAATTTATTGGTCATCATTTGCAAGAGACTTTATTGTGCTTTACATTTTGACAAGATTAGGATGTTTTTAATGTCTGTACTTTATCCATAAGGAGAAGGGCATTAGGCAGGATTTGGTCTGTTGACTGTGAGAACTCAGGTCCTTCCCCTTGCACTGCTGTAGGGTTAGGAAGAGATTCTGGATGCCTATTCAGCTATAGGTTATGATGTTTGTTAATTCATTTTATGTGATGACAAAACTTCATAAAATTCCTTTGTCCAAAATAAATTTTACATTGTACCTTATGGCTTTCATTGAGTTCATAGTTAAACTCCCGGATAATTAGATTTCCTCTCTATTAAACATGTGTTACTAATCATGGCTATCTTTGCAGTCAGCTATGGAAGCCAAAATCCATTGAAATAAGCAGTTTTCATATGACACTTTTGTTGCACTGAAATGCCCATCCAGGAGCTGGGAAGGTAATTGTTGAAGATCACATCCCATGTTCTTGATAGCAAAACATTTTTTTCAGTCATGGGCAAACGGATGCTTGCAACATTTGTTCAGTTTTGCAGACTGAAACTAGATTGTCAACTACATTTTTTGTTGAACACAGCATCCCTTCAGATGCCTTTTGAGAAGAAAAGGGTTGCTAAAGACCATTCTGGTTTCTGAAGATGAAATTAACTTTTTGGTGCTTACCAACAAAAGGTCTGCAACTGAAATGTTGACTGGGATAGTATGTATCTCTTGTTCTGTTACCTGGAGGTTGGTATCTAAACCTCACTGAAATCATTTGTTTCTGCTGCAGGTTAACACAGACCCCTTTTCTGAGATTCTTGTTACTTATTTTGACAGTATCACTGTCAGACTCTGGTTTCTCAAATCCTTTGATGTAATGAGATTTGAGGGTGTAAATAAAACTCACCATGCATTCACCCACCCTTGCTGGGTCTGGGCTGCTCTTATGGCTGATTTTGTTTGTGCTTGAGTTCAGTGGGCAAACACCTGGAGTTCCATTTGGCTCTGCTGTGTTTAAGGTCAGCACTGAAGCAGGAGCAAGGATGCCATCATATCTGTCAAGTCCCTGCTCTGAAGAGCTACCCCTACTCAAAGTCATGGTGATAGCCTATATGAAAAGATATTTATATGAAAAGATAATTAATGATCCACACTTCTGGGTTTACTATAGCCCTGAGTTAAGAGAAAAGTATAGTTGAATACTCTTTTTCTTTTTTTTTTTCACCGATGACCATGATCACTTGTATGTCTTAGGATGCCTTTCTCTTTCTGATGTGTAACACTACACTGGATGCATTAAGAGCCACAGGATTGCCACTTCATGGTTGTATTCTTTCCATTTATTTGCATTCCCTAATGCAGAGGGCAGAGCCTTACTGCATTGTTTAAAAACTGGAAGAGTCTGGAGCAAACCTGTTGTTGAGTTTTGTTTTTTTGCCAGCTTTTGTAGAATGAACTTCTACTAATTGCCCAGATAAGGAAAACCCACCAGTGCAAGATTGATGGATATGTTAATAAAGAAAAACAATGTACAAGAAGAGTATTTCCCATTCATGTGTTTTCCATTAACATGAGGCCATCAAGGTTGCAAAAGAGTAGGAGTGGCTGTCAGGAGTGTTGAGGTCTCTTACAGCCTTTTCTACTGATTTCTTCTGAGTCTATAAACTCTCTTGGGCTCAGCCTCTTGCCATGAATACTCATGGTTAGTTTAGACCATGGACTGGTGGTGTGAGTTTTAGAGCTGATGGGCATCTGCTGCTACCTTTGAAGTGAGTAGAATTTAGTTCTGTTGATGGGTATCTCTGAAAATGAAGCCATTTCTGTGAGTGCTCAAATTCCTGGTTTTTTGTGCCCGAGGGAAACTACACAAGTTTGAAAATGTTGACTTTGAAATATACTTTGGTTTCCAGTCTTGTAAGTAGACAAAATAAATTTCACACCACATGAGGTACCCAGGAACTTAATTAAGGTGAATTAAGTGTTTTAAAATCTTAGCCGAACAGAAACTGCAAAGTGTGTGCAGAATAATAACAACACGTGCATGTTCATCAATGAGAACTAGAGTTTTGGAGTCTAAATCTAAGTAATGCTTTCAAGATAACATGTGGATAAATTTATCTCAACTTTTTTGCCATGACATCAGCCTGCCTGTCCAGCGTTTAGCCTTCCCTGATCAAGACACACTACTGTAATGGAATACAAGGTGATCATAAAATCCTTGCTGGGGACACTGTGAACCACAGCATTAACTGAATAGAATATTAGACTGTAAAAAAAAAAAGAGTGTGTCATATATAATGAAGAACATTTCACATTGTAATCTTGAGTTATCCAAATAGCAAACAGGTAATAATACATGAAAGGGGGAAGCTTTATCTTGCTCAATATGTTACACATATTTTTAAATCCTGTCTTCATCACAGTGTTTCACTGAATAACATTTTTATTAATATTTGGAAAAGTCTCCTGCATATAAGAAGTGGCCATTTACATGTTTTTAATATTTTAGAATGCATTATAAGATTCTAACAGTACTGTTTAGTGCAATATGAAACATAAATATGACATAATAAAGAAAATCTTTTTCAAAATCTAAATTGCAGCATTTCACATTAAAACTTAAAACCAGATTTGGCTCCAAGGAGACATATCAGTTTAAAACCTGCATGTCTTTAGCCACTGTATTATCTTTACTTGGTTCATTGGAAGAGCTCTCAATGCAATGAGATGAATTAGATATTTTGGGTATAAGTACCCATCTCTTCTTTGCCAATTTGTGAAATTTCCCAGTGCTTTTGGTAGAGACTTTGCTGACTATTAACTTCTTACTAAACTTTTACTAAAAGTCTCTGTTCTTGCTACTTCCCATTTTAAACATATTTTAAAAATTAGTATTTTTTAAGCATACCAATATAGCAGCACTGCTCCTTCTCAGGAAACAGTAGCTTCTCAGGCTGTTTAGCTGAAAAAGTAATGTTAAGGATAGTTGCAACTGCCAAAGTCTGGAAACTCAGAGTTATATCTGACATTTCATTCTTCACCTTAACTATTGAGCCTTGGCCATTCATTGGATTTTCACAGTGCTTTGGAGTTAGAAGGGAGTTTTACAGATGAAAGATGAAAATCAAAATAAACTCCTTTATCAAGTAAACCTTGCAAGGGCATTCTGAATTTTACAATGCACAGGGAGTTGATTGTGATATAACATACAACACAGGAGGGCTGGAATAAACAATTTATTCTCTATTGTTAGGGATGGTCATGCATAACTGACTTATGGCTCTGGTTTGCTCTGCCACTTGTTACGTGTGCAGTCATCCCTAGCTCATACCAAAAACAGTTTATCATACTCCCATGTTGCATAGAACATATCAAATGTTCTCTCATTAAAAACTTTACTGGGGAGACTGAATGTTATAAGATGCTGGCAGTGCTTTAGTAAGCTTTCCCTGGAGCTTGGTCTCACTATGGAATCTGTGCTGACAGTGATCATGAGATGGTTCCTGGTATCCTACAGAGCCACAGTCTGCTGGGCAGGCAGCAGTGCTTACTGACAGCACATAGCAGGTGCACTGCAGGCACCAAAGGCTGGCTTGTCAGAAAGACTGAGGGACTGCAGGGGCTCTCCCCAAGTCAGGAGAGAATCGAGGGGTAGGACAGTGTGGGACAGTGTCAGTCCCCCCATGGGCTCTCCTGCTCCTGCACTGACGGTTTTGTTTCATCCACTGTCAATTCATGACCTTCTCGGAGCCCTAAATCTGTTTAAAAAACAGATAAGGCCATATGCCAGATAGTTCCCTGGCCATCCTTGTCATAGATGTGTCTGTAGTCTATAGCTGTCTTTGGTACAGCCATTTGACAGATTTTATTCTGGAGCATTGTGTGGATCAAGCCCCGAGCTGTATGTTCCCTTCCTGAAGGATGTTCCTTGTGGTTGGTGCATGTCTACAGCACAATGTAGTTCAGTTTTGCCCATTCTTCTCAAAAGAAGATGCAGTTCTGCTACAAATGTGAATCATTGGGTCACCAGCACACATTCTAGGCAGCAGCTGGAGTGAAGCCATGAGTGTGCCTCAGTTGTAAAGCTCCCACTGCTGGAGTTCACTACTGAGCTTGGAGCTCCTGGGCGATGCTTTGACCCCACCATAAGCATCTCTGGCGGTAGGCTTAGGTTCCTGGTGTTCTGTGCCTTTATTGGCAGGGGTGTTTGCTGCGGACTGACACACAGAGTGCTACACAGGTGTTGTCATGCCTGGAAAAATGGTGTTTGACAAGGGTGCTTTCCATCAAATGCATGGTCCCACTGCACAGTCATTCATATGGATGGCTGTTTTCCAGGCTACATCACCTTCCTACCTAACAGGAACATTTTGAGCCTAGACCTTTATTTCAGTGCTATCTCACCCAAGCTGAGTATAACTGGTGAAAGTTCAATTATATGCAAAGTGACTATTAAAGCATCAGGGCTCATCTGGGGGTCTGTGCCTCCCCTCCAGTTTTCACTTACAATTGTGCTAAATTCCTTCATGCTGCAGAGAAATCGTATGTTCATCAGGTGGGGCATTGTAGGCCAGGGTGCAGATAACCACTTTTACTGCAGATGAGACATTGCAGTCCTGTTCTTAAGAACTGCCAGGCAGATTGGGAATCACGGTCACGGTTAATAGCAGCGAATTGCCAGCTCTTGATGGGTGGGTAGTCACTCCTTTCAGTGGTTGCCCCCTGGGGGAGAAGGTAGAAAAACAGAGGGAGGGAATTAGAGTGACTTTGCACAGTTGAGCAGGTTCATGCCGCTGGATCAGTGGCAAGCATTGGCAGGGCTCCACTCTGGGGAGGCTCACAACAACATCACAGTCTCATTTTTACCAATTGGTGTTGCTATAGCCAGTGGTGCACAGGGGGAGAGCAAAGACGAGGGGGGGAGCCGGGGGGGAGAATGAAAGCAAGAGTCTGGACTAAATTAAACAAACAAAAGTGCTTGTAAGTAGCATTTAACCCATAACCATTAGCCCAGTGCTGCTAATTGTACTAAACTATATGTCTGAAGTTCAGTGTGTGATTAAAGAGTTGGCTCACAAACTCTCTGCATAACCTTAATTTTTTCAAGGTTCTTTGAGTGTAGAATGGCTTATAATAATGATTTTGACTAATACGATTTTTGACATGCAACTTTAATGCTTAACCTTAGTACAACTCCAGAGCATTTCATGTGTATTCAGCTGTAAAGAGTGATGATTTAAAGGGATAATATAAGAAAAAGGTCGTTCTAGAATGAACCTCTAACAAATTGCATAAAGGAAGCTTATTATTCCATGAGTAGAGAGATACGCAGCTTTTCTGATCATTTTTCTGCTTGGTTCAAGAAATTGTTGAGACATGATTGGGAAAAGAAACACAAAAAAATGAAATAGAAAACTGCAAGCAGTGAACATTCTTTTGATGGTTATGATTTTGTTGCCACTAAAAATACTCCTCAGTAATGTGGTTGTTCATCTTTCCTCTTGTTTTGGGTGAAGAATTCGTTCCAATAAGAAAATGCTGTTATTGGTTGGAGGATTGCCTCCTGGACCTGACCGGCTACCCAGCAATTTGGTTCAGTATTATGATGATGAAAAGAAGACGTGGAAAATACTGACAAGTAAGTGGTTTATTTTTGTACAGTTGTCTTGATGAATTTAAAAACATGGTTAATCAAATTAGACACTTTATTGATTTGTTTCTCTTCAGAGATTTGTTTATGTATCACAAGGGGCTTCACAATGGAGCAATAAATTGAGATTGCAGAAGATGCTAATTTTATAATAGGATAGGCCTAAATTAACATTGGCTTAAAATCATTCCAGTAAGTTTTTTTTTAAGTAAACTTGTAAGTCTTTCAAGCTGCAACCTGAACCCATGCATATTTATGTATATATGAATAAAATCTGGTTTAGGAAAAAAAAAGGCATTTTTTTCAAGACATTTTTCTCAAGAGTCAGATCCCTGGTGAGCCATAGTACTAGAGCACACCTTTGATTCTGTTTTGCATTTTCATTTCCTTCTTCCAGCTTTATCTGTTGTCCACAATCATTAAAGAAAGGTTTCCTCTGTACTACCCTGCGTCCATTGCTGACAGAAGCATTGGTGGAATATATCAGCTACAATAAACAGTGCATGGAGGCTGCTATCACAAAATTCTTTCCTACCTTCTTTTAATAGTGGATTGGTTTTAGAGTAAGTATTTTGCCTCGAGCATCGAGATTTGGAACTTATTGTTATGTTGGTTGTGATTCCCAGTCTGACTTGGTCATGGAATCAAATCATAGCTTCTTGAGTGCAGCAGGCTGTGTGTGCATTAGTCCCCTTGTGGCTAAACTGGCTGCATTGGTCAATAAAACTAAATTTTAACTGTCAAAATTGCCCAAAGCAGTATAGATAAAATAATAAATGAGCAATTTTGATCCATAAATCAAAACCATACTTCTAAAACTGGACAACTGGTAAAACCTGGATTTCCTATTAGACCTGCTTTTTTTTTCCCCCACTAAAATACATTTTACAGAATTTTTTTCTTCTCCCTTATCCAAAGCCCTATAATGGCATACATCTACATTAATATTACATGCACAGATTAGGATGAAATTTTTTCTTTTAATTGCTATGATGCAGGACTTGAAATAAAGCCCTTGTAGACTGATTTTCTCCCATGGTAGATTAAGGAGCCTTTTACAAAGTGGCGCCACATAAAGGCTGTTTACATATAGATGATCTGGACTAATAGTTGGGAGCGTTGTAAAAGAATGACAATTAAAAAAGGTTATATGAAGTTTACATTATAAAAGTTTATAGCATCTGTGCCAGGGAGTATATTATGCTTCACATTTTTCAGAATAATGAGTTACAATACCCACCTCTGTAAACTACTTCTAAGAAAATCCTGAAGATGGTAAGTCAGAGAAAAATCAATGATACTGCCTAAGGCAGGTGTTTTTTTCATTTGCTGTGTCTAATCCAGTGGCTCAACAGGAGAGGCAGGAAGAATGGATCTCTTGCTTCAAGATCTGAACTCTCTACTGAATTAAAGTAGAAAGCTTTTTTTCCTGAGTCTTAACTAGCTGTAGATTATCAGATTTTGTAAGAATGGAATTTACTCAGCTCTTGGTTATTTACATTGTGTTGCAGTCTCCAAGAATGTGGGAAACTATCTGGAAGCGGGATACCTTAATGCTCTGGTTAAACGTCCATCTCTAGTGTTGGACCAACTGTCTAGAGATGTTTCAGGATAATTTTATGTAGAGAATTAAGTCTTTTCTGTGTTACCTTTAGAAATAGGGAAGAAAAGTTCTCTTTCCGTTATGGCAGTGCACATAACATTCTATGCTGTGGTTAAAACCAAGGCATTTGTTACAGTCCTGGCCACTCGGGTTCAAGCGTTTGCTGCTCAGCACTGGAAGCCCTGAAGGTCCCAGGATCTGTCCCAGTGCTGGCTGAGACAACAGCTGCCAAATACACAGCCCTCCTCTGACATGAGTAACCCTGTTCTTGCAAATCCTGCCAGAAAAGGATGCCCTCTTGGCCTGGGCTGAAGTTTGAAGAACACAGAGGAGAATGCCTGTCTTTTCACACTGAAAAAGGCAAAATGTTAGCAAGCATACTTTCTTAGAAAATATTTTACTACTTACAAAATGGTAACAATAACTATTAAAAAAAAAAGGTTGAAATAAGAGTTTCAAGTATCCCCTTTTTTTTTCTAACTTATGAGAGAATGGGAGATAAGTCCAAGCAGATCTTCTGTCCTTTCTGTAAAACATTGAAGAACTACAGCATAGGAGTGTAGGGACTTGAAGAACTGTGACTGAGAAATCTTAGGGAACGAAACAAACTGTACAGTCTTAAAACATAGTGGTAGTTCAGTGCAGCTGTGGTGTGCTATCAACATACTGTGACATTTACGGGGGGTGCAAATTTAAGGACATAGTTCTGTCTTTATTTATCATGTATTTTTTTTTGCAATTTAGGAAGGAGTTTTCTTTCTTTACCTTTTTACCTCTCTCTCAATCCACTATAGTCTTATCAGAGATATACAATCAGTAGCAAAGGCAGAAGATTTTTTCCTGTTTGTTTTTTTTTTTCTTATTTAGAAAGTACTTTCAGTCCCAATGCTGCAGTTCATTCTCAGCTTGTCAGTGCAAATGATGGGTTTGCTCCTTAGTGAATAGGGACAGAGCAAAAGCTATGTCCTGCTCATGAGGTTCTGTGATGGGAAAAATTTCAGTTCCTGTAGTCTGGTATTTCAAGATGTTCTATTTTATTATCGCCTTAGGTGTATTTGATTTTCTCTTGTTACAAAGCTTTTTCTTTAACCTTCTGGCTGCCAATAGGCTCCCCCACACACCAACAAAATGCCACATTTTGCACTTAGAGGCTTACTGACCCAATGTAAATGTGCACAGAAAGTCCCCCTCCCTTCCTCCAAACCCATTTGCGTTCCTCATTTTCTGCCCTCTGTGCCAGTGGCATTTAGGGGTAGGGATGGTGGGAAAGGAGCAAACACTCAATCCTGGGTGCAGTGGCAGGGCCATTGAGGAGGAGGTGGATGAGAGGAGCCCGAATCTCCTCTTGTCACTGTCCACTGAGAGGAGCCCCAGCAGTTACTCTCAGGGCTTGCAGACCCATTTGAGAGGGAGCTGCTTGCCTGTTTCCTTTTGCCTTCTCAGCAGGGAGAGTGGCTCACTTCTCAGCACTCAGTTGCTTAGGGCTCTGTGTCCTGCCTTGTGTGATGCATAAGGAGCAGGAGAAGATCAGCCATCAGGAACTACTGGCTCCATGGCACTGCAGCTGGAGCTGCAAAGATGGGTGCAGGTGGAACAGCACGAGCTATTGAGTATGACAGCTCAGCAGAGGAGCAATCTCATTTTGTTCCCTAGACAAGACTAGATCTATTGGCAGGGGATCCTGCCCACCTCTCTCTGCCTGGATAGCCAAAGCACCAAATGCATCAGTACTAATGGGAGTAATTCGAAAGGTATCAGGAAAACAACTTGCCTTGTTCATAGACCCAGGAGAGGAGGGGAAGCATGCACCCATTTCCAATTTTTTAATGTCATCATCTATAGGCAAGAATGCTATGGCTCAGGGGATCAGCAGATTTTTCACAGTCTAGTATTACTGTGTATTTTTCCTATCTGGTATTTCTCAGAGAGTTATTGTTTATATGTTGACAACATAGAGGCAGAATAAAGAGGAAAAGAAAGGAGTAAGTTAGTGGCATTCTACAAACATTTTTTGCCACCTAATTTTGCTTGATATGGGCACAATCCTAATCTGAGATTATTTATAATATTATGCACGTCATAATGTGTACGCTGGTATTTAATTTGAAGCACTTATTGCCCAGCGGTGCTTGAGCAAAGTCGAGGCTTTTATAGACTTTATGATAAAGTACAGCAAATATCTTCACTGCATGGTTTCTTTTCAGGCTTTGCCTACATGTGCACAAGCACTGTTCACTTTTTAGCTGGGTACTTACTACATAGGTCACATAGCAGCAACAGGCTACCATTGCCCAATGACAGAAATGGAACAGCTGAAGGGGGTATGACAGTCCTCAGTAACAGCAAAAGTTCTGCTCTGTTAATGGGTTTTCATTATTCTGTGATATTTTGTAGTCTTCATAACTACTTACTGGATGTGGGGCTTTGGTGGGGGAGTCTCTGTGTCACCACCTCATACCTCACTGCTCAGAACCAGCCACTGCTGCTTGCGTTTTAATTACCAGTTATGGTCCTGCCAGGAGCCTAATTGTGTTTAATTCTAGAACTCCTTTGGTTGTTTGTTTTAACTGCAACGTTTAAGATTAATTAAACTTTAAGGAAGTGAAACAATGTTTTGTTTGTTAGAGTTATTCTATAATAATTGCAAAATCCAGAGCCTATAAAGATTTTTTGTGTTCAGAATTGCATAGCTTTCCCAAAAACCCTACTGCTAAGGCAATGATGTATTACTTTCACTTTCATTATATGTTTTTAATCAGAGCGTGACTTCACACTAGACAAAGCGATGCTTTATGCATGGTCTCCCTTGTTTTTTGCTAAAATCTTTTGACATGATTAATTTTACTTTAATGCTTTTGTCTTGTTGTAATGGTAAGGATGATGGGTATAAACCAGGGCAAAAAAATACATGCTTTTCTGTCATAATGCTTCTAAGCATTTAAAAATATATTAAATGAAAGAAAAAAGTATTACGAGAGAATGATCTAACTGGAATTAAATTTCTTGCTATGTGAACAGAGAACGCAAGAAATAAATAAAAATGACGCAGTCATTGTTTTAGGTGAGGTTCTTTTGCAGTTTTTTCTATAGCAATTTATCCATCTGTCTGATTGGAAGTGATGACTAGAAGAGAAATTGGGTCTCATAGGTTTCTAGATATACAGTGGTTCCTTGCTTCAATCTAAAAATTCCTTTTTCTCTGAAGCACAAAGGTAAAATGTTGGAAGCATTACTGAACTCCTACATGGCATGTTCCATCCATGTGAAGCTGCAGCAGATACTGTTTTCATATAAATGCTTTGTTTTTCAATGAGATGTTAATTGTAAAATTGCTTAACTTCCCTAGTTCACCTTATCATGTGGGTGAACCACAGAGAGAATTCAGTGAACTTCATAATAATGGCAAATATATGTATGGGCCATAATGCATTTATGCTTAGGGATTGCACTAGGTTTGGATTTTAATCCAGCATAAAAGCCAACATCATTGTCCAATGAGAACTGTCTGATATTTTTTGGGGAAAGACAGGGAAATATCCAGGAATTTGACAGATTGGAGAGTTTAGTCAGGATGATCAGCACCTATTTTCAGGTTTCTTCTTCTTTTTTCTTCTTCTAGTTATCCCTTAGTCTTTTTTTCTGTTTGTCTTGGCCTTCCTGCCCTTTGCTAGGTATGTTTAAGTCAGCTGTGTTTGGTCCATGTGTAAAGACAAACAATGAAGCAGGCACCTTGATTTCCTTCCCAATCCCTCTCCTTTCTGCCAGCAGCAATCACACAATGTTAAAGAGTTGTCATCTTCGTCTGCTTCCCTGACCATAATGAGCAGTCAGAAACATTTTCACCCTTGATGCTCTGATAAAGGCAGTCCACCTTTTCCTTCCTTCCCCAGGCTGGCTGTGCTTTCATTTTTACATGAGGCAATCCCCTGCAGGTAGTCTGGTCTGAATACAACATATGTTATTTCTGTCATTTTGACTTGTTAAATTTCCCTTGAATATGTTCTGTGACAGTGCAGCAGTCCTCTGTTTTCAGTAACAACATTTTTGCATGTCAGCCAGCATTTAGGCATACTGATGGTTCTCAAAACCCTTTGAACATCATTATTTATGTACTTTATCCAAAGGGAGGTCGAGTGAAAGGAATTATAATTGTTTACTTCAAAGTCAGCAATAGAGAACCCAGGTCACTCCAGTCCCCAGCCTGCATTGTTTCTGCTGGAATAGGTCATATGTCTTCTTCCATGTTTTCTTTGGCAGTTCTGTGGTGCTCAGTTGTATCAGCCTTTCCTATACTGAGTGATACTTTGCCTTTCCTGAGGAAATTAATAACAAAACTCATGCTCCTCCTTTTCTGAAATGTCTTTGGAATCTCTGAGACCTTCTCAATCCTTCATGCATTGGAGTGTTTTATCCAGTTTTCTATTTTCTAAGTTGGCTACTTATAAGACAAACAGTATGATTATAGCTCACATCAGAGGTTCTTGGAAGAAATTTTCAAAGGCTTAAGTGTCAGCTTGAGTACTTACTAGATGTGTCTACACATTGTGCCTTTGGAAATGTGGTATCTTTCAAGTAAATACATTCAATCACTGTAAAGCTTTTGCTTTTTTGAAGAAGGATATTAGAAGCAAAGTTTTTCTCCCTCAATTTACCCCAAAACAGTTGGTAACTGAATAAAAGAAGTGGTGTTTGCAAAAATGGTATGAAATCAGGTGGGCAGGTTGTCTTGATAAATGCTTGTTTTAATTTCTTTCCCCCCCCCCCTTTTTTTTTTTTTTTTTTGTAGTTGTGAGAATAGTGCACACTTAAGTTAGTCAAAAAATGTGTCTTGATGAGCACTTCTTGGCAGCCCTGATAAATTTCATCTCTCTTACTCCATTTATCCAGCAGTTGGGGATGCTGCAGCTTCTGCTTCAGTGCTGTGTCAAGGATGGTTTCAGCACTGCATTGAAAAGCTTGAGCAAGCATTAGCATATTGCTAAGCCAGTAGTCTTTATATTACCCACTAGATAGGTTTAGTAAATGTGGTAGATGTATGTAGAAGTTGTACAGGTGCACGTATGCACATGCTTCTATGCATCTTCCTTAATGAAACACATGGATTGCACTGAAAGCTAATTTTAAAACATAAATTCCATCCATATTTTTCATACTTAGACCCTTTTAAAAGGTTCAGAAGCAGGAAAATACAGTCACAAAGGAAGAAAGATTCACACACAGAAAACTTGGCTGGTTGGTGTGACTATCCAGCTTTAAGCCTGGATTTAGGAGATTAATTCAAGGTGGTCATACACACTGCCAATACACTACGTTTTACACCTACAGGGAAGTAAGAATATAGAAGTGAGGAACAGAAATACAGTGAGGAGTATTTTTCTACATGTGACATAGCAGAGGTTAACCACAACTCCCATTCTGAGGATGATGCGTGGGAGTTCAGCTGTGCAAGTGCCATTAATGGCACACGCCTGCGTGTCTAAGAGCAAGGCAGAAGTCTGAGAATGAGTAAAACATAGCGGCTGAAAACGTAGCAGTTTCTCACAATGATTGCGTTATTGATATGTTAAATATTATTTTCTTCTGCACTGCCATTTGAGATAAGTTTCAAGAAATGTCAGCCCTCTTTCAGCATGTTTTTGTTTTTGATTACAATGTTGTCAGCTTCTCCATTTACACAAGTGTTACTAGATTGTTTCTTCTATTCCCTGTGCCTTACTTGTAAATGTGTTATGTTGTAAATTCTGGATAGCTTTCTATTCCTGTGTTCCCAGTGCCTACACATCTTGCTGGGGTGTATCTTTGAAACAAGTCTTTTCACTGCATTCAGTCTGTTTGTGCTAAAGCTCTCAACAGTCTTTCAGCTTCTCTTGGCTGCTCTCTGTCTTTTGTTATGAACTTGTGAACACCCACCTGTGTGGAAACCAGGCTGTTCATTTCCTTTTGCATATACAAAGATGCCTGAAGCTACCTACTCATCTTCATCCTCAAAAATGCCATTGGCAAACAGCTACTTCCAGGGAGAGTCCATAAGTGTTACCTGAATGTCCTATTCCCTGCCTGTGCTCAGCCAGGACCCTTTGTGGTTGAAAACCTGAGGAGGATGAGAGAACAGGGCACAACCCCCTTCCAAAACGGTGAGGAGTGCCCCTTCCTCAGGCAGGGCACTGAGGCAGTGGAGAGCTGAGTAAGAAGGCAGCAGGGGTAAGACAGGTGAGTTACCCCATGATTGGTGCCATTTTCACAGCAGATGCTGCTGTCAGGCTGCTGTGGCGACATCTTACAAAGAAAGGTGCTGGCTCCTGGAGATGCCACTCCTTGCTACATCCTTGCAAGGGCATCAGAACCTTTGACTCAAAGCCTTCCTCCTGGATCACAGAGCTTACCTTTTTCCAAGTCATCTTTCAATTTAAGTTACATATCTTTGCAGATGGGTTGAGGATGACAGTTCCATTTTGCAGCAACTTCTACTGCTTAGTTCCAAGGCAAAATGAAAAAAATATTTCAAATGTTTAGGAGGCAAAACCATAGTCACATCAGAACATCCCTTCTCTTCTCAATATCTCTTGTGAAAGAGGGTTGCAGTTAGAGCACAATTTTTTAGATTGTGAATTCTTCATATATGTCCCAAGGGGTATCTCACAGCTCCACCAAAGTTTTGTCAAGCTTTGGAAGGCTAACTGCAAACCAGAAACTGCCTAGCTACAAATGACAAGTTGCTTTGACTTCACCAGGTGATCAACAGAATGTAGATACGTGGGCTTAATGCTGCCCAAGAGGCTCTGCAACATTTTGAGTCCATCTCAGCCTATGGGCATTGTCTGTCTGCTATGTACACACATCTAGTCCAGTAGGAGCTGGGAGCTGCCTTGTCCTGTCTTCTGTCCAAAGCAAGTGTCTCACCAGGCTAGATACAGATTTCAATAAAGTCACATCATTTCTACATCACCAAAATGTTCTCACCAGACCTGTTTGTGTAGGTCCCTCAATACTATATGGCCACTGTCTCTAAAAAAATCAACCATCTGGAATAACTTTAACACAAAATTATATGTCACTGCAAATTCAGTGCTCCCTGCTTTCTGGTTTTTAGTTAATTCCAGGTAAAATTTGTGTGTTTATTCTTACCTACTTGCTCTGGGATTTAGGTAGCATTAATGGGAGCTGGGCACGTATGGAGATGAAAATGAACTCAGGTGTGTTTCTAGAGTCTTTGGAAAGCATTCCCTTTTCCAGTGGTTAATGTGGCATTTATATAAAATGGGTTGAAAACAGGATGGCAGAACTCTTCTAGCTGGGTAAAATGTAACAATAAAAAACTCTCATTGAAATCCTCCAATTTCTTTGAGAGATTGGTACGTTTTATGAATTTTCTCCTCTGAAATGTTATTAAAAGGCAGTTTCTTTCTCAGAAGTGTTTTGTACACAATTATTTGCAATACAGATTTTTGAAGCCTGCCTTAGCTTTCTCCATTTTTCTAACTGCTTTAGTGGTAAGAAGTGAACATTTTGCATCCTTGACTTTATTTGCTGTTGTATGTTCTTACTGTGTTGTACAGGCTCATTATTTATAGGAAGTCATTCTCTTTTCAATTTTCCTCTATTTTGTCACAGCTTAAGTTCCTTTCTCCCTTCCCTTCCCATCCCTTTCCCCTTCCCTACTGCCCCCCCTACTCCCTTACCTTCTCCCTTTTTAAGACACAAATAAAATTTATTACATACTTGAGAAAGGTTTTCTCTGAGCTTTCTGTCTCATACCAGGTGTTGTATGAGCTACTGCTTTGATTTAACTGAATGTTGGAGTATCTGCAGGAACAGACTAATATGTCTTTACAGGGATGGGTTTTGGTATGTTGTTTTGTCATATTTATATATTGTGATTCTGCTCCCAAATGGGGATTGTGCTACTATACAGGGTATGCAACTGCAGAATGACTGTTCACACCGAGAAAAAAAGTGTTAACAAATTGAATAGTAATGAATTAACCTGCAGAAAAAGCATTTTGCCCTAGTACACAGAAACCCTGCATAACTAGAGCATATAATTTTAAATGAAGCAGGCTCTAGGAATGCCTCAATGGATGTGATGTCGACAGTAGCTCATAATTCATGGATATGAATTATGGCTGAATATCAGGAAAAAACTTCCTGACATTGAGATCTATTAGGTTGTGGAATAATCTCCCATGGGAAATGGTGGAAATCCCATTGCTTACAATCAGACTGAACACTGGGAAAGGGACAAATCCTGGCCTGGCCTCAATCTTTTAGGGCAAATTAATTGTTTTAACATATGCCTTCCCATCAGTCTAGACAAGTGGTCTCTTCTGGTATTTGCCAGGCAAGAGCAACAAAGGCCACCCCACAGCTGTGCGGCCTCTGCTTGTGAATAGATCACCCCAGGCTGAAAAAAAGGGGTGCCTGTGAGCCCCTCCAGAGCTGTTCTGGAGAATTACTCTGATGGCTTCTTGGGGGCTGAGTGTGAAATAAGCGGGGCTGTGTTTTTGGCATGGAATGGTGGCTGGTTTCCTGCTGCAGTGTCCTGGACTAACCTGCATGTGAGGGCTCTGGTGGGTGAGCAAGCCCAGCATTCCAGCTGTTTGGCATGAGAGATCCCACTCAGGTTCCTTAAGGCCACAAAAGGGAATAGGAATCTTTTCCACAGTGCAAACATCTGTTTTCCATGGAGTGGGTAAGCTACCCGAGCGTTCCCTGGGCTCAGCAAACGCTCAGAGCGGCCAGTGGCTGATGCAAGCCTGTCGTTTGCAGCAACAAATTATCTGTGACTGAATCATCTTAAAAATTCCCATTTTATTACAAGTAGATAATGTATTTAATGCACACTATTTAGCTTTAATTTGGAGGGGGGGAAGTCTTCAAGTCTTGAGATGGCTGTGGCTAAAACTATTAAATCAAGCTTGTTTCCTTGTGAGCAGAAACTGCAAGTAAATGCAAGTGATGGTTTTGCAGTGATGACATTAATGTGTTCTGATTATTTTAAATATATATCTACATATACATATATATATGTATGTATATGTATATTTAAATATATATATATATATTTGTTAGTCTACAATAAAAAAAAACCAAATCTGTTCCTTTCTTTCTGATCCTGCAGCTCTTTGACATTCCTTTTATGTCACTTCAATCAGAAAAGTATCTTTTACATTTCTTACAAAACACATATCAATCTCTCTCTCTCTCTCTACATATATATATATATTTATATATACACACATATATCTGTGGATTGAAAAAAAGGTTTGACTCCAAAACTTACTAGAAGATGGTAAAAGAGTTTACCTATAGACTCTCTCCAGAGGACTGCAATTATTTTGCAGTAATTTCAAAACACACACACACACACACACACACACACACATATATATATATGTGGATTGAAAAAAAGGTCTGACTCCAAAACTTACTAGAAGATGGTAAATGTTCCTCTTAGGCTAAGCAGCAAAAGAAAAATTGAGAGAGAAATGTGCTTGCACCACTTTGGGGTGGGGAGGCTTGGCAAATTATGTTGTTAGAAATCATTAAAATATATTTAAATAGAATTACCATGGTGAGTGATGTATGAGCCATGTTTCTTCTCTTCTCCTCCCTCCCCCCCACCCAGTTTTACATGCAGAATAACAAAGTGTGTGGCTCCAATCTGTACTCAGCAGCAGCTGCTTGCTTGTTGGTCAAGAATTGCAGCTGCTCTATGTGCACGGCCTTAACCAACATACACACCATATGTAAAAGATACTTTTCTGATTGAAGTGACATGAAAGGAATGTCAAAGAGCTGCAGGATCAGAAAGAAAGAACCAGATTTGTTTTTTTTTTTCTTGATTATAGACTAACAAAAAATAAGTCCAATTAAAAAGAAGTCTTCTGCCCTCATGCATATGAAAGGCATTGTGCAGGCATAACTAAGGCAGAATTTGACTCCCAAATTAACTCATTTGCTGGATGCAAAACCAAAAGAAAATCCTTATGTCCAGTTTATAAGTGTATATAATGAAAAACTGCAACAGCAGAAAAATGTATTCATATTATATCTTTAATTCAGCAAAGTATTAATCACACTGATGTTCAGCAGCCTGTTTAAATACATGCTTAAGTACTTTACTAAGTACTGCCTGTAAACAGCTCTATATGATGGTGCATTAACACAGGACAGAGTTTATCTATAGACTCTCTCCAGAGAACTGCAATTATTTTAAGTACCATGGCAGCCAGTAGCACAGAGCTGGATGATCTGTGGTGTCCAAATCCCAGCCTTCTGGCTGGTCCTCCTGCAGCCCTTGTCTCCCAGCTGCATTACCATTGATGTCCACATCCACTCGTTTAAACTTTGTTTTATTCAGCAGAATCACCACTGCTGGAATCAGCTGGGCATTTACTGGCTCCCATTAACTTCAGCTCCAGGAAAGAGAGACATGTTCAGGGCGGAGATGTCCCATGTAAGGGTTTATCCAGCCTCCAGCTTAAGTCCTGTTAATGTGCAGGATGTTTTAGGGGTTTTCTGCACCAGGACATATTTCACCCAGCAAGATTGGAGCCACTGTCCTTTTTTTTTTGTCAGCTCCCATGCTTTCTCTAGCACTGCTCCAAGAAATGATCACTTCAGCACTCAGAAATTTGATTTTTCTTAACTGCAAAGATTTACAATGTCAATAAAGCCCTGACATAGCATCCGTTTTCCTGAAGCCATGATTTGGCTTCACTCCAGCAGCTTTATTTTAGCAGCCTGGCTTTTCCTCAGAGAGGCAAGGCTGCCATGGACAGGGGTTCCCCCCAAGCTAAAGCATTGGTGGCCACCTGAAGTACTTGCAGTCACTTCAGGGCTTTCATTTGAAACTTTCAGTATTGGAAAATAATTCATTGTCATCGGAGAAAATAATGGAGGGAAAAGTGTTCTGGCTTCACATGGCACAAAGTAGTGCTGTTCAGTGGGAATGAAGCTACATCCTGACACCATGTTGTTTCACCTCTTCTTCTGCAGTCCCTAATTATCTTACAGCAGTATGCAAAAAAAATGTTCTTGAGGGCTCTGTGTTTCCCCTGAGGCTCAGAGGTTCTGCAGGGTGCTGCAGGGTTAGGCCTCTGTGGCTGCTGGAGTGGCCCAGGGGTGCAAAGCCAGGGATGGGAATCCTCTTCCTCTTCACAAAAGCAAGGCTGCAAAAGTATCACCAAAGTGGGGAATGAATGATTACACACCAGTTTTGGGTGTCAGGAGCCCTACAGAGGGTGCAGGTGGGGTTGAGGAGTGGCTGGTTTTGGTTGGTTGGGTTGGACAATGAGGGCAGACACCAGAGCTGCTCACGAGTCCATAGCTGGAATCCTTCTTGGGTGGCCTCCAGAGGCTGGTGCAAAAATGTCAAGCAAGTGTAGCAGGAAGATAAAAAACCTCACACAAGCAAAGGAGAGTCTGGGCTATTTAGAGGTAAGCAAAGAGAATGGTGTGGACCAAATTCATATCACTCTGTGAAAACTATTTGTGAAATGTGTTAAGAATTAAATGTCTGTTGTACTTGTAAATGATTTGTGGTTATACAGTAGAGCAACCCACAGACAGATACTAAAAACTGGGAAGAAATATTCGATTTACCAATTTTTTATCATTTTATATGCCTTTTTAATGCATTTTTTTCCCTGCCACTGGTGGATACAGTACCTACTGAACTCAAGCCCTTGACCTGGTGCAACTGGGACCTTTAAAACAAAGGAGAACTCAAGAGCACACCAGTTGGGGCTAGGTCAATAACATGAAGTTAGTTCAGTTATCACTGCACCACACCATAACAATTTTGGTACTCACAGTTCTACCCTGGGACTGTCCCCTGAGAGCACAACAATAATGCTGCCCTTTGTCACGGGCCCAAATAAAGCGTAACTGAGTACCTAATTCTGATTACTTCAGGGAACTTGCTGCAGAGTTACATTAGCTGTGTTGCCAACAACTTTATCTCTGATCTTGCACATTTAGTATATTAAGACAAAGCTGTGTGATTCAACTGATTGTTTTCAAATGGGAGGTTTTGATCTTATGGTTGAAAATTAAAAGACAATTGAAAGCAAATTGAGGAAAGTAAATTGAAGGGGCATCAAGCATATGTAGTGTCTTGGATATAGTGGTGTGGCTTGTAATTTTTGAAAATGCTTTGGGTTATCAGCACTTGTACTGTAGAGTGGAGAACAAATAACTAAGCCTTCATGGTAATATGATTTGAAGGCAAAAATTTTGGAAACTTGCTTAGTATTCATTTTTATCAAAACTATGTTTATGCACCCTGGTGCTGCAATAGGAATGAATTTATTTGTGAAGATCCAGTGAAATGGATCTCAGCAAGTGTCCCAAACACGTTTTTGCAGTTGGTCAGATGCTCCACATATTGCAGAACACCAAAAAGTACTTTATATCAGAAAACAAAATAAATCAGAGGAGTTACCATTTGAAAGCTTACATACAGCTGATCATGTGGAGCTGTCTTCACAGGCTTAATCGCTAAAATTTGACTTTAAAGACTCTACAGAATTTTAACAAAGTTATTTCTGCAATAAATATTCGATACTGCTTCTTGAGATATGCAGAGTCAGTGCAAAATTTCAGAGTTTTAGTAGTGTATAAATAGGGTACAGTGGGATAAAGAGTAGGTTGCTTTCATCAGCTCATTTTGCAGGTGGTTGCTATTCTTGTCACCTGTGGAAGTTTATTGAGTCAGGATCTTGTGTAATTCTTTTGTGGCCAAAGAGATCCAGTCGATCTGCTTTTCCTCGAGGTAGCGTTGAGTAGGCGAGCCACAATTCCTGCTAGTGCTGTGTTCCTAAGTGGTTACAAATGTAAGGTAAAATGTGCTCATTTAAACAATGTAATCAGTGCTTAAGGTAGTTTAAGCTAGTGGCTTCTTCTAATTGTAAAAGGCTAGGAGCAATTACCACAGCCCAGCTGATAAGTGGTGACTGCCTCAAGCACAGTGCTGCACCAAAGCAATAGCGTTGATCATCTGTTCGTGCTCTGTAGTATGAGCCAAAAGTGTTTGTATCAGTGGTAACCTAATTTGTGTAAAAACACATTTATTTTAGCCAGATGTGGATCAGCAGTCTCCATATTAATATATATGATCAAATGCACTGCACTTGGGATTATATTCTGTCTATTAATTTATATAAAGACTGCAAACTCCTTAGGCAGGATCGGTCTGTGTTAATGTCCAGGAGTGATGCACTGCACATTTTACCAGCATTTTTGCAATGAATTAAAAAAAAACAACAGCTCAAATGCACTTTCTTGTTTTATTTCCTTTGTGTTTCTTTTTCTGCCACATTTTTTACCTCTGCTTCTCTTTGTGAAAGTCCAGATTCATCGGGAATGAAAGTTATGAAAGTTAAATTGAGTTTTCACCTGCAGGGTATGTGACAGGACTCACTGTTGGGCAGGCACATATCTGTCTGCCTGTGCTCCTCTCCCAGTTCACAACTCAAGTGCAATCCTGCCAAATCCAAGTCCTGCACTGACACTTGGGTATATTGCCCCTGCATGTGGCTCTTTCAAGGTGGTTTTTGAGACACTTGCAGGGAAATCAGTCTTTGCAGTATTGTCTGTGACAGACTGCAAAATTCAAGTTGTTCCATTGCTGGGGTAAAGAGGAGAACAGAGGGTGTGGTTACCCCTGTGAGAGCAGTTTCCAGCACTGAAAATTTTTCCTTATATAATCCTTTTGTTGTATTTTTGTCAAGGTTTAATAAACCTTTTTAAATTTTCAAAGTGGGCAGTCATTTCTCACACCCCTGACTGTATTGCTGCCCTGTGTTAGGAGCACCCCCAGCAGCTGCTCTCAGGTACTCTTCCTCTGCTGAGCAGGGGGACTTTCCCCATTTTCCATACAAGGAAAAGAAAAGACTGACTTCAAAATCATCCTGGCTTTTTGCTCTCCTTCTCTTGGCCTCGGAGAAGGAGTCTGTGTGAGCTGACAAGGCCAGGCCAGGTCATGAGAGGGTACTGTGCAGGGGATCTAGGGTGTTGGTATTTTTGTGAGAAGCTAGAAGAAGCTGGATGGTGGGAAGGAGTGTTTGATTGTATTTTATATACAGGTTTAATATAAGTATTGTTATTGGGATAGATGGTGCCTTCAGAGGGACTATTCATCTTGTAAGCTGTTGGGGAAGAGTGAGAGAAGACATAATTTAGCAGTGGTGGAAATGCAGGTGAATAAAGTCCCTTCTCTCCTTCCTGGATGGACTAGACATGTTTCAGCTTCATGATGCCTTCTCCAAAAGATCATTCTTTGGGAAGATGAGAAGAGAGCTGTAATCTGGCCACCATTATGCAGTTCAGTTGGGAACTAGCTGAGTAAAGCACTGGCTTCCCATTGGAAAGGACTGACTCTTTTAGAAAGGATTTTTTTTCCCTTTAATTCTGTAGTTATCTTTTTTTTTGGGGGGGGGGGGTCACAGTTTCCTCACGTCCTCTTTTCTCTTCCTTACCCCTGTAATGAGGAAGCATGCTCTTTGCTAAAAACGAGCACGTTGCTTTTACCTAGCTTCCAGATCATTATTGAGAGCGAGAGGGAGAGAGATTTGGCGGTGTATTGGCGGGGACGGGAACCGTGCCTGCTGTGTTTCACTGGGACTGGCGCGTGGAGTAGAAAAGCAGATGTGTGTGGACTGCCAGGGAAATCACAGACTGATCCTTGCGCAGTCTGGGTTCGAGGAGCTGGGACAAGACGAGGCAAAGCAGGTATGACTGATACCCGTGCCAAAGCCTGAGCACCTGCCGTGCCCATTGCAGGCGGCGGCGGCTCCGCATCCGCCAGGATCGACGCACCGAGCATTCCCGGGGGTTTGTGTACTCCGTTTGATTTCTTCCCTTTCACGCCGAACACGAGGAACAAGCAGAAGTGAACTGCTTGGGAGGAAGCTGGCTATGCCTTTTTTTGTGCTGCGTTTCACCTCTTTTGTTTTTTGGTTGGCTGCAGAACCTGAAGCCAAAAGATGACTGAAACGCCTCTCGCCGGGGAGGGGGGAGCCGGGCACGCCGCACCCCATCTAGCGGCTTAGCCTCGCACTGCCGGCGGGAGGGAAATGCGGCAGCTCAGGGAGGAAGAGCAGGAGCAGGAGCAGGAGGAGGAGGAGGAGGAGGAGGAGGGCTCCCGCTACCCCGGCCCTGA
>NW_005054305.1:6080015-6098521 GCF_000277835.1 Geospiza fortis | reverse complement strand
AAGAGTGTTAGACAGACGGCGATACTAAGCCCTCTGGAGTTAAGAAATGTGAGAATTAAGCTGCCTCTGCAACCTTAATTCGGCCTCTGTTTGCATAAGCACTAAGATAAAATCTCCAATGATATCACACACTATTCTTTGTCACACATCAGTGCGTAGAAGGGACTGTGCTGAATTTCTGCTCACAGCATTTCTCCTCTGGTGTTCAGCAAGTAGATCCTGTCTGCCACATGCTTCTGAAATACTCTTCAGAAGATGGAATCTTTTCACAAGGTTTTCTTCACAGACTTCACAACAACAGAGGCCAGCTGCTTCATGGGCGTTCATTGTATTCATTTTTGTACCATCCTCTTTGTGAGGAGCATGGTCCATCATTGTTCCCATTTTGCAGATGAGGAACAGAGGTGCAATGTGATTAAAGTAAAAGGTATCCTTTATTTTGGGGTGCCTATTTTAAGACCCCCTCAGACCATGCTTTCTAGATGGCCTCTACCACCTACTTCTGTAACAGCAGTGAGCACAGAGTGCTCCTGTGTATCAGGCTCTGAAAATGAAGCACAGATAATCAGTGTTCTCAGAACAGGAGAAATGGGTAGCTGTAGAAAACAAACAGCTTAAACTGAAATGAAAATATACTTTCTTCTTTTCAGGATCATTTTTCTGCCAGGTTCTTGCTTTGAAAGGACTCACTGGAGGGCTCAGGATTGCCTGGGCTGTGAGAGGGACAGGGCCACAGCAACCCTGGGTTAAACCCATTTCAATGGCTTGGTATTATGTGCTGAGGTTGTAGTTTCACAACCATTCCAAGCTGATCCAAACTGGTGCTGCTGTTAATACATCAGTCCTTCACTTCTTCTCGTGGCCTCGCACTCCCGCTCACTCCAATTTGTAGGGCCTGGCAGGGAAGCCTGGTGGGGAACAGATCAGGGTTAAATTCAATGCACCTTAAAAAATAATGTTTTCTCGATTGTTTATTTTTTGGCTTCATGTGTGCGCAGGCCATCACAAAGAATGATGGATCATGAGACAAGAAGGGGCTGAAGTGTTTTTTGCAGTGGCAGTTTCCACAGACCTCTGGTGTGCATGGGACTGGACCTTCAGGAAGGTTCTCCTGGGAGCCAGGGGGTGTAAACATGACTGGGTTCCACTCAGATGTGCTGACGGCAGAGGAATGTGAAGACTGCAGGACTCAGAGTTCTGGATCAGTATGTGCTGCTGTGTTTGCAGATTTTTCTGTCTCTTCCTTCAGACCCTGTACTTTTGCTGTGTCCCCTCTGACCTGTCCTGATCCATCCTTGCCCTTTTCTGTTTCATTCCCTCTTCAGTTCAGTCTCCCATAGAACCTGTTCCAAGCCACGTTTACTAGCACAGCAAGTCCCAGTTTCGTTCATGCAGACTCTGTGTCAGTCCTCGCTTTCCTTCACCTAACTGAAAAGTACACCTTCCTGAACAATTCTCTTTGCAAAATAAATGTCTTCAACAAAAGATGCAAGCTATTTGAGGATACTTATATTAAATATATTATTATATTATAAAATACACAGTTAGGTATTTTTTAAGTCTTAGGGATTGATCACAACAGCTTTACTTTAGTCTGCTGTCTGTGTTGAATCCAGCAGCGCCAGCACGGCCAGTGATTTGAATTAACATGACCTTTCATCCTGTTTGTCAGCAGCCCACAGACATGCACTAGTGTGTGATTTGTGAATTATTTGCGATTCTGTGTGAATGTGGTTCAGCCCATGAATTTTGACACCTCTTGATTTAAATAGCAGCCACTTGTGCCGTGATACTCAACTTGGTATTCAGTTTTGAGAAATGTGGTTTTCGGTCTGTTTCCTGACTGGATGCTTTCTAAATCCACAAAAAGTTTTTGAAAACACAGGGTTATGAGTACTTACATGGAGTGGAGTTTTGGGATTGTTATGACTAGGCATCACAACACATTTTTCACAGCTGGTTTTTTATGAAAATACTGTTTTCATACAAAGCAGAAGAAAATTAACATAAATTTAGTGCACATCTATTAATGGATTTTTTTTCAGCTATACATACTTATTTTGTCTTCTGTGTATAGATTTACAAAGCAAATCTGTGCAAATTTTACCTAAGTGTGGGGTTTTGCTGCCTACGTAATTTCCTACCCTGAATTTGAAAATTTTCTGTGGGTCTGTCTCTCCCTTCCTTAGGAGCTCAGCTGTGGAGAGAGGTCTAGGGGAGAAACATTTCTGCCTTGTTTCTGTTGGAGAAAGTAGTCTTTGGTGTTTCCTAATGTATGTGGTTCAGCTCTTGTGCTTCCTTCTGTATTTGTATTCGTCTAGCTACTGTGTGGACAGTCCTGCTTCTGCATGCTGTGATTGGGCATGCTGAAGTTAGGCATGTTGGACTTTCAGGCTTTTTTCTTCAGATACCCATATGAAGTAGATCTCTTCCGGGAAAGGAAGATTTTTTTTTCCAGGTGGTAGGCATTGGACAGATCCTTCCACCATATTCTGCTTTACGTCTAGTGCTTTAGGTATAGGCTGGACTTCCTTGTAAACAAAACCTTACATTTGTAAATATCAAAGTATTTAAAATGAAAACTTGAAAAATCTGTAGCAGTGAATTTTAGCAGTGAATTCCATTTCATCTGTTATGAATGAACTTAGGTGTATCAAAACTGCTTTTTTAATAGGGTGAAATATGGGTATATCCTTCCTCCATGTAGAGTTTTCCAAATGGAAAATCACATTTTTATTTCCCAGAAATGACTTTGAGAGTTAGTGGGAAGAAACAAAACCCTAAATAACTCTAAAATTGTATGTCAGTCAAGAGCTGAGAGCAGAGTAGTGAGACTGAGAGAGAAGATTGTGGAAGACTTGGGGTGGTAGGGGCCAAGTAAGATATTGCTGCGTGTGATGAGTGCCTTTAAAGACATGGGTCCCCAAGGAGCATCAACAGGATCCAGTCAGGGGAACACAAAGAGGGGCTGTGATTGTTCTGAGCTTGGAAGGTTGCCTTCAGAGGAGACCAGGAGAATGTGTGCATCTCAAGGTCAAGTAGAAATTGGGCCATAAATGAGTACAACTGGTCACAAGCAGTTGGGCATTAACACACCACTCCTGGTTACAGTGTTCTTCCCCATGGCACTGTTGGAGAAGGGAATGCATGTCCTTGAGCTGACATCTTGGAGAATCTGAAAGCCCCCGCTGGGACAAAATAGTATTTCTTTCCAGAGCTTTCTGGCAACTCTGCAGTGGTTTTCTCCCATCAGGGACTGTTCATCATTTCGTCCATGAGAAGCTTTTGTTGTGCAAAATGTCACATCATGAGACTGTTATGATGTGACAAGATGTCATTTCCCAGGAATACATGTTGGGCTCCACTTCAGCGACTGTAAACCCAGGCCTGAGTAGGTACACAAGATATTCTACTGGGGGGCAGCCATCACTGAGGTAGCATTGCATAACTCATGGTGGTGGACAAGTATCTCTTGATAAATGCTCTCTGGAAATCTGTGGGGTATCTGGATGGTGGGGGGCAACCTTCAGCAGGTAGGTGGGTAAGCAGGGAATAATAAAACAAGAAAAAGCGTCACTTTGAACCTTTCTACAGGACTGTGCATTGCATCCTCTTCTCCAAGCTGTGCCAAGATTTTTGGTGTATTCACTTACATGAGCTTCTCAGACCTGCATCAGCAGCTCAGCTGCACAGAGTCATTCCCATGGGGGAGGCAGCAGGGGAGCACAGCAGAATGTGCATAGGTTTTCTATGCACTTCATGGGGAAGATTGTGTCAGGTTTTTGGTTTTTGATACAGGAATATCAGTTTTTAAGTTGACAGTGCAGTATTTATCTACCTTATTTAAACACTGTTGATCCAAGTAGACAGCTTTATTCAAATTAAATCCAAATTAGTGCTTGCAGCTCTGAAAATGTATGGATAAAATTTGTCCATGCAAGCAGTCAAATGTATATGTTGCTGAAAGCCCATAGAACGTTCTCCCATAGGATGAATTTCACCTGCAGAAACAGACAGGACTGTACTCAGAACTTTTGTCCAAGTAACTTTAAACAATTTATCTCAGGAGGGAGCTGAGCATGTCAGCTATTCCTGATGTTATGTTTGCCTGATCTGTTGTGTCAGCATGAATTTAAGTGTCTTATTTTAGATGGTCACATGCAAAAATTTTTGCTCACTAAAACAGCTAAACCAAGGATTTCCCTGACCTCTGGAAAAACTTGGCTGGTGTTAAAAAGTCTGGCTGAATGTATAAAAGAATAACTCTTGACATTTGAATGGGAAAAAAATTTGTGAAGAAGTATCTTCACAATGGGAAATACCGTAATTGACATGAAATGTCATTCACTGTGTTGTGAATAGACTTGGATCTGCTCAGATGACTCTTTCTTGGTACTTATGTTGTCTGTAGCCTCAGTAGAAGTGTGGACTGTATCCTAGATGAACTCAGCAGCTCTGTGCCCATCCTACTTGTGATGGCTTGAATGAAGTTGCCACAAAGCTGGCATGGAAGGAAGAGGTGGTGAGGTTTCCAGCTGAGCTGATGATGTTCTCAGTGGTGCAGCTGGACCAGAACTGTATCAGTTATATTCCCTCAAAGGTGACTTTGAGGCAACAGTGCTTCATCATAAAACTTTCTGCTTATGGTAACTGCTTTTGGATGGTCCCAGCCTTCCCCTAATGAGCTGAGCTCAGACTCAAGGCTGGGATTTGTATGTTACTAGAAAAAACGTTTTGCATGTATTTCCTTGAATTTGAGGTGACAAAATGCAGTTTGGCAAAGAATATTAACAGGGGTATTTTCCATCTATGTTGATCATTATTTTAACTTTCTTTCATTATCTTTTGAGCAGAAATGGCAGTGGATGAATATCTGATGCCTTTAAAGGCAGGGCAAAACTACCACCATGTTCACTGAGGCTAGAATTTCATACTTGTTGTGGCCAGTCTTTCCCCACAGTTATTAAATAACAAACAATTGAAGAGAACAATTCACAGAGGAATCGTAGTGTTTATTTATATAACCTCCTTGGTGAGAAATAACAAGTAACATTCTGTAATAAATGCGTAGTCTTTCTGCAAATGATGTATGAAACACAGAAAGGTGAACAGTATGTGATATTTTGTTCTCAGGAAATAATTGGACTAGCTGTGGTCTGCCCAGCATTTTGTTGATAGTGTTGGGAATGAAATGAATATTGTGTTTCTGCATGAAAATTGTGTCTCTGCCATGTACAAATCACAGTCTCCTAAAGTGAGTCTGTGGGTGCCTTCTGTGCTGGAAAGAGACATCTCTCATTGCACTGCCCTCTTTAGAGCTGCAGAAAAAACCAGTTTTCAAGAAGCTGTAGTTGTATATTGTGTAGTCAATAGGATAGGCTGTTAATATTGTGGAAGGTCATTATTGAATCCATATGTCCTCTGATAATGACATCTTTGTTCTGGAAACACTCTATTGCGTCATCTGCACAGGTCATTAGAGATGCTGAGCATGACTTCTTGGTGTGTACTGAGTCTTGAAGGGGCTATGCTCAAGCTGTGCAGCAGTTGAGGAAGAGATTTCTTGGCTTTCCTTACAGTACCTCCTGTATCTCAAGCAGCTGACTGCTTCAGGGCAGTGAAAAATCTATGGTGTTGGGGTTTTGTTTGTTGTTGTGGTTTGGTTTTGGGGTTTTTTTTGGTTGGTTAGGGGTTGGGGGTTTCATGTGTTTTGGGGTGGTTTTTTTTTGTGTGTGGTTTGTTTGTTTGTTTGTTTGTTTTGGTTTTGGGTTTTGGGTTTGGTTTTTTTTTTTGAGTAGAGGAATCGAGTAGAATTTCTGGAAGGAATTTTTAGCAGAGCAGGGGAATCAGTATAGCCTGTATCACAGATTTCAGATCTCCTGGGACCTGATCTCATTCTCCTTCTGTCTTGAGAAGTGCTATTCTAGTTTTCCCTTTTTCCCTGGTAGTTAGTGTTGAAGTGACAATAGATGGGGAAAGGTGTAAGGAGGAGGAGGAACTGATGACCCTTTGATTAATTTGTGGAGAACAACCAGATGCTGTTTCCTAAATGTGCAATAATTTGCAGAAACTAAGCAAAACAGGGTAAGACAAAGAGCACACGTTGCTTGTTAGGTGCATGAGGTGTATCATGGAGGTGCCTTTGAAGCATCATTGCATCTGGTTGACCTCACAGGCTTCATAGCTGAGACTGTTTAATTTCATGAGCATTTGGCTATAACCTGTAGTCTCTGATTTTGACAGTAGGTCCCAGAACATTGTCTGGTACATTTTGTTTGCTGAGCTTTGGCCTTTGTGAGGAATTTCTTTTGGGGATATCTATCCCAATATGCAGTGCTGCTGTGTCTTCCTCCTCATCTGTATCTGAAGAACAACTGAGTGTCACCTCCTGCACAATGTCACTGATGTTTGTGTAGTGAAGTATTTCTTAGCAAACACTACTGCAGTCTTGGACTCCACTGCCTCCCAGATCATTCTCAAGTATAAATCTTCCATTTGGTTTTGACCTAGACAGCTTTGCATGTTACATATCTGTACCTGAGAAATTTCCTCCCACCTTACCAGGCGTCTCCTACCAATCATACATCAGTGCATGGGAAGGAGGCTGGTGGGAGTGCTGTCTTCAGCAGGGCTGTTTGCACGTGTTTGTGCTCTTGGTGCAGGAAAGCATGGGCATCCCGAGCTTTGGGGAAATGTGTGTGAGGGGCAGGGACTTAGGAGAGGTGGTTTCTGCCCACTGCAACTACTCTAGTTATATCTGTCTATCTCACATATTTCCCTGGCACCTATTACCTTGCCATGTTTCTCAGATGACCATGGCTTTTTTTATCTTCTCCTCCTTTTAACACTGTTTTCGCCTTCTTTTTAAATTGGTCTTTAATAAAGTTAAGAATTTTTGCCCAGGGTTTTATAAACATGTGTTATTAAATTTTAAATCTGTTTTGAAAGTGCCTCTATCCTACTCCCTCCTAGTAAAGTGACCTTTTTAAATGGAGGGAAGTGGGTTTAGATGACAGTCATGATAAATGCGGTCATGTTCACTCAATAAAATAAGGCCCAGTGCATTTGAGGATAAATCAGTGAAATGTACAGCCCCACCTGTCTGTCTCCATCATTCATTTCCACTGTCACTTTCACAGTGGCTGATGGATCACAGTTGCTGTAAAATTAGACAGCCTTTAATCTCATTTCATCCTGATTAGCTTCTCCTTACCCTTTCCCTCTAACTCACTGACTGACACGCTAAAAACTCATGCAGGGCTGTGTTTCAGCGTGGCGTACAAACTTCTCTTCAAATACCCTTTTTGTGGGGCAGGCAGGTGTTCCAATGAGTTGAGATAAAAAAATGAGAAGATGGGATTTTCACACTATTAAAGCCAAACAGCGGACAAAGACTCATATAAAATTAATTAAAGCAGCAGCTTGGCCAGACTGTGTGATGGGCCAAATTCTTCCTGTTACACCCTGGCAAGCCCAGTGAGTTTGAGAAGATTGCTACTACCAGACACTGAATTTAACATGCTCATTGACATGTAATTTTGGCTATGAAAAGTTGTCTATGAAAAGTTAGGTCCTATCTGGGTGTATATTCACAAGAATCATGGTTTTTAGTGCAAGTTTTCTGTGCCTTCAAGGGATATTTTATGACAAAAAAAAAATTGTTCATTCACATAGTTTTGATATCTGTGTATAACTCCCAGTTCTGAGGGGTCAAGGAGAAAGACTGTGAGGTGGTTGATTTCTCAGTTAGAGTCCCTTCCTTCTTCGATGTCCACAGTGCTGCTCCATTCTCCCTGTTTTGTCCAGCTCCCTTCAGTCCCATGGGTAGATTCATGAGACTGAGAACAGTTTTCCCAAAGCTCTGAGAGAAACAAAGGTCACAGTAAAGGTCTGCAGTGTTTTATTGCAGTCACCTTTCTTTCTGAAGGCCAAATACTACCCTTCTTTCTAAGGCGAGCCTCCTTTTAGCTTTCCTATGAGTTATGGACAGTATTTTGGGTTGTTTGGGCCCAATCCTGTATCAGTGGGAATGTTGCCATCAATTTCAGTAGGAGCCAGGATTAAGCCATTAGTTTTCAAGGTTTAATTATCATAATAATTATGGGAGTCTTATTGCATACCTTATATGCATGGTAACAGCAGAAAAGCTTAAAGCAGAATTTCTTCCTCTGCTGATTCTGTTCGTGTCAATATGGAGGATAAATAAACACAAATTTTTTGCAAAAGTGAAAACACAACGGAAAAAATATGCATGTGTGCTGCCTGCAGACAGTTTTTCCTGTAAATGCTGGAGCTCTCCAGACTGACCAATAGAAGAGGTTGAGGGTGCAACCAGCAGCTTGGACCTGATTGGAAACTGTAATAGAGCACTGTATTACTTAAAACTTGAAGCCCTTACAGACTGATCCTGGAGAGTCTCTTCTTGAGATGAAGGGTCCCAAAAAACATCCAAGAAAGGCAGCAAATTTCTCATGAGAGACAAAATTCTTTATTTACTACAAGCATCCACAAAATCAAGAAAAGTTCTGTGGTTTTGAGAGAGATGATTTTAAAATAGGAAAATGTCTAAGACTAAAGAGTGAGATAATGATGATATGTGTCTCAAAAGATAGCAAAAATGGACTTCATTCTTTCATCCTACTGTAGGAATCTCTAGGTAGTATAAAATCTTTTGCAGTGAGATTAGTTCCCAGTTAATATAAATTGAATCAGTAACAAATAACCTTAATTAATGAACTTTCACTGTACCTGGCTGCCTAGCTTCACTTACATGACTTGTAAGAGCACAGACTATGAAAAAGATATTCGACCTTCACTAGAAGCTAAAAACATACCTTATTTATTCATCATTGCCTAGGCAAAAACTTCAGTAAGAAGCTTAAATGAGCCCACTTGATCTTTAAGAAAATGTGTCCTAAATAGCAAAGCTGTGCGTATTTCTTCTTATTATTATTTGCATATGCTATACTGCACAACTGCATTCTGAGAAAAATAAAAGATAATAAAACAAATGAAATGAGAGATATATCACCCAAAATAATCCAAGTGTGAGATAAGCTGCCTCTCTTTTTTTTTTTTTTTTTTTTTTGGCATTGGCAAAAGAGCACAAGGTAAGAGCTGGCCCTGAGTCATATTGATTTCCCACTGCACTGGTTTCCTAAGTGCTCTGTTGATCCGTGTCAAGCAATAAGTTCCCTGCCTGTACATGCACATCACCTCCCCATTTGTCCTCACCTAGATTTAAGGTGCCCATATGATGAGCTGAACAAGGACATCATTTTTCCTACTGGTGCCACTGGGCCAAAACTACTCTATGTGGTATAGTAACTAATGCTGTATAAATTTGCATTTTCCATATAATATCATTAAAGTGGGTATGGCACACTGCAGTAATATCTGTGCCATGTACATGTAATCCTTGTTTTTGCATTTTACCATTTGCAGTGGAAAAAGTAAATATTAAGAAATACATGTTTGCATCTGTAGCTGGTCCATAGTAATCATGATACCTCCCCCTCCCAATAAAAAAGGGATTTTGCAAACCTAATGCTACAGTTTTGATCTTTGTTAACAAAGGGCTTCCTGATTAGATGAATAGAAGATGTGTGATCGTGCTGCTAATGACATTGTACAGGAAATTAAGCGTATACATTTGGAAAAGGCATTAAATCAGCAGGACCTTAATTTAAAAACTTAAAACTGTATGGAAATGCAGCTTGTTCATTGCTGTGTAATAGAAAGCTACTGAACATACTGACTCTTCTTGTGGAAACATTAACAGCAGAACAAAGCATGGCTGAGTTTTTTTTTAATGTTTTCTAGCATACTAGGATTCCTAGCATCTGCTTATTTTCAGGGAAATATCATGCAACTTCACCCCCTTTGACAAGTTCTTTTTAGATCAGCATGTATGGTAGTTGGGCAGGTGAGGGGACACTGAGGGACCAGAATTCCTGATTTTTTTCCTTAATTATTTCCAAAATTGAATTGCATAAGTTTACTAATAAGTGGCTTTGTCTGCTGCTAAAGTCAGTGTTTGTACATGCCTGGGGTGACATTCTCATATTATTTTGTACAGATGGTAAAGAGGAAATATTTGATAAAATCAGTATCCTGAGCTGACAAGGAATTCTTGCTTTGTTTGCAGTTATGCCATACAACAGTGCCCATCACTGCGTCGTGGAAGTGGAAAACTTCTTGTTCGTGCTGGGAGGAGAAGACCAGTGGAACCCTAATGGTATGTACAGAATACTAAAAGGCAAAGGGAGCATTCCTGTGCCTCCCTGGCTGTCAGGTCAGCTGATGTAGTGATTAGCAAGGGATTTTGAGGACCTTCAGCCTAATTGTTGAACCTAGTAAAGGCTACTGTTTGGTATTGATGTAATAAATATCTGGTACTTTAGCATTAGCATCTCTGTCATTCATCAGCTCCCACATCCCTTGAGAAATGCCACAGGCAGCAGAACAGACTCTTTCAAGTGCATGCACCAGGCAGCAGCTGTTAAGAATTTTAACCTTCATTTCCAGGCTCCTTCCAGTCATAATATAATAATGCAATTGCAGTAGATGAATGCTTCTTTTCTATTGTCAAACAAGATACTCTCAGCTCAAGTTGTTAATGTGTTAATTATCTAGACTTTGAGATTCTTAAACTGATTCTTTTTTCAGTCTTGTGCAAGAGCTTCTCATATAGATTATCTGCTGCTACCTTCTTTCATTTGATTACTTCATAAATTTACCGCAAAGAGAAATTAAACAATTTAACAGGCTTCTGAGCAAAGTAAAAGGAGAATACCATGCCTTGCAAAATTCACAGAATTGTCAAGACACTGTTAAAAAGCTTGCACATGAAGAAAGAGTTGTAGTTGTAGCAGTCTGTGTAACAGAGATAATTATGACTGAGAAACCATAAAACAGCTTGCAGGTACACATTTTTACTTTAAAACACCAGAGGATCCAGCTGAAATTACATATACTGCATATATTTTATTGTGAATGCCCCATTTCAGCATCTGCACCAAACCAAATTATAGAAAATTGTTACATCTGTTCACTCCCTAAAACCTGAGACAAACAATCCAGGCCACCCTATAAGCATGTTTCTGGTGTAGTTAAGAATATCACTATATGTCTTAGGAGAAGGGCCCCTTAGTTCTATTGTTGAATATTGCTGAATGTCTTTAATTTGAAGCAAGAGACAGTGCAATATCACTAATGACAATTTCTTTTAGGATCGTTGGCCACATCCATCCAGTGAGGACCCCTGTTGTATTTGGTGGTAGGCATATGGACAGGCAGACCTTGTTCCAGACAGTTTATAATTAAATGGCCATGTCACATGAAGGGTAAAAGAAAAGAAGTGTAATTACCCACATTTTGAAGATGTGGAAACTGACTTGCAAGGTGATGGAGAGATGGTAGAAGGGGTGCATATCTTGCATCAGAGATAGGAGTCAAACACAGTTGTTTGTGAGATGAATAGTACCCAAGGCCTAAAATTGCCTAGATCTGGGTCAACTCCTGGGCTGAAGATGTTGCTAAAGACATCTTCCAATTTCCCTGACCTGTGAATACCAGTGCTGGGATTTTTTCCATAGAGAAGATAGCCATAAAAAAGGTATGAGCATTGCTGTAGTGATCTCTTTATCAAATGGATCATACTTGTCACTGAAAGTGAACCTGAAATCATAAACTACATCCTGTGCTGGGCATATTCTTTCTTGTAACCATTTTGCTCTAAATGTGCAGCTACATGGGGGCAGCTCAGACATGCCCACTTGAATTTATGTAAAGGCCCTTGTCTGCTATCCTTAGAGCACAGGAGGGACTTCAGATGGACCTACCTGGAATCATAATCATCTTGCCAAGGCTTTACAAAGCTTCTGCTTCAAATTAGACTGTTCCAGGTGTTTTTTCCAATGTAAAGAATTATATTAGAGATGGTGGCAATGGTAAGGCGTTGCTTTAGCCATCAGACCATCTGGTTCTTGAGAAACTGTGTGGACCCCAAGGAGTGCTCATGCCCCCTTCATTCTCCACTGACTTCCTGACAACCCACAAAGTATGGGAGACATTTTTCTCACTTTTTTGCATCCTCCAGTAGCTATGCCTTTCCAGTCACAAGGGGTTCTTGCATGAGTAAACACTGATGAAAGCAGGGTGCACAACACAGGCATGGATTTAAGACCAACCTTCATAACCTTCAGAGCCCGTCACCTTCTAGCATGGCTGCAGAGCAGAGAACAGTATCTGCCTCCTTTTGTGCCATCATCCTGATTTGCTAATCCTGATTTTTGTTTGCTTGTCCCCAGCTCTGTGTTCTGACAGAACAGGTGCATCCTAAGATGTGCAATCTCCTGGCTGATGAGCAAAGCGAAACATAGATAGAGTTCTCTTTCAAACTGAGCTCCAGACTTAAACTGCAGTCAAACCAGTTACATCAGGCAGATTAAGTAGGTCACCAAGTCCTTTTCCTGCAGTCACAGGCATCATATAATCCCTTTTTGTAAATTTTCTAAGCTACATTTGAAAAGCAGTTGGATTTCCAGCCTCCACTACTCCTCTTGGAAAGCTGTTACAGAATCCAATTGCTCTAAATAACTAGGAGCCTTATTCTGATATCCAATAAAATGTATTCTTTGACTGTCTAAATCACCTTGTTCCCATGCCAAGGCTGGCCTTTAGTTTTAACAGTTTTTCCCCTCCTGGAGATTTGTTCCTCTAAAGTATTACAGGCAGCACTCCTATCCCCTTTCAGCTTTTGTATTTCTAGGTGCAACAGGCCAAGTTCTTTGTCTCCTGCCATAAGGTAAACTTTCTGTTCTTCCTGTTGCCATAGTAGCTCTTCTCTGTGACTGTTCTAGCTTGATTTCATCTCCCTTCCTGTGAAGGACCCAGATTTGTATCCTGCCCTCCCAGTCTAGGCTTACTAAACCCTTCTTCTACCCTGCACTTTACAATCTTCCACATACATGGTGTTTGTAGTGATTATGTGTATGACACGTGTTAGGCAGCCAAATTATAGATCTTGTATGACAACAATGAACAAGCTGCTGTATAACTAATGAGCACTGAAGTCCCAGTAACTCTGAAGGATGTAGTTTAATACAGCAGCCTTAAAACCTAAAAAAAAACAAAAAAAAAAAAAGAAGTTTAAACTTAGGATCAATATTTATATTATTTTTAATTCCTGCTTTTTGAAATACAAAGAGATGAGTAAATGTCTTAGACATTTAGTAAAACCTAGAACCTGTTCAAGCTCGCTGTTACTGTTTTGCTGCTTATTGAATCTATAGCCCTCAATGGCTCTTTTTCTAAATTGTCTGTGTAGACTAAAGGAATCCAGATAAGGACCAAAAGCCAAGCCTCACTTCACTAAGCCCAGTGGCAGAAGGACCAGTAGCCCTTACAGTAGGGGAATCTCACCCTGTGTCTTGAGGTGGTGCTGAGATGGTCATGTCTTTGAGTGGCACTCAGCATGGTCCTTGTTAGGCACCATGCTGGATTTGAAGGGAAATGCTGCATTATTCATCAGTCTTCTGCTTTACCCTCCTCATATAGAACATGCTTATAAAATGGCTGGGAAATCAGTTTACTTTCAAAGCGGTCAGTGTGGTTTCTTTCTCTGTTTTCTTGTAGAACATGAACTTAAATTTTTACTACTATGAATTCTAGCTGTATTGTTATTCTTCTCTACTGTATTGATGGTGTATTTACACATGCTGAAGTAAGTGTGGAATGAAGCAGGCAAAGCGAGCCAATCCTGCAGAGGCTTGTCTGATGCAAAAATATTCACCTTGTAGAATGCCCAGTGACCATTTATAGAACTGTGACATACGCAGTTAGGTTATTCTGCTGGCCTGTGAAGCCTCTAATTCAATTTTTTAGTCAGACATACATAAACAAAGGTTTCCGTTTTCAAAATGCTCATCTATTGAAGTCTCAGGTGTTACAGGAAATTGCCATGCACTCTCTTGCTTCAGTTTTCTTGCTTTGGTGTCAATCTGCATGTAAAATAAGGTGAAATCTTAATATCGTGAAGACATGAACACAGTTCTTGGGCTTGACAGCAGGGAGAAGCTAGTTAGCTGGTGTATGTTGCTCATGCTTCATATTTTAGCTAACAGAGTTGGAATAAAACTCTTAAGAGTGTATTCCCCCTTCGATGCACATCTGTAATTCCTTCTAACTTACACTGAAAGTACATGGTAGAATAAACTCTCTAGTGCAAACACTGCATACCCCATGCTGATGGCTTAAGCAGCTCCTGGTTATTTGCACAATGGGTTTTTGCTATGTTCCACACAGAGAAGATGTAAGGAGAAAGACAAAATGTGTTCTCCCTTTAATTTTTTTACCTGACAAAATTCTAGTCATAAAAGTACTGTGGGGATGCCCTCTTCGGGCAGTAATTTTGTTTAGTGCTGTGATTTATTGTGGCTGTGAAAATACCACAGCTTGTGTAAGTAAATTTAAATACACATTTTCAAGATCTTATTACAAAGACCAAGAATAATCGCTATCTGCTTTTACTGCTAGTGACTGCTAATTCAAGCCTTGCAGTGCCCCATTTGTTGAATTATTACTGTACACACAGTTTAATCATACATTGTTGTAAAAGGGGGAACCCTTCATAAAAGGTGTCAACTTGTGAAGTATATGTAATATATATTACAATCATGATGTTAAATACATGAAACAAACAGCTGAGTGTCAAAATAATCTATCTTTACAGGGAAACACAGTACAAACTTTGTTAGCCGATACGATCCCAGGTTTAACAGCTGGATACAACTTCCACCCATGCAAGAGAGGTAAAACGTGCTATGTGTTTTTCAATTTCTGTTTTCTCATCCTAGGGGCAGCTGAGGTTTGTCTTAGTTCTGGGAATAAGGAGGCCTATAGAAGCATTGAAAACACAGACAAAACTGCAGCATGCAGTTGTGTCCCATTTGCTTCCTAATTTTTAAAACTTTCCAAATTTGGAACTCCAGTTGCCGAGTCCTGCAGTGCTAACTCATGCAAAAGCCATGGACTTTATGCAATTACTGGTTGCCTGAGTACGGTCTGAAGGATTTTCCTGAAGTCTCCATAGTGTCCTGTCATGTTCCCTGACTGAAGTGTCATGATGAGTTTGGCAGTAAACAAGCAGTAATTATAGTCGGATATCTTAGAGGGAACTGAAACCTTCACATGTTGACTCCATCCTGTTTCACCACACCAGCTATGAAAAGCTCTCCTGAACATGTCTCCACTTGTCAGAGGACTCTTAATCCTAGGTGGTCTTTGAGTGAAGTTGCTGTCAGTAAATGCATATTAGAGTAGCTTGGGTTTTAATCTTGCTGTGTACCAAAGAGCAAAGGTGGATGTGGACTTGAGCAATGACTTGTAAAGATGACGTAAATTTAACTGTGAATCCCAAATGCTACCCTTACAGAAAAAAATTCCATAAACCTGAACAGAATTGTGCATGTTTCGTAAGAAGAATCTCAAAGGTACAAGATTGAAAGTTACAATGTTATTTGAAGAAAATATTCAGTGTCCTTCGTTCTGTTAAACACCCATCTTCTCATGGATCCCATGTACAAAAGAACTCACAGTGTCTCCCTCAAATGCTTTCTTTATTCTGTGCCAGTAGTACAGTTCTTTTTTTTGTTGACTGTCTACACTATTCAGATGTCTGGCAGTCAGAAATATATTGAATTCAGTGCAGTGTTGTGATTCAAGGTGTGCCTTATGAGATGCTTGGAAATATGGCTGTTTTTTCAAATTTCCAGGGGTAAAATGTCAGTCTGCAGAATTTGTGAAGGACCTTTGTTCAAGATTCAGTTTGATTGACCTAAGTCCCTGCTTTGGCAGCACCTAACCTTCTCCCTCACTCCCACCAACACTGGGATAACCTTCATGGCTGTGATTGTTTGCTTTAAAACAGAGGGACACCTTCCCTTCTGGTTCAGCTTCCTAGAGTGAGTCACCACCAGTTTAGGTGTTGGCATGGGAGAGACAGGAGGTGAGCTTCAGTGTGGGCATCACTGTGCAAGTCATCCTTGCTGAGCTGGGAGACTGACTAGGAGACCAGCTGGTGTTTGTATGGAGCCTGGAGCTCTTCTGTGGAGCCTAATCTGAGTTCTCATTATGCCCTCTGGGTATCTCCAAGCCAAATTCCTGAGGGCTGTTGGCAGCTGGCTGAGCAGTTGGGTTTATTTGACTGACAAATTTCAGAAAGCAGAAGTAGGCAGCTGAGGGTTGGAGAAAGGAGGCAGTAGGAATTTTCCCACCTCCACATTGGCCAGTTGTGTTTCCCTGGAAAAACATGAGGCAGTTGACTGGCCCTGTGCTCTGGTGGAAGCTGCTGCCTTCAGCCAAGAGGCCAAAACTCATCTGTGCCCCGCGCCCCTGCCCGTAATAAACTGTAATGTATGAACACCACAGCTCCCTACAGAGGGACTGGAATACAATGGTCCACTCATACATAGTTCCTTCTGCAAGGGGCTTTGCTATGACAACATTAATTGTTGTCTCTTTTGTTCAGGATACACAGCTCATGGGCTTGCCCGTTGTTTTTCTTTAAAGGCTCCTGAGCATTAGGGCTATTGTTGGAAAAAAAGAGATTTTACACTCACTTTCTAAAATGTTTTTGATGGTTTGTTTGCTCAGTCCTAATGACTTCCTCAGAGTTATTGCAGCTTTCAGAGGTATGGACTGGCCCAGTTTGTAGAAGATCATGCAAATAAGAGAGAGCTTTTATGCAGTTTTCTTTCCCATCTCCTTTAGTGAGATAAAGTTCCCATTAAAGTCAACAGGCTATTTTCCCCCTGCTAGGAGTGCAGGGTCATGCCCTGTCTCTGCTGGCATAATGCAGGCACCATTGACAAGACAGACTGTTAAATGGGTTTTTCTGAGTCATTATGGTCCATCAAGTCAAAACCTATTTAGGAATTTTAGTCTGAGAATAATTGGCTGCATAGACTATAATAGCTCCTTTGAAATGACTGCCAGGTAAATGTGGGACTCGTTCACAGGCAGTATATTCTTAAGTCAAAAATCTGTATGAAATATTTGATAAGTAAACTTTTATCTCACATGCCAAAATCCATATCTGATGGATTTTACTGTGTGAGCTATAAAGAAAAGTCTAATCCCATTTTAGATTCAATGTGGCCAGTGTATTTTCTTTAAAGCTAAGTTTGGTTCCTTTTCCCTTGAAGAACATCCCAAATAAAAATGCTATTGAAAAATACATATTATTTTCAGGAGTTTGGTGTTTAGAGAACCAGCAAGTGACTCATAAGCTTTGGAAATACACATCTGCCTGATGATGCCATAACAACAGGACGGTTTTTGGAGAACAGTTCAGTTAGACTATGATGGCTACTGAAGGAGCAGTCTTTGTAGCAGTTGTATCTGACCTTGAGGTGCAAGCCTCAGCTGGACACCTCAGGCAGAACTGTTGCACCTTGCCAGCTCAACACAGAGCTTTTCAAGGTGTGTGGAGCAAAACAGCATCTTACAACAACTGGCTTTTTCTTATATTCTGAGTTCAAAATTTTTGTTCGAAGACCAGCTAAAAGCATGGCTTTGCACCAAGTTCTGAAGAAGCACAAGTGGAAGTGGGAAGTAAGCAGGTCAGTGTACTCTCTGAGGCTGAATTGAGAAAAGGCACAGAAAAAGAAATACAAATGTTTCACATTTTATTTTTGTCTTTGACTTTAATAATAGTAATGTCAACCCCTATTAAGATTATTTATTTTTTTAAAAGCAAAGCATGCACTCTATAAATTACTCTGAAATCAAGTTCAGATATTGCGACAATCAGTAACAGCATTCGTAAATTTAAATCTCAGATTGGTAGATCTATTTGGTGTTTCAGGGCATAAATTCATCATGTGTGAAAATCATGAGGAAAATCTTCCCTTTTATATGTGTATACTTGAAAGAAGAAGTTGGTTGGGTTGATGGTTGGGTGAAGGGGTGTGAAGGAAAAGCATTTAGGAGGCCAGTGAACATCGAGTACTTTCAAGTCCAGAGGAAAATCACAAAATAATTGTCTTATTGTCCATATTCAGATCCTGAGGTACATTCTAGTTACCTGATCAGAATGGATAGTGTCTTCTCAGTAGCGAGGGGAACGTTGTCATGCAAAGATTGCTGTATTATAGTTTAATCTGAATCATATTTTACAGCAGTTTAAAAGTCATCACTTGACAGCATGCCTTTGCATGCTGTAACAGCATGCCCTTACATACTGTATCATTGAAAACTAAAAAAAACCCAAAAAGCTTAAAATATTTGTGACAGAAGCTACTGAGTGAATGTTCAAATCCAAGCAGAAGAGTGAAGTATGCTGATGCTTTCATTTTTGCTCCTTATAGTGACACTGTGTGGATGAAACCAGGAGTACACGTACAGAATATCATCAGTGAAACCCTAGTTAAGAGAATAATGCATTCAAGTTTTGTCTACCTCTGTTTATTAAACCTGACAAAAAAAAAAGGCAAAACATGCTG
>NW_005054305.1:6077405-6080005 GCF_000277835.1 Geospiza fortis | reverse complement strand
G
Organism: Geospiza fortis; assembly: GCF_000277835.1. Lineage (NCBI taxonomy): Eukaryota > Metazoa > Chordata > Aves > Passeriformes > Thraupidae > Geospiza > Geospiza fortis. The sequence goes on along the minus strand of NW_005054305.1, from coordinate 6,080,004 downwards.
GAGAGGAGGTGGGAGCACTGACAGCAAGCACCCTCTGGTTTTGTGCCTTGTGGTTTGCCGGACACAGGAGGGTTGAAAAATGGGTACCTGACTATGCAGGCTCGCTCGTATCTAATAGGAGGTGACCTCTGCAGCTTTTCCTACTTTTGGGGCAACTGTGGGCTGTGTTGCCTCAGGCCCATCACATATTCTCAGAAAGCTTATACACACTTGATTGCCTGTAACACCTATAGCCTCTGTCAAATTAGAGTGAAATCAGTCAGCAAGGGTTTTTTTAAGAGACAGCGGTAGTCAGACATGGGTACATGTACAGTGTAATCAAATTAGCTTTGTTTCCATAGAATATCAGGCTAAAAACATAGATGCACAATTTGCTGCCCGACCATGCAGAGCAAAATATGCCATCAGCTTCTATCTGCCCACTGACAGATAAATTAAATGGTCTTTTTTAATTCATCAGTTGATCTGGAGACACTTGCCAGTATTCCTGTCCTCCTATTTCCCTGGGGTTTTTTCAGAAGTCTTCCCTGTGGGGGAGCTCCCAGCCCCACTCAGAACGGGGTTCTGTCCCACACCGTCCAAGTTGCCCATGTGCAGGGTGAAAGCAAAGAAGTGAACAGGAGGTGTCCAGTGACCCTGGCTAGTGAGGAGCCCTGTCAGGTGGGCACCAAGTCCAAAAAGTAAGGTCAGAAACTGGTAGTGATGCATCAAATCTGTTCCCTGGATGCCCAGCCAGCCCTACTGTTTCCATGGCTGTATCCCTTGGTGTCTGCCTGACCTCTCTTCCAACTTATAAATCACCAGCCAGTCTCAGACACTTTAAACTAAGAGGGAGATTTCTCCAAAAGGTTAAAGGATGCTACAAATTTTGTGAAAATAGGTAGCTGTGCAAAAGAGCAAGATCTTATTCCTACCTTCACTGAAGAAAATGCTTCTGAACATGCCTGGCTAGATGCCAGGTTAGGGACAGGACACACCAGATTTGCTAGCTCACCTGGTCACAGGATGGCTCTCGGGAAGCCCGGGAAGGAGTTGGACATGGAAGCTGTTCACACACAGCTGATGATGCTGTGTGTGCCACTGCTCATCCAAATGCTTTGCAGTGGTCTGCAGGTTCAAGTCCTTGATGGTGCAGCTGACCATCAAGGCCCCAAGATTTAGTGCATGATTCAGGAGTGAAATATGCAGCTGCTCCCAGATTCAAATTAAGGCATCTGGGCAGGAACCAGAGTGCATTGAATCAGCCACAGAGCAGGTTTTGGCAAGCTACAGCCACACTCCAGAGTGCCTGCTTTGCAGGAGCTGTCAGAGCTACACTTTGCTGTGCCTGGCCTGCCTGCTCATTTCTGGGCTCCTATGTCATTCTGGTTTCACCCAGGAGAAAACTTTATGTTGGGGACTGACAACTCTTCTCATTCAATATTTTGTTCAGCTCTTCATCCTAGCCCAGCTGTGCTCTTTTGCAATTTTCTTTCTCCTGTTATTGCAGCTTGAAATTAAAGGTCTCTACTCTAGCAAACCTTCCTGTTGCTGAATGATCCAGGGAGCTTTCCCCAGAGTGGATTACACCAACCGAGGTCTCTCAAAATCATCTACTGCTCAATTTTTACTTCAGCAACAAACACTCACCATTGATTTTGGAGGCACGAGGAAGACAAACTAATATATGCCTGACAGTCCTGGCCAGAAAACTTAATTGTTTTCATACACACCTGAGTTGCATGTAAAAGCAGACAGGTGGCTAAAACTTTTCTCAGGGTTAGTTGGATGGAGACAGACCTCATTTGAGTTGAAGGGTGGAAATGTAGTGTTGTGGCTAGCATAAGGAAAGTTGTTCTATTTGCAGTACTGCAGAAGGAAGAAAAAAATGATAATTGAAGAAAAATTTTGATGATGTGGTTCTCTTAGTAAATTGGGAACAATGACCCTTGAAGGACCATAAAGAAAGTGAATGTCAAGATAATTTATTATTGTTACATTATCTACCTCATTTTTCACTTTGTCTTACTGAGTTGTTATATCCCTTACAAGGTAATGCCCCATACATTAATGAGCACCTTTTTATCTTTCCCGGGTGTGAAAAAGAAACAAACAGCTTTGAAAAGGGGTATTTTCTGGCAGCTTTATGTGTGCCTAATTGTTTTTACACAGAAATGAAGTATTTTTTGATGTGGAGTATTGTGTATTTGATTAGCAAAGCAGCCACAGTCTCTAGGATAGCTGTAAGCACGTGAAGCTTCCTGGAAGCTACTTCTCCCTGGTGTAGCATTTGAAGGAGCAGCTCTCTTAGTTCAGGGAGTCAGCTGGAGAGAGGAAAGAAATGTTTGACATGGCTAATTGGTTTGTTGTTGGCTTGTTTGTTTTGCTCTGCCCTGTCCTCCAGGAGAGCCAGTTTCTATGCCTGCCGCCTCGACAAGAACTTGTATGTCATCGGTGGAAGAAACGAAACTGGCTACTTGTCCAGTGTGGAGTGCTACAACCTGGAGACAAACGAGTGGCGCTACGTGTCCTCGCTACCACAGCCCCTGGCAGCCCACGCAGGAGCCGTCCACAATGGCAAGATATATATTTCAGGCCAGTGTCTTGAGTAATTCCTGCT
>NW_005054305.1:6068398-6077360 GCF_000277835.1 Geospiza fortis | reverse complement strand
TCCTGCTGCAGCACAATGTCTTTATCTCTATTAATGAACTGATGTGTATTTACTTTGCAGGAGGTGTTCACAATGGAGAATACGTCCCCTGGCTGTACTGCTATGACCCTGTGATGGACGTCTGGGCCCGAAAACAGGACATGAACACAAAACGAGCAATCCACACTCTGGCTGTAATGAATGATCGACTGTATGCAATTGGAGGGAACCATTTGAAAGGTCACATTTTTAATAGCAAAAAAGTATCTCAGTGTCCCACATCTCTGATAAAGAATATTTTTGTTAGACAGTCACTGTTAAATACATTGAAAGCCAAGCAACACAATTTAACAGGACACTTGAGCCAGCAATTTTAAAAACATTTTATGCAAATTATTTTTAAATTATAACAGTACATTAAATATATGAGTAATGAATGCTTTAGATAATAAAAATGGGAGCTTCCATTACTCAAAGGCATGGACAATTTGTCATTACCAAGAATTCAATGAAACAAACAGATTATTCTTTGACCCGAAAGTACCAGCAATATTTTCCTCTGTAAATCGTTTTCCAAAATGTGCAGTTAAAGAGAGCTTTATTCAGAGCAACACACAAAACCCAAGCTCCTGATTTAATGAAGAGAAAAAAAAGCAAACTTCCAGCCATTAAATAATAGGACCAGGCTCTTTAAATCCCTTTTGAGTATTAAACGCAGCTTGTTTATTATAATTCTTTTTAGAGGTCTCTTTTTTTCATCTTTTGAAAAGGTCTCATATTAAAATAACTATTGCTTAGGCATTTGGTAATTTTATCTTAATACCTGTATGTCATTGATGTTAAAGATGCTTCTTAATCCAGCCACTTGGATATAAAGCACACCTCCTGTTCTTTTCTCCTATGATAATATTTGATAGTTTATATTCACTTTTTTTTTTCTTCTTTCTCCTTTAATGTTGAAAACCAAAAAAATAAAAGACTCCCAACAACAAAAGATAAAATCATAATATAGAAGAAAAAGTAAAAAACGTGTTAACTGCCAGTAAGACCAGGTCATGTCTGACTCCAGTCCCTGTGTCCCCATGACACTGTAAAGCCATATGCTGCTTTTTGTCTGTGGAGCATGCAAGGGACAAAGTCCCACATGTAAATTTTCCCTGATAAATAGTACTGGTTTATAAACCCCTGCAGGCAGGTTCAGTGCTGCTGTGCCTCCCCTCCCCACCCCAGCTGGGATGGGTGGTTATGGATTGGACCTTATAAGGTAAAGAGGGCAAAAGCTGCTTGCACATCAACAACTGCCAGGTTTTAGTGCTTCCCAGTGTTGGCTTTACCTCCTACAAAACTAAAACCTGTCACAGCTCTCCTCAAGCTAAAGCACATGCTTTGGTTTGCAGAGGCTTGAATTGCTTCTATTCTGCCACCTTTTTTTTTCCACATAGTTTCACTTACTTCTAATAAGCCTTGCATTTTTGCCTCTACAACTGTTGTCCTGGGTGCCTTTGTTATGCTTCAACTGCTCACTGTTGTGAGGGGTATTTAATATCCAGGCTTCTGGAAAGATGTGGCTTTCTGGTAAAAGGACTTCTTGGAAAAAAAAATGGTTTCTCCTATACAGTGAAACAAAAGGAAGAGCTGCAAGGACAGGGAGGAGGGAGGGGACTGAAGTGTGGATGAAATGTTACAAATTCGCCACCGGCAGGGAAGAGCAGAGCCCTCCTTTGTGAAGCTGAACTGTGTAGTAGTGTTAGTTGTGCATTTACCACATCACAGCTAGTCATGTGCATACTGCAGTTTGTTACAGAGCTTTTGACAGCTTCTGGGTGCACAGCAGTGGCCTTTTTATGGTGCCTTGAAAACCTTAAAGCAGCAAGTAATTATTTCATATTATTATGAATTATTTCAAATAATTTCATACTCATTCCAGACATAAATAATATTCAAGCAAGCAGCTCCCTTGTGAAGTGTCAATATCACCAAATACCCCTTTTTACAGAAAATCTTACTTCTCTTTGCTGTCATACCTTGAAGAGAAGACAGATGGGTTAAGAAAAGCACTTCAGCATATTAGAAAGCCATATTTTTACTGCAGTGCTCTGATAAAGAAGGTAGTTTGAAATAGGGAACTGCCTAAAATTAGAGCAGGAACCGGGACTCTTGTGTTCAATGTCTGTGTTGGGCTTGCTTAATTCATATTAACTGATACAGCTTGAGAATCTTGAGCTGAGACCCCTCTGCCCTTTGGTGATCAAACAGCGGCAGTCGCTTGGAGCATTTTTTGGCCTACCAGGGAAAGATGGGACCACCATTTTTGTGGTTATATTTTTTTGTTGCCTAAAGACTTTACCCCAGCTGTGTGCTTTAGAGTATACCTTAAGTCAGCTGGAAAATTGAAACTGGTCCTGCACATCATGTCCATCATGCTAAGCACTTTGTCCCTCTAGAACCAAGTGGCTTCAGCTGTCTTAGCTCTCCCTGGACTTGTTAGACATTGATTTCTGAGCAAAATTCAATCTGCTCAATTTTGAATAGATTGGATCTGCTGAATTTTGAGAAAGACTGCAAGGACAATCTTTTCCTACATGGTCGAACTTGTATTAGCATTGATAGACAAGGAGGAATTTTGTTTGAATCTGCTTGTGTCACTGATAAGTTATTACTGTGTTTCCTGATGTGGTCAGGATTTATATAGACTCATGATTTGTAGAAGGCTGTAGAACTAATGGTAAAAACCTTCAACAGATTTATTTGAACTGAAATAATAAAGCATGAATGTTACAGAAATTGGCTTAAATGCATATGAAAATATTTGTTGCCCTGTTTTTTTTTAAGTTCTTCTAAGCCTTCTGATGTTTACATTCTTGTAACAAACTTTCTCATGCACTTTATATAAATAACTTATTGTTTTGCATTCTTTTATGGAGGAAGAGAAATTTGATGGACTGTTGGTTTGTCCAGTGTCATTGGAGACGTGGCGCTGTCATCCTCCAGTCCACTGTCACTTTCGAAAATCTATAAATGTTAGAGTCAGAAATTAAACACCCCCTTTTTTACCTTGGAAAGTCCAGTGTCCACATTGTTTTATTTGATGTTGTAGAGCTACAAATATTTTCTAAAAAAATGTTTAACAATTATGTTACACATAACATAACCTTATGTTCACAATTGTAATAGTATAATTGTAACTATAATTTAATTAATGTAGCAGTAAAATAAGTAATAAAACAGTATGTCATAACACAGGTTCTCTTTCCTTAATGCCCTCACCCAGGTTTCTCCCATCTCGACGTAATGCTTGTGGAGTGCTACGATCCAAAAGGTGACCAGTGGAACATCCTGCAGACTCCTATTCTGGAGGGTCGCAGTGGCCCTGGCTGTGCAGTCCTTGACGACAGTATTTACCTTGTAGGAGGCTACAGCTGGAGTATGGTGTGTACCTGCTTTCTACAATCACCTTTCTATTCCTTCTGAGTTCTTGTGGCCAGTCCATATAGTATGCAGATGGGATGGAGAGAAGAGGGGAATTAGCTACAGGGGCAGGTTCACTTGGTTTTCAGCTTATAGAGAACATGGAGTGTTTTTTGACCTTTGTGCTTCTCTATTTAGATAAGTTATTATTACACTCTATTCACTGATATGGAGTAATTTAAAAATCAGAAGGAATTTTGAAAAACTGATTGATGGGACTTTATGCTTACAGCTCTGCTTATGAGGTGCTTGTAAAGGAGACTGATTTTCAGAGGCTGGGTGCTGAAAAAACCAATACCTCTTGAAGAGCTTCTAAGTTTGAGTGACCCTGAGTCACTTTCAAACATCATTAGAGCTGACATGTGACTTGGATTTTACCAAAGCCACATTTAATATAACATTTTCTTCTACTAACAGGGAGCCTACAAATCTTCTACTATTTGCTACAGTCCTGAGAAAGGGACTTGGACAGAGCTGGAAGGTGACGTTGCGGAACCCCTAGCAGGACCTGCGTGTTCGACTGTGGTATTGCCGGCCTGCGTCCCGTACAACAAGTGATGGGCCAGGAGCACTGACACGAACACTGAGTGCATTTGGGAAAATAATGACGGGTGACGTAAATATTTCATTAGAACAGAGTTCCTGTTAAAAAAAAGCTACCATAATTGACCCCTCATTCCATGTTTATGCTTTAAGAGCAAACAAAAAGAAAAGAAAAATCAAGCGTTGTCCCATCTCAGATAGGTGCCGGTGTCTTATGAAGCGAGAAGCTAAAACACACCGAACATTACATGCTGACAGACTGCCATTTCAGACTGATTTAAACTTTTTCTGCTGCAGAGACACTCCTCACATCAAATTTAACTTAAAAAAAAAAAGATGGCTAACTGTTCAAATAGAGCCTGAAGAGACAAGATCAGTATTGTGCATTGTATCTACCTGCATGTGATCTGTGTTGAAGTCATGAGGATGTTGTTTTCATGAATGTTTCAGAATTCAGATAGTGAAAAGCTCACACTGCATTGCAGAATTGTCTCCTCCTCTGTAATCCTAACCTACAACTACTTCATATGCTCTGCAAGCAACACAGTATCAGAAGATTATAAAAGGTAAAGAAATATCATTCAGTTTTTGCACAGCTTGGCAACTAATACACTCTGCCTTCAAAGTCCCCATGTGCAAGTGCAGCAGAAAGCAGACTACAATGAAAGCTATGCTTTACAGAGCACTTCTTGCAATAGCAGCTTAGGGATTAGGATCAAATTCTGCTAATCACACTTGTGTAAAGTCAGAACCATTTCACTGAAATCACATGAAATGACTGGTTCTACATTAGTATAACTGAATTTGGATCCTACAGCTTAAAATCTGGCTTTGAAAAGTAAGTTATTTCTATGACCACTTAACGAAGCACCAGAAACCTTACTTCCTTTTCACTAACCTGTTAGATATCAGCATCTGTGCAAGTTCTTTCCAAAGACAAGAAGACTGCATTTAATCATAAATTTATTGCTTTGGACTCTGAAATGCTTATGCACATTTCTGGAGAGACACTGGTAAGTAGTTAAAGTAGTCCTGTGTGGTTGATCTTAAGATGCACTCTGAGAGAGTTTTACTATTGATCCAAAGTAATATAAGGCTAGACTTTCCACTGCCTTATAGCCTGTGTAATTATTTACACATTGCAAAGCGAGTTCAGAATGCTCCCACATGGGACCAGTAGCATTTAGGACTTGCTTCATGAAGTCATAGCTGCTTGCACAAATCAGACTGTCTGTGTGTTAAGCTTATGTCTTTCTGTCCTGGCTTTGCAAAAGTGGCGACAAAATCTGAGCCTGATTCTCCACCACCTTGCAGCTAACAGACATAATCATCTGCACCTCATTAAAGTATGTGCATAATTCTTCCACTGTGGTTTACTAGTGCTGCATCCATCACTCTCAGGACCATCCTCTTTACTGGTGTAAACTGACATTGCTCCATCAAAGCCAATGGACGTACTTTATGTCAGAAAAATATCTGGCCTTTAATTTGCCTACTTGTAGCTGGCTGCACCAGATAAAGGCAAAGGACACTTCGATCCTGCATTTTTAGCCCTGCACATATCTTTCATGACAGGACTTAATGCTAGTGCATTAAGCAAGGTGCAGGCAGCTACTGGAGGTTGGTTTCAGCTGCAGAGGCAATAGATGGAAAAAGGACTTCATTATTTGCTTTGCAAAATAGAAAAAGGGTGAATGTACACAGAAATTACACTATATATTGATGCTTGAGAGCAATATAAATAACGGAGAGCAAATATCATGGGACTGTTTCTCTCTGGCATCAGTCCAATTTTATTGCAACTCCCTTGCTTGCAGCAGAATTACACAACTTGTAAAATTGGAGTAATGCAGTAAAGACTGGTACCACACAAATGCAATAATCCAATTGATGAGGTAGCTGCACGCCTGGAAAAAAATGTTTAAACAAAATAATTATCTGAAGATGCTAATATTTGAATGTGCCCTTGGGGAGTTTTCCAGTGAGCATCACTAAGGAACTCATAAAGGTGGAGTGTATATCCTGAAATCTCAATCCATTTCTCCTACATAGTGCAATCTTAGTTGGTTTTGTATTTATTTATATTGTTCAGATCCAACGGATCCCTTGTAAAATATATTTGGTGCAATCATGACTTTTTTTCCTTTCCTGTTGAAAGTATATAAATATAAATATATATAAAAAAGGAAACTGTTAAGATACTAAATGAGGAAACCTTGTATGACATTTAAAAGGTCTGCCACTGAACATTGTCTGTCACCTGTCTCTACTAAAATGTACCATTTTTAAAGGATACTTCTTGTCCTTTTAAATGGTTCCTTTTTTTTACCAAGATAATTTAAAGATTTATGAGGACTGTATCTAAATCTTTCTATCTGTCAGGAAGGCATGACCAAGGAAACAATGCTAACTAAATAAGTCACACAAAGAATGTAAATTTTGTACAGTACTAGACTGTGTAAATGAAGCTTGCTTGTAGGGGGGAAACTTTAAATAAAACTTTATGTACTAATTCAACTGTCTGCCATATTCCTACTTATAAAGTGTATGTATAAATAATATCTACATTAAATTCTTTGGAACTTTTTTTATCATGTAGATGTGTGAACTTCCTTTATTTTCTGGTGTTACATAATGGCCTCATTGTTTTCCAAGTGTTCTTACTCAGTGCTTGTCAGTGCAGTGACCACAGTAAAAGGCGGGTCTGTAGTGAGTCGGTCTTGCCCAGAGCACAGTGCCTGGCCTGGGAAAGCAGCACCTTTTTCCAGCAGGGAAAGCTCCACCCCTGTGCCTGCTCTCACTGGAGAAGCCACTGCATGCCTGTGAAATGATTCCTCTGTTCCTCTGTCCCACAGTAAGTGAAAAGGACCCTGCGTTGTTAAGCCCAGTCTTGCTTTGGGGAATTTGTGCTTGTTATTGTGGCAACTTCATACCTCTTCAAAATGTTCCTCCCATGGCAACTGACCCTTCTAACTGGGGATATTTCAGTTCTTGGAGGGAAGGTACTGTAGAGGAGTTGGGACAAGAGGTATTGCCAAGCTGAGAGGACAAGGTAAAAGCAGGACGTTCTACCAGGAAGCAGAAGCATCATCAATGCCAGTTACTATTCATGCATTGTTTATTCGTGCCTACAAACCTTGGTCAGGGACCAGAATCTGCCTATGCAAACCAGAGGGGTGCACTGAGCAAAGTGGCCCCTGTGTTTAAAGCAGGTGTGGACTGTACTGGATAGCACTAAGATAGCACAATTAATAGAATTGTAATGAGTTTATTGCAGCAGAGGAAGGAAGGGAGATTTATGCTTTTCTTTTTTTTAAGTAATGTGGGAGAAGGATGAAGAGGAGAAACTGGGAGCAATGGGCAGAGATATGATTTAGAAGGGAGGGGAAGAAAGTAAACAAAAGGAAAAAAATCAAAAGTGAGACTGTGAGAGGAGAAGGTGGGATGTTTTTGAGGATCAAGGGCACAGAAAAAAACCAGGATTAATGAGGAAAGCAAGAATGGTTTTTGAGAAGCACATATCAGAACAAGGATGGAAAAAAATTGACTAAAAGGGCAGAAGAGAAACATAAGAAAGTTCAATAGAAGACAATATGCGATAAACATGAAACTAACTAAAAAAGCCCTTGGGTGATGGTATTCAGCTAATCATTTTCAGTGGTCCTGCTGTCAAGCAGAAGGATAAATCAGCAGAGTACTTAGATGTTGCAGTGTTCAAGCTTTAATGCACAGACTTCAGGACAACAAAACCTATCAAAGAGCTGCCCAGTGACACCCAACCACAGCCAGCACCTGTGACAAGGGAAGAGAGCTGATGCTGGTGGTGGGAAGCACAAGAAGAGCAGATGAGCCACAATTCCTGGTCCCAGCTGCATTGAGAGCCCTTTCCATTTCTGATTCTCAGATGAGAGTCATCTTTGGGAGACATATTTCTCTTTCTCTGCTATCGTTCCTGCCAAACCTTAATCTTCTCCATTTCATCCTCAGCATGACAAACTTGCCTAGGTACTTTTGCAAAGTGGGACCTGGAAAACAACAGATTGGTGACAGAAGGTGTTTTCTTGATCTTGAGCTATGGTCCTATCCTCTGGGTGAGAAGTGTGAGAAGACTGATTTGTTGGTGACTTGCAACCTGTGCCCAAGCCCTTAAGAATGACAAAAAGGGCATTTGAAAAATATGCTTTTCAATAATTACAGTGCTGCCTTTGAAAGTACTCTGCACCCACCTCCCAAAAGCTGGTATTGCTTTCCCTCATGTGTTTATCCCCCTTTCTGCTTTTAATACAATGATTTCCTCTGCTAGCTGCATCTGTGAGCCAATTTCTGAGAAAAATCCATGCCAAACCTCATTATATATACTGGTTTCTATTGTATTATAATCACTCATCAATAAAGTACTCTACTTCCCTTGCTTTTAAGGGAGAGGCCATATTTCAATTTAAATAGAGCTTTCCGGTACAGACAAAGGAGAAAGAAATCCCAAGCAGTGCTAAAAGGGCCAAGGTAAGTGCCAATGCACAGACTCCAGGGCAGTTTTAAGATACACATTTAATTTCTGTTATTAGTGCAGCAGTGGAAAGGAGTCAGTGTTTCAGCCTCTCGGGTCCAGTCCAAGGAAGCAGTGACGGCAGCACTGCAGGTCAGGGTGGGTTGCAGGAAGGGAAAGCACACTAATGAATTCTGGAGGGCTTGTAATGCCATAAAAGATTCAGTTAATCTGCAGCATAGATGTTGATCAGCAAAACTGAACCTAAGTCTCTGGACCTTGTCAGATGTATTCTGTGCATGTCAGTGTTCCACACCAATTACAGATTTTAGAAGATGCTCTCATGCAAAACTATGCGCCCTAATATATAAGCCAGCTCAGATGTAACTAAAATTAAAATCTGACTGTGGCAAATCTCTGTGATCCTGATATATGAAAATCCAAATAAATGATTTGTTCCCAGAAATGAAAAATAACTTCAGCAGG
>NW_005054305.1:6062021-6068384 GCF_000277835.1 Geospiza fortis | reverse complement strand
AATTTCAAAATTACTTATGCAGGATTAATCCAGTTCAATGAATGCATCTTGCGTTGATTAATAAAGCAATCCTGAATTGCAAACTAAAACGAGAGGAGACTTCTGGTGCTGATATATTTGTGTATTTCTGAAGCTGGAGAGAAATATGCACTTGTGAGAGATGTGGTCAACCGGTGTAAACAGAGATTGAATACAAATAGTGATTTTCTAATTGTGTGTCTTCTCCCTGCAGCAGAAAACTACCTTTTTGTCATTGATCTTTTCTTGAAGAACATAGGTGCTATGTTACCTGCCACATATTGAATGAGAACAGGGCATCTAACATGATTGTACAATGACTCCAATTAGTATCCAAATGACATCTGCAGTTTTATATAGCAAAGAAAAAAAAAAAACTTGAGCTACTTTCTGCTGATTTTCTTGCCATACAGAGTAGAAATTTTGTCTAGTAGCATTAGCTTTTGTGATCTGCTGCCCTTGAATTTAATTGGGCTTAGAGGTAAACAGATACAGGGAACCTATTTGGAAAGGAGAAGGAGATTTAAATGAATGTAACATTTTCCCAAAATTTTCATCTACACAGACAAAAAAAAAATTGTTTTGATTTATTTAAAGGGGCCCCATCATTAAATCTAAGAACCTGTTCTTCAGTTTGGAGAATTACCTTCAATCATTGCAGTATTTTAAAAAGGAGTAGTTATGAATGGTTGAGGTATTTTGCAAAATGTCATTAAAATCCTTATGGTTTTATCTTTAAAAAATGGTTTCTCATATCACCCTTAAACATCTTCCAGAAAATCACACTTGTAGGATCAGATATGTAAAGCTTCCTTAATATCTTGGTATATTGTGTGGTATTCAGTTCCTCATCTTCGACAAAAGCTGATTTCCATTTTTGTTTCCATTTGCGCAAAATAATTCAGTTTTCAAAAAACTTTGACTGACCAAGACTGTTTTATATGAATGGCAACTGAAGTTAAAAGGTACTTCACTGTGAATAGTGAATACCAAGGCTGATGATCCTTTTCATAAACATTAGCAGAAAAAAATATTGTTGCTTCCTGTATATGTAGGGGTTTTGCAAAAAGTATACAAATATACATGCACACATTTGCACCCAAAAAATGACAAGTTCATAGGCCATAGCGAGAACTGCTGTGACATTGTTTTTGCTAAAACTGTTAACTCAGTAGCAGTACTGAAAGTTGGATGTTTTTCTTTAAAAACCACCTCTTTAACTGCAAAGATGCCATTAGTCACAGCAGGAAGCATAACCAGAAGGAGGATGTCTGTAACTATAGCAAGAGAGCACATTAAACTGTAGGTCAAAATCACGACTGACTGATTACCTTCAGGGTGAAAGTAAATCTTCAGACTTGCCGGAGTGAGAGGGAACAGCACAGGCTGGGGCTTGCCAAGGTCATCGCTGCCTCCCCCCAGCACGGTGGGGCCGGCGGTGTCCAGCGCGCTCCCAGCAGACATTTGCTGACTCGCCTAACCTTCGCAGCCATGTGTGACGGGATGGAGTCACCGTCATCATCAGAAAATGCCTCCTAATGGCTAGCTTCAATGTCTCATTAGTTTAAAGAGATGATTCCTGGAAAAACCTAAAATAGAAAACAAATATTTTCCAAAAGTCTAAATCCGTAATTGAATAATCTAAAACTTTCACAACAGACAGAATCTTTAAAGCTGCTTTTTTTCCTCCTGCTTTCAGTGGAATAAACAGGAGAACTGTTTATTCTCACTCTGCAACAGCCTTTTTTTGCAAACCCAAAGACTACCAGTCTTCACTATTCTCTAAGCCTGTGACTCAATCTCTCCCTGACTGTGGAATTTATATCCACCACCAGTTCTGGTTTTCCGTTTTTAGCTGATCTCCACCTGGCCCATATCTTCACCAGGAGGTTTCTGTCTAACTTACAGTAATACAGCCCAGCATTGCAATGGACTGAAGCTTTGCAATGAGGTCTTTCCATCCCTAGGAAACCTCCCTATAACTTGCCAGGTCACATCTGATCAGACTGATATTTGGCACAAGACAAAACATCTCCCTCTTACCAGCGCTTCCACTGACGATAAGGATGAAAGCTGTCATCTGGCTGTGCAAAGTTCAGACAGGGAATCCAATAAAGTTTAGTGAGTGGAGTTTACATACACGACTGTGATTAATTAACCTGCTGTATGAAAGTGTGGCACTTTAATCAGTGGGAACTCAGAACAAAATTACTGATGTCTTTTAAGCACTTTTGCTTCTTCTGGTGGAATAAAATGAAAGATACTGGTGAAGAATTATATCTGGCACATCATCACCTCTTGTGAATTATTCTCCAAGCATTCACTTTTGCCATGATATATTCCAGTGTTTTCAAGAGCTGCTGAGCACTTCCAGTACCTGAACTGAAAAGAAATATTTCTCCAATGATGGTCTGTTTTGACTACCATAAGGGTTTCATGCTCTGGACTGCCTGTTCTTGGTTTTAGGCAGTTGCTCAGGGCAATTATTTTCATAGACTGATGTATTCATGCTTCTGAAAAACATCAGCTCTACTGCTTGTCCTGTAAAAAATGTCATTGGACACCAACTTCAGTTGATTCCAATGTGGATACTTACTCCATCCCTGGCCCTGTAGTTCAGAGTTTAATCAGAAAACCTTTTGTTGCAATCCTTAGTGATACTGGATCTAGTAACTAGGTGATATTTGGCACAAGACAAAACATCTCCCTCTTACCAGCACTTCCGCTGACAATAAGGATGAAAGCTGTCATCTGGCTGTGCAAAGTTCAGATAGGGAATCCAATAAAGTTTAGTGAGTGGAGTTTACATACAGGACTGTGATTAATTCAGGGTTGCAGTAACACTGGCCATTCCTCTTACAGTGGAGGAAAAAAACCCCAAAGAGCTGTAGCCTTGATCTGCAAAGTGAACTGTGTATTAGACTCCATGCCTAGTCCAACCCAAAACATCAATGAATGAAGCCTTGGAGTAGCCCACACCCCAGTCACTACAAACACCACATTTCCATGCCACATTTCGGGCTGTGTGGCTTTACTCTCTCCTCTCTCCTCCATTCCCTGCAGATAAGCGACAGCTCTTCCAAATGCCCCCTCCCTGGTGTCACTCCTGGTATTCCCCAGGCTATGCCCAGCCCTGGCCTTCCCCAGGGCCCACTGTCACTTATGGATGGGCAGCAGGGCTGGCATTGGCCATGTGTCAGGGTCTGCCACTGTACCCTGACCATGTTCCTGTTTCAGATGAAGTAATTAAACTATGTTGCTTTGGGGAATTAACTGTGCAAACATTTTGGGACTCTTCTCCAGAACAGAATTGATACCCTCATACTTTACCAGAGGGCACTTATTGGTAGCTATGGAGATAACTCAAAAAATAATTTTTAAGACCTGAACAACATTTAACAGATGAGAAAAGGAGTTGTCATTCTGTAATTATTGGTTCCAATTAGAGAATGAACTGTCCTCTATTTTCTAAAGCATGTTTAATTTTGAATGGGTTTCTCATGAGCAGTGGGCTACCATAGGCAAATCTCATTTTGACAAGTACTAATTATGGACAACGCAGTGGCAGACTGTAATCTCTGTCATGAGAGCTATCAACAGGGATGCAGCGAAGGCTTTAACAGTGGGTGGCAGTACTCTGGGTCAAATTAATCACCACCATAATGACAATGAAATCAGTAGAGCTTTGGGATGTTAAGTTTGATAAAAGAAGCCATTCTGTTCTCTGTCTGGCTATTTACATTAAAGCCTGGCCTCAGCTTGAGCTAATCCTTTGTCACGGTGTTCAGGGCTGGATTTTTTTGGCATGGGGGAGAGAGAACAAAGAGCAGTCCTCCTTGCAGAAAAAGTGTTTTCATGTCCAGGTCTGAGTGGCTGAAAATGGATTACCTAAGTGTGAAGGAGACAGCCTCACAGGCTGCTGTTCTGAGGCACGTGAAAGGACTCAAAAATATAAGTCGGATTTTTGGGGGCACAGCATTGGAAATGCTGATGTGCTTGAAGTCAGCACTGTTTGGCTCTGGATTCTTGGGAAAGAGCTTTAGGAAGGTCTGTTTTCCTCCTTTGCCTCCCTTTGCCATGACCACAGGTTGAGGTCTGAACAAGACCCCCTGGAGCTCCCCCATGGAGTACAATGTAGGCAAATGCCAGACAAAGAGACATGCAGTGAGTGGAGACACAGCTGAAAAAAAGAAGAATCTAGGAATAACCAGGTGAGACAATTCTGCATGTAATGATGCTACACTAAACTGTGTCAAATCTGAACCCAAGTCAGCCTTGCCCTACAGCTATGGACTTACTCACCATGAGTGCTTCATAGCACTTAATTCTGCTTTAGATACATGTTTCATGCTCTGCTGCTAATGGCAGTTTCTATAATACTGAGCCTTGGAACATTCCCTAGCAATGTTCCATGTACCAATGTGTACCAATGTACAGGCTCCCTCCAGAACCACAGGAAGGGCACGTGCAGAGGTTGGACAGGAGCTGCTGCCTTCCCTGATAGCTCTTAAGGCCCCACATCCCAGGCAGTGGGGTGCAAGGTGCTGTTCAGTGCATTCCAACAGGTCCATGTGGACACAGACACCGCGATGGGCTGCGCTGCTTTTGTTCTGCTGTGGCACAAACACCGCCTTGTTTAGAGACACAGGGCTCCCCAGTCCCCTATCCTGCCTCCCTCAGGGTTATTGTTCCATGTTCTCTGCATCTTCTGGCAACTTAACAAATACTGCTTTGATGATGGTGGTGTAGCCCAGCATTTTATCTGGGGCTACAATAGAGAATTTTCATTCTGACATCCACAGTCTCATATAAATGGAAGAATCAAATGTAAAACAGTGTCTTTCCATTCATCTATTTAGTACCAGACTGGTTACAAAAATATATAAGTACCCTAAAACCCAAATAAATTGCCAACCATCCGTTTTGGATCCATTTTGTAACTGTGCAGAATTATCTGTTCTTTTATTAGAGTGGTTAAAGGAGATTTAGAGGGAGGAAAGAGCATGGTGACTTCCAAGGGAAGAGTGAGTGATTCAGTGCAAAAAGGGTAAATTTCATCTGCACATTCTTAACTGCGAGGACATTCTGCACATCTCAGGAGTGCACTAAGTGGTGCAGTAAACCAGTAAATTAGAAGAATGTAAATTCTTTAGTAGGAATTGCACGCAAGGGAAAAATGCTTCCTCATGCTCATATTTGTTTTCATGAAAATAATGTACTCTCTTTCTAAAATCATACTGGTACAGAGCTGAGTAAGACATCAAAACCAGTAATAGATATTACACTGGACTAAGAAATGGCAATGACACAATTATCTTCTGTGTTTCTGATGATCATTGTGATAAAGTCAGGAGCTGGAGTACTTAGAGCCAGCTTGTAGCACTGTAGCTCCCTTTCCCTCTCACTCTGTCTGTCTTATTTATCTCTCATTAAACTAAATTGTATTCTTATTGGCTGACTGACCTCTGATACTGTTATTAATTGATTTATATAGTGCCTTTTGCAAGCCTCAAGGCACTTCAGAGAATTGAAAATATATATAAGGATCACTTCACCAATCACCTCAGTGCAGCCACCTCTGGTCTGGAAACTGGTGGCCGCTGCAGTGGCACTGGGAAGAGTTTGGGTTAGAAAAGAAGGCAGGCTTGTGGAACCAACACTTCCAGCAGATCTACTGCCAAGCTGCTTCCTTGCTATCAGACTAAAAGAGTCAAAAAACTTCAAGAAAAAAGACTACTTCTGGCAAATAATGAGTCAACAGAATATGTTCAAAAGCAAGTTTGAGGCAAAATATTTTCATGGTGAATTCAGTGCCCAAGGTCTGTGGCAAGGCCTGTGTTTTTTCAGGAGGTCCTGAAGACCACAGGAACCCCCTGGGCATCATTCCCTCAGAACTTCTGCCCAGCATCAGCCTTCTTGCAGCACTGACCGACTTCCCCACTGGCTCCATGTGCACGTGCAGCGTGTCCCCAGAAGCCCAAAGGGCTGCTGGAGGTGCTGCCATGGATAAATGCCATGCACAGGCTGGATCACTGTACAGCTTCTGGGAGCCCGGTCTGCTGCTCGCTCCTCTCACCATGTCAGGCACTTGGGACCCTGACAGGGATTTCAGAGCGGAGGCTGGGGCTTCCTGGCTGTCTGAGCCCTGTTTAGCTCAGGACCTAAAACATCCCACACAGTGTGGGATGGCTGCTAGCACCGCTGCTACACTCCCTTGATGCCTGCAGTGCTATGAGTAATGAAGAAAAAATGTAAAACTAGGCAAACACACATAGTGGGTGGCCACCCTGACAGGAAGGGATCGCACACACTAAAGAAAGGATGAAGATATTCTCCACAGAAGGG
>NW_005054305.1:6040734-6062004 GCF_000277835.1 Geospiza fortis | reverse complement strand
TTCCCTTACCCTCAGTGGTGATTCCCAACACCACAGCAGAACCACTCCTGTAGTCCCTGTCAGCATTGATGCCAACTTCTCAAATGTAGCAAGGCTGTAGTTTTTCAGTATAATAGCTTGAGCATTCACAATAAACATTTTTAATACTTTCCCATCAATCACAGATGAGAGAGCTTTGTGTTTTTTCACAATATTATAGTTTTGACTTCATTTGAAACATCTGAGTGCCTCTAATTAAAAAAATTTAAAAGGAAAAAGGAAGAAATCTTTCCGAAGGTGCAAACGTAACAGAGAATATTAGAAATCTCCTTGATTATGTTAGGTCATGAAAGGCACTTAGCAAAATGCTTTATATAGATCTGAAGGTTTTGAACCTTTCCCCATTAAAATGAACCCTGAACATGAAAATGTGCACCCCTTTCCAGAGCAGAATTAATTTCACTAACTCCATTAACAAGCAGGTCTGCTCTCGTCTTATCTTTCAAGAATTCTCTACCTGATTGCATTTATGTTCTCATTTAGCATCTCAAAATGGGCACTTTCTCTCAAGAAGGGTTAGTGCATGACTCACCCGCTTAGTTAATCTGACTAATTAGCATACAGTCACCCATTAACAGCATTAGAACAACAACTGTAGCTCTCACTACCTCACTGTCTGGAAAACAGACCTCTTTTAGTCTGCAAGGACATTGGTTTCTCCCTGTCTTTTGACAAGTGTGGGGTTATTTATCACACCAGCACAGGATTTGCAGATAGCTCTGGAAGGGGTGATATAATTCTTAATATCCTGCAAAAACCCTCAGCCCATAATCTTTCCTAGCAACTTATTGAAAATTATTCTAAAATTAAGTCCTTAAGTCTGCAAAAACCTCTCTGACATCCAAGCTGCTCCCATGCATCTCTTCCAACTTCATTGAAAGAAATCAATGGTGGAAATGAAATAAGTTTTTCTGATGTGTGATAAGGCACAATAAATGTATCAATATTAAAATCTTTCATACTTCCACCATTCACAGTGGTCTTGGATTTATTTCCCACAGCTATTCTAGATGTATCAAGACAGAAGTAAGATTTGTGGGTGCTTAGAAGAGTAATTTTCTGGGAAGCATGCCTTGCAAACCAGGAACATTTTTATTCATGGAGGTGCTGCTGGGAACAGCAGGTTAAAAGACTGAACTAGGGAGGCAAAGCCAACAACTGCCAGAGCTCCTTAAGACAACTGCAGAGTGCCCAAGGTACTCAGGGAGATTTACACACTCAATTTCAGCCTGCCCCAAATAGTCTGAAAAGCTGTAGAACCCAGATAAGTGTGAATTTCTATTATTTATTTCAAAGGATTTTTCACTGGAAGCCTAATTTTGGTCACTTAAATGCCAGGACAGTTAATCTTTCAACTGGTGCTCACCACACCAGAAATCCCTATAATATAACAGACTTCTCCTGTGCCACCAGCACACAGGTGAAACCCACCAATGCCTTCACACACCTTCACACCCAAGGAATAAACCTGCAGCCTGACTGTGCCTGCCTGCATCGTCCTCAGATGGTCCTCAAAGCATGAGGGGAAGTATTTAAAGCCCCTTGCTGTGAGCATGAAGCTGTTGGATGCTGGTGTTTGTCTGGGTTTTTTAAGTGGCTTTGTTGGGTACCTTAGAGCCAGCTCTGGCGCCTGCGAGACCTTGAGGTTTTGTAACCTCTGTACCTCACCTCCTCCTCAGCCAGCGGTGAGAAGCAGCAGACATCATAGTTGAAAACACAGGTATTCAACACAGCATCACAAACTTCAGAAATCTGAAATGCTTAGTGGACCTGCAGGTTTTAACTGATGGCGATGTCACTGTTCACTGTCAACAGCAAATCCAATCTTTGGGCAGGCTCAGGCTGGACAGTGCCAGAGGTTGTGCTGAGTGAAGTTTCTATCTGCTTTGAGCAAAAGCTGAGCCACAGATCCCCTGACCCCTCACAGGAGGTGATGCAGCTTGTACCGCCCTCCTGCTGTGCAGCCAGTGCCAGTCGTGATAACTGGGCCTCCACAGCTGGGACTGAAAAGCAAAAAAGTTCCTGGCACAGATGGGACAACACCAATGCCCCAGAAATCTGAGTCAAATTCTGGTTTCAAAGTGCCCCAATGGTATCAACAAAGATTTTGTCCAACTCACGTTAGCATTTAAACCAGTTTCAGGACCAGTGGAGGGCAATATTGCTTTGGCTTCCTTAAATAAAGGATGGAGGCACCAGCTAGGGCCCAGAGCTGCTGTTTGCAAGGCAAAGCTCTTAGTCTGGGCACAGGATGACACTTTTTTCTTCACAAGAACCAGCCCCCAGTCTGTACATCCTCTGGAGTACCAGCACCGCCTTGTGGAACACCTCACTTGCTGAACATCAGCTTGCTGTAGAAATTGATGGTTTTGAATAGACACCATTTCCCCAGACTCCTACACAGGGATAGACAGAGGTGGAAGCAGCTCCAGGGTGAAACAGATTCTCTGTACATACCAGTCCTCTTATGAGTTCTGTTGTTTTCCTCATTAGAAGCTTGACTCAGCATTCAAAAATTTCCCAGTTCTGCATTTACCACAAGTTCATGTCTAAGTAAATATATGAAGGGGGTAAAAAAACAGTACTTAGGCTGTATTTTGTGGAAATAGAGTCTAGATAATTCAGGACATTAAGTACTTCTGGATTTGAGCAAAGCATTCAGAAGTTGAAGTCAGCAAGTCTGCAAAAGCAGCATGTGACTTAAAATATTTGCCCCTTTTAGAAGTAGCTCCTTAGACCCCTTTCATTATTTCAGATTGCTTATTTTAACTTTAAGAGGGAATGTTCATATTTTGTGTTGCTTCTCTTAGCACTTTTGAATCAATCTTGCAGTTGTATGGCTTACTCTGCTATAATTCCTCTCCCTAGAAAGCAATGCTTTGCACTTGAACTCAGTGAAGAGCTGTGGCATTCCTCCTTTTTCATCTTTGTTGTCTGTGACAAGTGATGGCTGCTTGTTGGCAGTGATGGAGCTGGGGTGGTGGCTGGCTGCTGCTGGGGTGGTGAGTGGGCTTTCTGGAAAGATGGGACAAGAGCAAGAGGTCTGAAGCCTGGTTGGATAGAGATGGCAGGACATCGTCCAAATGTGGGACAAAGCTGGGGCGCCTGAGGGGAAACTAAAGCCTGATGGGGTTTGCAGGATAAAATGTGGGGTTTATGGGGGCAAGTATGAGGTTTTTCCTTCTATCTCCTCGTTCGCTGGCTGTTGCCACATCCCTGCCTTGTCCTGCTTCCACTATGTCGGGAAGACCACAGTCCCCATGAAAGGTCCCACAGCAGTTGCCAGCACAGTCCCAGCACAGACCACCACCAAGCACTGACAAGTCCTGCTGCCCAGGCTGCAGTGAGGCAGATGTGTCAGGAGAAATAATATTCTTGGTTAGACCCATTACTTGGTTGTAAAACCACAGAAAAGGTTCCTAGCTTTTTTTACATACAGAGAAATTTGTGCCTGAAAATGTGAGTATTTTTCCCAGCTATATCAGTTGCTCCAAGAAAAAAAGAGTTTAATTTCTTAATGCAATCTATGTCTGTCATATCTGTAGATCTGTAGATATCACAGCTACATCATGATTTGGAATTTAGCACATGCCATTCAGTGTGAGCTGCAGATCTGTGCCTGCTGAAACTCTGTCCAAGAGCCACAAGTGCATGTCAAACCGTTTTTTAATTGCAACCTGTATATGTTCAACCTGACATTTACAGACACCAGAATTTATTTACACAGCATAGAAAGTGGTAGAAGATTGGAAGCCAGGAGAATCTTAACGTGCTATTGGGATTCCTTTTTTCATGTGAGAAGTACCTATATTTTTTACATATAACTATTACATATAACATATGACTAATGATAGGATAGCAGCAAAGGTAAGTGGCTTAGTGGAGGCTAGGTACTTCAGAATTGACAGAATTGACAAGATTGACAGAAAATATCTGCCTTTCACCTTTAACATGTGACTGCAAAGAATAAGTTTGCAATGCACAAATCATTCCTCTTATTGATGTTATACATCCATGTTTCTGAGAGAGTTTTGATATTAAAACCATTGTCAAAAGCTTTAGTGAAGACCTGAAATAATCACCAAATAGATTCTTCAAAAAACTTGAAATTAATTTGGGGTTTGAAATTTCTGTCTTGTGATTTCACCAGGGACACAGTGGAAACACAAAGGTCCAGCAGCTTTTTTCTTCCTTCTTGTGATACTTATGCCCCAAGGAGTTCCACATTATTGTAATATATGTAGAATGTTTCTGGCTCCAGAAGACAGGAAGGAATCCAGTTGAAAAGCCTCTACTTTTAATGACAAAAGGGCCTCAATGTTCAGTGGTCTTAGACTTCAAGAAAGAAATATACTGAATGTATGAAGACTTGCACCATTGCCTAGCGGCAACTCTGATCATAATGAGAGAATCCAAAGAGACTGTGCAGTTAAAAGAGTGCTGGGACATCACATCGCACAAGAATGTTTTGGTTTTACTCTACTGATACCATTTAGTGCCTCTTTTAAATCCATGCTTGTCCATCCCCTTTAATTTGCATACTTGCCAATAGCCTTGCTGATGTCAAGCTAAGCACGCAGGCAGAGTTAGTCTAACTCACCTGTAACAACCTGAGAAAGAAAATATTCTTTTCCTCTATTGCATTTAGTGTTCCGTTACCAAAAATATTGAATTAGAGCTCTACTTAATTAGAATTAGTAATTGTCACATGGGTCTTTAGCTCATTTGTGCGTACAATTATCTTCAATTCACAATCCTGTTGGCTTTTAACACATGATCACAGGGAAGGACACCATACATCCTCAGGTTGTCCTCTGACATGTCTGTATTCTCAGACAAAGGTGACTCTAATAAAAGAATCACTAAACTTTTGGCAGCTGAGAAAGTCACAGAGAGAAAAGAACTTATCATGTATCAGGAATCGCATCACACTCTTCTGCAAAACAGACAAAATCTTCTCAAAGTGAGCTTTAGATCAAAAAATCCTTGTTCCTTTAATATTGTTTAGAGGAAAATAAAGAAAATTTCCAGATCCACCTTACTTCCATCACCTTCATCTTTCTTTAAGTGCTAAATGTGTTCAAAATTGGACACCATTCTCCAGCTGAACACACACCTGCACTGAGCAGAGGAAGAAAACTTCATCTACATTGAAGAAGAAGGGCATTTTTTAAAAATACATTTCAGTACAATATTTGCATTTTTGCCATATAATTAATTCATATTCACGGTAACTTCCAGATCTTCTCCATGGTTTTTATGGTGTTGCAGCTATTTCCAGGTTTGTGGGGTTTGAAATGCAGATTCTCATTTCTGAGTGTAGGGTTTTTCCTTGTGAACTCAACCAGTGTTTTTTTCTTATCTCCTTCTCCAAGATACCAAGAATAATCTAGATCCTAGCTCTGTCCTGAAAACTGTGGGCAGCTCTCTTAGCTTGGTGTTTTCTGCAAATTTAATAAATATGCTATTTACTTCATCACCCATGTTTCACTGAAATTTACTCTGAATGAAAATTCAACACTAATACCAGGTCGATGACAGATCTCTGGGACATTCTCTCTTGAAACATGCTTCAGTGTGACAGTGATCTACTAATTATTCCCTTTAGTTTTTGAAGTGGCTTAGGACTGATGTACCCAGCGTGTATTTTCCTTGTGTGCTTATGGGAATTCCACTTGTAACCATAAAAAAATCTCCCTGAAATTGTGATTTACAGACTCTTATTCCTTCTTCCCTAATCCACAAGGCCTTTTATCCTGTCACAGAAAGAAATTAGTCTAGTTTAATACAATTTGTACTTGACAAATCCCATTTGTCCTTGAAGCTTGTTTGATTATTTGTTCCTTTAGTTTCTGGCTCTTCCTTTCCCTGCTTTCTAAAGATAAGCTTTACGTTTATCATTTTCCAGACATCTTGTGTAACTTATCTGGCACACATTTCATTACTTATTTTCATCTCCAGCTTCCTCTGAAGGTGAGATTTGGTCAACTTCACCGGTCATCAAGCAGCACTCTTTTAAGCTGACACACTCCTGTGCACTTTGTAATGTGCATGATCAATGGCTCCAGAAGAGCTTTGGAGCACTCCCTCAGTGCTAACTATCCTTATTTCACAGAAGGTATCAGTGCTCACGCTTACGCAGTGGATAAACTACAGCCACAGCTGCCTTAGTCTCCACAACCACAGCACCACTTGTCTGCTCTCCTTTGCTTAGCCACAGCCTGCAGTAGCCCACAGTAATTTTGTTCCTCCACCTTAAAAAGCACAAACTCCAAATTTCAAAGTCATCTTTGAGGCAGCTGACTTCTTGGATTTTGATTTAATTTAAGAAATGCCATGCCACCAGTGTAGCACAAATAAGCGTGCTTTGTAAAGGATGGAAGGGTTAAGCTTCACAGTCTGCTTCAATCTTCTAACAACTCACCAGCCCCCATGTCTCCCATCCTGGCTCTTGTCACCCTTTTGGTCTTTCCATTTCACCAGGCCCTATCTATGCCTTGTGAAGCACAATGTTGGAGAAATATGCAAGGTGGAAAACCCAGGAGGGTGTGGAAGATGATGGATGAGGCAGCAGTGAAAAAAGAGTTGGACGCAACATCTGTGGTGGTGTATTCAACCCACAGCCCACCTCCACCTGCCCCCCATTGTCCCTATTCAATTTCTGTTGCAGCATGCAGAATTTAGGAAGTTATAGTTTATTTGAAAAAATGACAGCCTCTCTCCAGAACCATTGGTTTCATCAGTTTGAAAACAAGATAGGAGATGACGACTTTCTATGGATTATTGATGATTAAATACCAACATGGCCCTACTAAAAGCTGCAGTACTCAATACTGCAAATCCAGCAGCCACACTACAAGTAGCCACACATCCATGGATGGCAGCACTGGATGGAAAAGATATGATTTTTATGGTCTCCTTACAGGAAGACAATAAAGAGAAATTTGCTTTTACTTGGGAAGGTGTCCAGTGTACCTTTAGCAGACTCCCATGGGGGTATAAACAGTCACCCACCATTGCTCATGCTGTGCTTGCTGAACTTGCTGAACTTTTACAGACACTCTCACTTCCTCAAATGTGAAATTATGTTAATATGGATGATATTGTAATTGCAGGAGATTCACCTGAAAAGATGGGGAAGCATCAGTAACAGTGCAAGCCCTGCATAAAGAAGGTGAGACCTCACCAGAAACACATGTCAAGGGCCAAGTGAAGAAACAAACACTCTGGGTACCTGGTGGATAGCAGGCAATGCAGTAAGAAAACACCTTAAGAAAAACAGAACAGCTGCAGTCATCCCAGTCTAGGAAAGAGTTACAAAAGTTAATGAGAACTTGGGAGAAAACAAGTATCTGGATTTTCTACCACTGCTTGTACATTATATTCGCTTTTATGAATGGGAAAAGTGTGGAGGTGGAATTTGGAACATGAAGAGGCAGTCAAAACCTTAATGCAGTAATTAAAACCATCAATCACTAGGACCAGTATACCCCCATGACCCTGTCATAACAGAATGGGGATTTGCTGAACAGGGTACTTCCAGTAACCTATTTCAAAGTGTTTCACTGATGTTTCAGCAAAAAAGATAAATGGTAAATGGCAATGTAAGGCTGCTGCACTAAACATTAACACTGGCAAACAAGTAATAGAAGAAGGTGAAGGTAGTACACAAGTAGGAAAATGAAGGGCAGTTATTTTGGAAGCACAAAATGGAGGAAAAAAAATATATGTGGAGTCCTGTGCTGTGTAGATAGGCACCACACAATGGTTCAGTCAATGGAAGTATCTGAACTGGGAAGTAGGCAGATCTCCAGTTTGGAGAACTCAAGACTGGCAATTACTTCTTGATATAGACAGAAAACATCATTCAAATTGGGATGGGTGAAAGCTCATGCCAAGGGTAATAAACCAGACACAAACTGCTATGTAAAGGTAGATGACTTGACTAAAATTAGGGAGATAAAAATAGGGAACTCTTTAAATCCTGAGTGGTATCAATTGGGAGAATAGTCACATCAGAGATTAGGTCACAGTGGCAAATCAGCACATTACTTTGCTGCACAGACCAAAGGCTGAAAAACTTGTCGAGCTACTCTTATAGAATGTCATCAATGCAGCTTAAAATACAACCAGATCACCCTGCTAAAGCATCAATCAGGGGAAAACTTCATGGTCTACATGGCAAATTGATTGGATCAAGCCATTCAAATCCTCTGTAGGATACCAACCTATCCTCACAGAGTGTAGCAGTACTCTTCCAGTTTACCAGCAGTGATTAAGTGCTGAAAGGATGATGGATGAAAGTGCAGGGGTTATGATCTTTGTTCTTGAGTCTACTTACTCCCCATAATGTGATACTGGCTCACACTTCTCATGTACAAAGGTGGAAGGATGCGCCAAACAAGAAGAAATTCAATGGATATTACACACTCCAAATTACCCCAAATAAAATGGGATGGCAGAAAGACCTAAGGGATTATTGTAAAGAGATACTTGACTTTCCAAAGTGCTTCATCAATTGAATAATGGGCAACCTGTGAGTCAACATTCTCTGCAAAAGCTGAACTT
The DNA here is from genome assembly GCF_000277835.1 of Geospiza fortis. Taxonomy (NCBI): domain Eukaryota; kingdom Metazoa; phylum Chordata; class Aves; order Passeriformes; family Thraupidae; genus Geospiza; species Geospiza fortis. The sequence continues at coordinate 6,053,397 of NW_005054305.1, read as the reverse complement.
GATGCTTTACCTTCCAATGAAAGAAAATATCGGCTAGTATTACAGCCAGGACAACCCAATATGGTAAATTTTACACAAATGGGAACTGTGCCTATGACTCTGCCTAAACCCTATAGCTTGCTTGCATGGGAAGCTACTGATAGGAGTGTTGAAAAATACAGAATCAACGCACAGTGGATTTATCCTGCACTTTCAAAACATTTTATTTCTTTTACAGCAGAAAAGGAATCTATGTTGATAGCAATGAAAACAGCTGTATAGCCCCAACACAGTCTTGGTTTTCCTCTTGACTGAGAAAATATAATCCCTCCAGATCAAACACAAAAGCCTTGGGATCATGCACTGCATTATACTGGAACACTGGGGGATCCTGCCAAAAGATAAGGCAAGCTTAAGCCTTGCTACTTTGTTTATACATTGAAATGAGGTATATCTAGAAGATAAGTGAAGATGGAAGACATTTAATGGGAAAATAATTGGAATAATAATAATTGTAATACTGGGAGAGGACATAAAAAATAAAAATAGCGTACTGGGCTCTACCCAGAAAGTCTATCAACGGCTCTACCCCAGAAAGTCCCATCAAGATTAATAAACACTATACTGATTTTTTCAAATGAAGAAATAATGAGAAATCTTTCTATAAATTGTCAGAACCAGACCATTGGTTCAATTTTACTTTTACACAACCCATACTCACATTTTGCCTCTGGATAAACATAATGTAGAACTATTATTTGATTTCATTATTGTTAAATACAAAATGTGGAATTTGTGTACAACAGGGTGTCTATGGGTTGATGCATATGTAATTCTACATGTAGGTATGCCCGATATAAATATAAATATAAATATAAATATAAATATAAATATAAATATAAATATAAATCTCCTTTTGTAGGCAGGAATGGATTCATACAAATGAAAATGATAACCAAAAAATTCCATCTTTAAATGGACCTAAAGGAGACATCATTTTGACAATACTTTGGGATACACCATAAAGCTAATCATTGTGATGGGATTAAATCAACATGAAACTATATCTGATAGAACATAGACTATGGGGCCAACAAAATGGGCACAAAGCTGTTGATGTTGGTGTCTGTGTTGTTCAGAAACAACAGGGATTTATTTGTGAAAGTAATACCCTTTAAGACCCAAGACATTTGTTTGACACTGAGCAAATTGTTTGTCATTTTGAAATGTATCCTGATGAAATCCCAAAGTTGTATATGTCAGAATTGGATTTCGGGTATTTTGAGAACTCTTTGTGATTCTATACTTAGAGATAACACCACTGTAGAGACAAGCAATCAGTCAAATATCTGTGTCTGTAATTTTACCAAATTGGGATGCAATTTTAACCATTCAGCTCCTGTCACAACCCACCAATTGTCGCAAATTAACTGCATCTCACATCAAGATTTACCACCACAGGCATGAATTTTATCTTGGTGAAGACACTACTAGAAAATGACGACCTGAGTCAAAAAGCACAACATACATGTCTAAAACCATGGACATAGGAATCTAAGTGCTGCTCATTACACCACAGAAGATACACACCCTGTCCTAGAAAGAGCAGAGAAGGATGGAGAACATCACTAGTAGGATACTTTATTTGGGTGGTTCTCATCACCAACAGGAGCCCTAAATTGAATACCATTGTAATTTTATTTATTTATCTCATATTATGGTTGTTATTCAACAGAGTGTGGAAAATAGCTAGATGGGTGGCATAGTTGCAAAGTCCTCCTTACATATGCAATACTACTCAATCATGTTTAATAAAATCTAAATAATTACATAACAACCAAAAATTTCCCTTAAATTACAACTGGAATATGGCATTAATTTATTTATAGGCCTAGAGGCAAGAGGTGACCCCATCACCACTCTGTGGAGCAAGACAAATTGACTTTAAGTCATGGTGTGGGTTGTGGTGGTGCATTTCCCACACCCTCATGGCCCCCTTGGACCTGCTCTGTGACTTCAGCAATTCCCATTAAGCCTTGACCATACCAGCTGGGCAGTGAAGCGTCCCTTGACTGTACGAGTTGGGCAGTGAAGCATTCCTTGACCAGACCAGAATTACTTGAATTGCACAGCTGGGAGCGGCCCTGTTCATACAGAGGACATCCATTTCCTGACCAAGGTGGAGAACAAGGGATAATCAATTATGCCCTGACAGCATTGGAACATTACTTAGCTGAATCGTAGCCAAAGTGGAATGTCACCATTGTTACCAGATTTCTGAAAAACTTCAGTGGTTACCGACTTGGGTTGTGGCCAGGATTATGGCCATATTGATTAAAGTCAGTCATTTTGTGACACTATAAAAAAGGGGACCTAAGTGAAGTCCTTTGAACTCTGATGGACTGTAGTGGACAGTACCTCTGTCTGAGGGGGATGCCTCTCAGAGCCCACAAACTCTCAAGTCTGTGATACTTGAAGGGCCATCACCAAAAGCTGATGGGGCATGAGCTGATAGTCTCCATTCTTCTGATGCTCAGCCCTCACCCTTTGAGAAGTGCAGTGCACAGACCTTCAACAGGAGTATTTCACTGAACTTAAGGGGGATGTTTAACAGGTACCTATATACATACATATATATACCTCTGCATCTGTGTATACACATTTGTGAATTGATCCAAATTCCCTCTAACATGCATAGTATGAATGTTGCCATCCTCAATCTGTAATTAAGTAGTTGTTGGGTGTGTAGTAAATCCTGTAGGATCACTTTATAAATACTAATCAATGACTGTGTGCTGCTAAGCCCTTTAGAATCGTTGGTCAAGTATGGCGCTTAGATTGGACTTAGCTACATCTAGGATCTTTCAGGAGTTTAGAAAGCAAAGGGGTCCTCTTTGAACTTTGTGACTTAACAGAAGGGTCTCCCTTATCCTATTGCACTCTTACCTTTTTGCATCCTCAGTCTCAGTGTAAATCATTCTAAATTGATTCTAAACTGACTTTCCTTTGTATTCTTCTTCTCTGTAGTGAGTAACAGAGTGAACCTTGCCATGGAAGTGTGTTAAGCCACACTTTTGTAAATCAATATTAAAACCTGCTTTTTTGAATACCTTTGGTGATGATTTTTTTTTTAGTGGCCTAAACTACTTGTTTTCAAGAGTAGCATAGGGGGAAAATGCTCTGCGTGTGTCACACTGGGCAGAACAACAGCTTCCTCAGCCATGGTCCTTTAAAAAGTCCTAGCAGTGACTTCAGAATTTTTGGCGTACAAATAACCAGAGAAGGTTAGCAATAATAATATTGAGCAGAATGGTGCTGCCCAAGAAAGCACAATTTCATTGGATTGTTCTCTCTATTAAAGGTTTCCAGGCAAACATGTGAACATGAATTGTTACAGAAGTGCAAAACTGATAATGTGCTTTCTGTTGGAATGGAAGAGAGCTTGTCATGCACAGGTGTACAACCTGTGTGTCCCACTGCAAGAGTCCGTTTTGCTAAGCAAGACACATGCAGCCTTTCTCAACATTTTTTTACTCACTCTCCAAATAACTTTCAACTGCTTGATCAATATTTCAAATGATGTGCACAATCACTCCTTCACCTTTGTGTGTGTATGGGGACCTGGATGAAAGTTTGGGGTTTTTTTAACTCTAAATCAAAGAAAATGTTCTTGATTTAAATGTCACTTTTACTTAAGGGAGGCATGCCTTTAAGAAGGTTAGACTGAGTTAGAAGTGAGCATTGATTATTTCATACCTTTGTGGCAAAACTGCACCTTCTGTTTTTTTCTCTCTTCAATGGGTAGTAAGCATTCATGTTTCATATAGCTTCCCGCCCTTGCATACCACCCTCAAGGCATTTTTAACATTTTTTAGACAGGAAGGGGAAGATACCATCCCTGTTGCTTAGGAAGCTGTAGAGACCAAAAGGCACTTTATTTATTCTTTCTTGTTTTACAGTTATTGTTCTAATAATTCATCAGAGGGTGTGATTACATTAATTACATTTTACTTTCACCAAGTGCTTTATCTCAAAGAGCAGCACAAGAATGCTAATCCCCAAAGTAAGGTTTGTGCACCAATGATGCGACCAAAAAATAAAACATGAGATGAACCATCAAATTTTCTCAGGTATCTTCTACCCTAAAGGTGCATTTCAGGCACTCTGGTTCCAGGTTCCCAAGGAGCAGCGCCAATCACAAACTGATACTGGGTATCAGTGGTCAGCCTGTCAGAACTGCTGGCTAGACTTCTCATGCCAAGTCCCCTAGGCTCATACTGAACATCTTTAACTGTATCCACATTTTCTTGGAAAAAACAACCAAAATGTAAATGTTTTACACGGCTTCATGTGGGCAAAAATACTTCACCAGGGCAACATGGAAACCATCTACTCCAGCAACAAGCAACTGCATCTGCATAAGTGGCAGCAAGCAGAAGAGGTGGTGTGGCCACAGTGACCCTCTCAGCCTTTACAGGAGCACCATAGGGCTCGTCAGTCTGTGACCAGATCTGGGCCCCAAAAATTGGATCCTGACAAAAATTCCAAGCATAAGGAAACCCACTGCACTTGTGTGGCTCACTTGAGAAAATACATCACTATGCAAGATACAGAAAGCTACATTAAATTTTTTTAACTCTCAATATATTTAAGATACTATTAAGAACTTGTAACCTGAAGTTGCATCATAAATTAAAAAAAATCTAAGGCAATAGCTTAATATTTTGAAGTTATCATTAAACAGTTTACAATTTTCAAACACTGTAATTTACTGAATAGTTTTATCTACTTTCAAAAGTAGCCTTAAATAAAAGCTGAATAAGAACTGAAAAATTACTAATGTTTCCCTGACAAATACTTAGTTGCTTCAGTCAACATGTTATTATGTAAGAAATAAATAGACTGCATTTGTTAATACTAAGAAAACATTGTATCAGAAATACTTCCAGCAGTCAGACTACAAGGGAAACTAGGGAGAAAGAAAGACAATAGTGAAACAAGTTAAGAAAGAGAAAAGGATTGAAATATGCTCCACAAAAATCCTGTGTTTCAAGGGCTGAGGTTCTCACATTTAGAATCACTGCTTTAAACCTGTGAGGAACAAGTGAGGCATATAAGAGGGGGCTGCAGCAGTTGGTTTCTGTCTGTCTAGCATATTATAATTTCATTTTTACAGAACTGTCAGGTTCCTTGGCTTCTTCTGTGTTGACCAAATATACTTCCCTTCAGATGAATCATGCAGTACAATCCAAATATGTCTTCCTTCCAAGGCTGTTTTCTGCAGCCAGTGCTTTTATGGGACTTAGATGAGGTTTTGGTGATTCATAGTACTTAAACTACTCAAGAGCACTTTTTCAATTGGAAAATTCACTTGAAGTAAATGCATCATCAGCATGATTGTTCATGCATGAAAGAACTACAAGCAAAACAATGAGCACCATTTTTTAAAACCTACACTTAAGCCAAGAAAAACAGTTATCATCAAAGATATTAAAAGACCTTATTTTTCAGTTTCCATGAATCTCTCATGGAAAACATGGGTTACCCTTGTCTCTGAATCTCCTATTCTGAGAATCCCAAATTGCAAATGAAAAAGAAATATAATGTGCACATTGGTTTAGAGTCATTAACATGATACATAGCAACATAAATTAGATTATGTACAACAGATTAGGGTACTACTGTATAGCCTTATTCTTCTACCAGACTTTTCCAGGAAAAAAAAACCTATAGGATCTAGGCATCAAATAATCTTATTATTCCCTACTTTGCTTTCAGAAGGCTAAGTATAAATAAAATGCAATTTAAATCTTTTTACCATTAGTGGAAGATGATCTGATTTCTGCCAAGCACTGTGCATTTGAAGAGTATGTCAGATACTTAAATGAAAATGGATGCCTGAATTTTTGACATTTATCCCAAGGAAAACATACTCTCTGGGGGTTATGCATGTGCATGTGCCTATGCGGCATTTTCATAGATGATTTGATACTGGTACTTCCAAAATATTTCTACTCCTAATAGCATCAATGCAATCTTTCACTCTTATTCCATTCTGGAAGTGTTTATTTATTTATTCACTTAAATAGATTTATATGATACATAAAAAGGCCTATCTGCAACTCTGCATGCTTTTGATATATAGGAAAATATAGTCAGACTAGTGACAACAAGTATAAATGCAGCAACCTCCATTAAATCAGAAAACAGTCACTGAAAAAATAAATTAAAAACCATTGCCTGCTCCAGAAAGTCATTCAGATAACCTCCACTAACCAAAACCATGAGGCCAATTGGAGAAGGTGGCTTCAAATCTTAAGAGCATTTAAAAAATGCCCAGCTCTGAGTACATCCAACCCAGTCCCAGCTTTTTATTCCATAACTAGTGGGGACTGGGAGATGGAGCCATCAGATCTGAAGATCAAAGGAATTAGGTGATTTCACAGGGGAATGGTATAGTCCAGATGAGAGAGTTCCTCACCAGGATGAAAAGGAGAGGATACAAGTTCATGTTGCCATTTGTATGTAGTTTTGGGGTAGCTGGATGCTTTTGGACATGTATGGAGACTGCTGCCACGGAAAGCTGAATTGTCTGGAGAGCTGCCAGCTACCTTACAGTTTGCTAATCAAGGTTCAGAGGATTAAACACCGCCATCAGCAACTACCAACACCTTTACTCCAAAAGCCCTGCTCCACCAAAGGCAGCAGGGATGTGTCCCAACTATCTGTGATGGGCAGACAGCCATGACCTCATAGCTGGAATAGCAAGTTTGGACATAGAAGAGGAGCATGTGGCATGGGAGTTAGCAGGACCAACTGTGGCCCCCTACATGAAAACAAGAGCAAGCCAGTGGGCGACAGCCAGGGGAAATGAGCTAATACCTATTGGATAGATGGAGCATTTTCACTGGTTTACTCCTCTAGCAACTTTGCTTGGTGAACTTGAACTGAAATATGGATATTTCTACTGAAGGTGATACAGATGTAGCCTCTGTATTCTCAGGCTCATCTATAAGCAGTCTGCTTGCATGGTTTCCTATTTGTTCCCATCACTGGGTAAAAAAATTAATCGGAAGAGTATGTCAAAGCTTACCTTCAAAGATGACTGTCACGGCTGCTTGGCCTTTAGTTTGTGACCTCTCTAAGCCACATACTCTTTTTAGATCCTCTAAAACTGCTGTAAGAAATAATTCCCATAAATTGTACCTAAAGGCCCCTGCGAGGATGAATTCAGTCCTTCGCCTCTACATCTGCTCTAATTTCTACTCTCCATCCCCCTGATTTGGAGATCAATCATCTCCCTCAGTCCACACTGCTCCTGACATTACAGGTGCTAAGAAAAATCAGAATAAACACATGTACTTAGTGTCTTCCTCCTGCTCCTAATATCTCAATGATAACCTTTCTTTTCACTCCTCTTCCTATTATAGGGTTCTTTTTGTGATGTGAGGATGCTTCCCAAGTTTGGGTTTTTTTCAGATATTACAGATTCCTGTGGCAATTCTTGTGGATGCCGTTTACCAATATATCTTCTGTATTGTTTTTGTAAAGCCAGGTTTTTGTAGTTGGGAAGCCACATGGGTGCTTCTGTATGAAGCTGCTAAAAGCTTCTCCCATATCCAACAGAGTCAATGCCAGCTTGCTCCAAAGTGGACCTGCAGCTGGCAAAGGCTGAGCCCATCAGTGATGGTGGTAGCACACCTGGGACAGCAGCGTTAATCACAGAACCACAGAATGGTTTGGGTTGGAAGGGTCCTTAAAGATCGTCTCATTCCAAGCCCTGCCCTGGCAGGGCTGCCATTCCTTAGACCAGGTTGCTCCTGGCAATAAACCAACCTGGCCCTGAACACTTTCAGACATGGGCCATCCACAACTTCTCTGGACAACCTGTTTCAATTCTTCTTTCTTCTCTTTTTCTTCCTAACATCTAAACTAAACCAGTCTTCTATCAGTTTAAAACCATTGCCCTTTGTCCTGTCACTATCTGCCCATATAGAAAGTCCCTGTCCTTTGTATAAAGCCTCTTGAGGTACGGGACAGTCTCTGTGAAGCCTTCTTTTTTCCGGGCTGAACAACTACAGTTCTCCCAAGTTTGTCCAGGTCAAGAAGACGGGGGGGTGAAGGGAGCCCCTGGGCAACCACAGCCAGAGAGAAGAATGAGAACATGTGACAGCAACAACCCTGCAGACACCAAGGTCAGTGCAGAAGAAGGGGGAGAAGGTGCTCTAGGCACCAGAGAGAGATTCCCCTGCAGCCCGTGGCGCAGATCATGGTGAAGCAGCTGCGTCCCTGCTCCCATGGAGATCCATGGTGGAGCAGAAATCCACCTAGAGACTGTGGAGGAACCCACGTTGGAGCAGGTGGATGCCTGAAGGAGGCCATGACCCTGTGGGAAGCCTGCACTGGAGCAAGCTTCTGGCAGGACCTGTGACCCTACTTCTTTCTCTGTAATGTCTCAGAATCCTTCTTACTTGTCTTTGTAACTAAAATATTTCTCTTAGCTTCAATTACCTCTCCCTCTGATTACAGAAATCCTCACATCTTTCACTTATTCTCCTTGCTGTTCTTGAATCAGCTGAAATTGCCTGTTACTGTGACCACTGCACTGCCTCTTTCAAATATATTGAGAAACATGACTTTGAATCCAGAGATATCAAGGGATACATGAATTGAAGAAAATAAGCCAAGGCAGAATGTAGTGCCGTTGAAGAAAGTAAAATTAAAGCCTATTGCAAATCCCAAGTGGATCATGATCTGTTACAAACAATGGGTAACTCATCGCAATCACTTTTCAGCAGTTTTTATCAGTAACCACACATTTGAGTCATTCTGATGTGTTGACAGAGATGTCCTATTCTCTGATGAAATCTTAAAAATTACATACTGGTTTGACAGAGAATCCTGTCTCCTAAATAACTAAAATACTTTACAGTTGGTCTAGAAATTTCATTTAAGGATTAGTGAACCCTGTTTTGCCTATCATGAGTAATTTACCTCAATTTTGTCCACTCAGAAGTGGTTTTATCTTAACAGAAATGAAAACAAAAAGCTCCACTTGGTTACTTAAGAGAATCTATTCCGTGAGTAATCTTGACATGAGCAGTGACTTAGTACTGAGCATTTTAAATCCAAATTAAGCCTCGCTCTTTCTTCTCATTATCATTTTTAGCTTATATCTCCAGCTCAGGAAAACTTTCATGAATATGCTGCTAATATTTGTAATTGCATTTGTATTCTAATATTCCATCAAAATAACTTCAGATGGAATACATTGAACCACTTTGCAATATTTTGTAAGCTTTACTTCATGAAGGAGGAAGCTTCATTTATTAAGGAGGTTTTGCCATCTGTAACAATACTATTATGTCTCAAAAGAATGCTTCTTCATCTTTGACTCATATTTATGTTCTTCTCCTAAACTTTTTTTTTTAATGATGGTTGCTAGCAAGTATGTGCAAAGCAGGGTTAGTGACAAGATTATGCTGCATGGTTTGCATTAAATATTTTGCTGAAGAATGCCTGTGGTTCCTTCCTGCATTCAGAGCACTTTACAGTACTTTCTGTAACTGCAGTGAGGAATTGGCCCACTCTTGTGGGGTTTTGGCTCTATGAAAAATCATCTGCTTTATCAACTTATCAGGAGAGATTGGGGCTATATGTCACATAGTGAAAATCAGGAGGTGTGAGCAGTTTGAAAATTTAAAATTATGTCATTATCTGCTTTGCCCAAAGTATTCTGTACTCAGAGTAAATTAAGCAGCTATTTCTAAACTGAATGTTTCAGGTAATAAGCAAAAATGTAAGAAGCATATCTATGAGAGCAACTGGAACGATTTACAAATATTGAAGAAAAATGAATGTGATGTTTTCATAATCTTACATTTTATAAAATTATATTATAATAAATCTAGTATTTTTTCTGTATGAAAATTCAAAGATCTCCCACTAAAACCCTCTTTAAAATTATGTCTTTATTACTTATGCTATTAATCATATTTTTGGATAGAGTCAAGAAATGTAAGTGAACAATCAAAAAAGCTGAATGAGAAGAAAATACATTCTTTTCCAAAGATATATCAATAAGCATAATGGAAAATTCATTTTGTGCTTTGCACTGATTATTTTGTAGCCACAGTCATTATTTTCAAGTCATTAGCTTCATTAAACTAACTTTGCTTATGACTCGCCCTGTAAGTACAGTAATATCATATATATAAAGTTCTGGAACTTTTTTCTAAAGCACGAAACATGTATTTTAAAAAAATAAATTTCATTCATTGAATGGTAGTTTTTCAAGCAGCTAACTTTTAAATGGCTTTAGTCAGTGGTAAGAGATGGAAAGACTGTCCCCTTGTGGATAGGAATATGAGGAAAAGTGATACTGTAACTCACTGAGAGCAGCAGTAACCCCGGGTATTTGGAGTCTCATTAGGAATTTGGCTAGAAGCCTGCCTTGCGCGTGGCTCATAAATCAACACTTGAATGTACAAAATGCTATGGAGAGCCTTTTTATTGAAATTGGTTGGCCTGACAGACAGCAGAGGGTAAAGACTGAGCTAATGTAGCATCCCTGTTAACACCATCAGTCCAGGATAACACGTAAATCTAACTGCTGCAGGCAGCTGCAGCATTGCCTGCATTTGAAGGAAGCTATTTTGAGAAGGACAATCTCAGAGCAGACAATCGAGAAGGCTCTGCAGCAAAGACAAAGCCTTAAGGTGTATCTGTAAAGCAGTGTGCTGCCCACATGCATACATCTGTCACCCCCTGCTACAGCACCCATCACAGGACACAGGACACAGCACCATTGTCCTCACTCCAGCAGCCTCACTGACAGACGGACCAGAGCAGGACAGACACACAGCTGCCTGCAGGCACTTGTCTGTGCCTTCTGATGTTACATTATCTGTGTTGGAGTTCCCCTATACACGCCATCACCTCTGACCCATGAGAAATAGCAGAAGATGCCAGCACCCCATCTTCCCTTAGATTCGGGATAAACAATGGTGACTTCAAATGTCTGCATGGGAAAGCAGAACTTCATGGGGCTGCTGAGATAGCAGGGGATCTTTCTCACAGGAAGTGTTCTGGTTTATGAAATCCAGTCCTTCCCTACTGCAGGCAGTTACAGCCTGCCAACACGTTCTTCTTGTTTTGCCTTTATGAAGAATTTTCTCCCAGTTACCTCAACTGCAAGAATTTTCTGAAATATCATTAGAACCCTCACAAGTTTTGGTTTAGCCATATTCATGGTCAGTGTATATCTATCTCCTCACTATATTCTTTATTTTATGCAGCTTTTTTTGCCTCCTTTTAGTTGAATCCCTGGAAAAGAGTAGGCATATTCCCTCCTAGCCTTTATTTTGTTGAACTAAGCAACCCACATGCCTGCTGCTTTATTGTACAAGTCAGGCTCCCAAAACACCTTCATAATGTGAGATGTCACCTGAAATTGTCCTGTGGGCTCAACTTTTTCCTACAGTTGCTCAAGAATGTATTCAGACTCGTCAATACACAACCTTACTCTGTCCCTAATGGAAACATTTTAACTTATGCCTTTTTTTCTAGCTTCGGGTTTTTTGCACATTTCAGAGATCATTCCTAAAAAGCCCGCCAAACTCAGTAGTTTATTTCATCTGTTGTTTCCTACTCCTTATTTCTCAGCTTGCCACAGAAATTCTCATTTTTCCAGTAATGAAGGAAATTTCACTGACTGAAAACTAGGTTGATGACATCCTTTGGAGATTTTCTACCACAATGTCCTAAAGGTCACCAAGTCCAATACTGGCAAGCTGAGGTGCAGGTTGGTGTGAGGGGTGAGGGGGACATAAGCCTGAAATAATACTTGGCCTTGGATAAGGGGACGTTTGTGGAGTCAGCATCCCTGGAGGTATTTAAGAGGCGTCTGTATCTGGTGCTGGTGATATAGTTTAGTGGTTTAGGGGTTACAGTGGCAGTGCTGGGTTGATGACAGGACTGGATGATCCCAAAGGGCTCTTCCAACCTTGATGGTCCTGATTTTGTCATTCTGAATCATGCTAGGTGGATCTCACTGAGTCATAAATGGTCACATCTACAGGTGTGATACATAAAGCCATCAAATTGTTGCTTGAAGGGTTGAAGGTGACAATGTGAAATCCCATGGGAAGTCATTGCAGGCCTAGATAGACACAAATATTTGCAAACATACGTTAGCACTTTTCATTCAAATATATCCTGTTCCTAAATTTATGACACTGGATGAGTTCCGTGTGCATGCTGGCAAATGGCCACGGCCTTATAATCTCGACAATGTAGGATTCTGGCAAAAAAACCATCCAGACACACATGCAGCAAACCTACACTGTTGATATGGGGGGTTTTGGTTTGGGTTTGTGTGTGTGTGTGTTACAGGTCACTTTGACTGTCAGATAACAATAAATTAAAAGTGAAAAAGAGGAAATTCTTAAAACCTGTTTCCTCCGCCTCTGACCTAACGCTAGGAAACAATGTGAAACCAGCCTGTTTATTTCTGTACTTCACGGGGAAGCGTCATGAGGGTTGTGAAAGTTCCCCGCTTCCTCCGTGGTGATGAAACTTCTTTAAAAAACAAACAAAAAAAGGTGTATCTTTGCATAATTTCATAACGCGGGCTCGGGACAGCGGCTGGCGCCGAGGAGTCTCCGGGCCCGCTCCCGCCCCGCC